>NC_059102.1:26163777-26477527 GCF_020740685.1 Jaculus jaculus | reverse complement strand
CTCTCTCTCTCTCTCTCTCTCTCTCTCTCTCTCTCTCTCTTTGTCTATGTGTGTATTTGTGTGTCCTTCTGCCTATTTCTCTTTCAAATATATATATATATATATATATATATATATCAAAAAAATCCAGAACTATGGTGAAATTATCTTCACTAACACAGGCTCACCCAACATATGCATGCCTTAGAGGTTTCTCTCTAAGGAACCTAGATACATCCTGATGTTACAGTGTAAAAGGAACAGACTAAGCTATTTTAAAGTCATCATACTGAACTTCCAAATTGTGAATAGCCTACTGTCTTATCAGGCATGATGGCTTCTGGGAAAGGTTAAAGCCTGAGTGAACAGCTAGTCACCCCAGGCTCCAGACTGATTCAATCTGGTCCAAACAGCATGTTGACACCCCAGAAGATGTTATACTTATTATAATATAATTATAATTAATTATAACAATGAAAAGTTTACCATTAGTACCACAACCAACAATCAGTTTTTTAGTGTTCCATTCCTACAGCAATATATCAAAGTTCTCAAATGAAAGCTGTCACTTCTCCATAATGACCAATCAACTTTTACCTTCTTTCACACTCACTTTGGAAGTTATCCACCTTAGATGAATTTTTCTAGAAACTTTTAACTACTCTTCCATAAGAGACACCACAAACTATGTAGTGCCTTCATTAGTACCACTGAAACAGATCTAGCACTTCAGCATCATTCAACTCCAACTTGCATGAATATCACTGAATAGCATGGTAACTCACCGTTCAATATACAAATGTGCACTTTTACAACCCTTACTATGTGTCAAACACTGTGGTGGCCATGAAGATGGCAGACACAATCATCCTAGTTTCTATCCACCTGTATCCCAAAGTATTGTGTTGCAGGAAAAAAAAAAATCTTAAAATTCAATTGGATTCCTGTGTATCTTTTCCTTAGTCAGAAATTTAAATGTTCTTCAAGTGGAGAACACATTTTATATTTTATTATTGGTTTTGCCTTTCAACACATATCTCCAACTTCATTTTAGCAGAACTGACTGTGCATAGAGAGGGTATACAATACAGCATGTGTGTAACAAGGTCTTGCCCTTAAAGGAGAGAAAGGAGGAAGAAGGACTGAGTAGGACCAGCTTCAAATATTCCTCAGACAGTGGTTTGAGGAATGACTAAAGAGTCACTTAGAAATAAGATACCCCTTCACTAGTCCACAATCCCCTCCTCTATCTCAATCCTATATTCTAATTCAGAGAAGAAGGTAGGTAAAGGAGTTAGGATATGTTCCTTGTATTGAAGTATATGAAGTTGATCATTCAAAAACCACTATGGTGTCAGAAGGTTATTTATTGATGAGATAAGCTGAGACCTCAGGATCTCTTGGATGCTATTCTATACTTCATCCTCTCCCAGACCCACCTTTACCATGGCAACTCATAATTCCTGTCAGCCATATGTCAGCCCCTAATGCTTCTTGTATTCCAACATTCTATGTCTCCATGACAGTAATCTATGTATTCCCAAAATACAGTGAGATGTAGTTAAACATTTATACAAAGTGCTCCAAGACATGCTTTCTGAAATCTCAAGAGCTGAACACACTGTAATCTCTACAAATACACTTTTAAAAGTAACCAAACCTATACTTTACATCCCTACCAGGTAGTAGATGGTTAAATAAACTGTTTATTTTGTAACAAAATGTAAACTCACGTGTTCATTTAAGAGTATATTATAGTAAAATGTCTCTCCAACCTTTAAAAATAAAAATAGAATAAGATAGAGACAAGTTCTCTTGAGTACCAAACATATTTTATTCTCTACTCGTTATGTTGAAACATGGAAGGTTGGGCTGGAGAGATGGCTTAGTGGTTAAGCGCTTGCCTGTGAAGCCTAAGAACCCCGGTTCGAGGCTCGGTTCCCCAGGTCCCACGTTAGCCAGATGCACAAGGGGGCGCACGCGTCTGGAGTTCGTTTGCAGTGGCTGGAAGCCCTGGCGCGCCCATTCTCTCTCCCTCCCTCTATCTGTCTTTCTCTCTGTGTCTGTCACTCTCAAATAAATAAATAAAAATTAAAAAAAAAAGAAACATGGAAGGCACTGCCAAGAAATAAAATGCTGTTAATATTATGAGCATGATGAGATAAATGGAATTTCTTAAAGCAATAGAGTACTGGTGTTATTTATTAAAAATGCCCTATAAGTATTGAGACTTATATTTCAAGATACATTTAAAACGTAAGTAATATTCACAGAGATTGCACAGGTGCTCTAGTTTCCTTAATCTTAACCTCTTAACTAAAACATAACAAAAAGATGTGTCTACTATCATTTAGAATAAAGCAAGACCTTGACATTTGCTCAAGAAAAAGTGCTCAATGACTAACAGCTGTTTCCAGAAAGTTGTGTAGTGCCTATAGGTATAACTCTGATTCCCACTGGATACAGATTCAAAATAGGCCACATATTCAAACAGTGATGTTAAACAATTTTTAAATATTACTGAGATTCTGTTTCCTCATCTGTAACATGGGATAGTAGCATGAGATTTCTCATGAGTTTCAACAAAAAAAAATAAGACAACTTATGTAAAAAATGAGGTATAATGGTGGCATATGCCTTTAATCACAGCACATGGGAAGCGAAGATATGAGGATTACCATGACTTTGAGGCCATCCTGGGAATACATAGTAAATTTCAGGTCATCTTGGATTACAGATACACCCTACTTATATTTTTAAAAAAAGAAAAAAGAAAAAAGTATTGGGGCTGGAGAGATGGCTTTAGATGCAAAGATTAACAACTTAGATTCATTCCTCACTACCCACATAAAGTCAGATGTGCAAAATGGCACATGCATTTGGAGTTAATTTGCAGTAGCTATAGGTCCTCATGCACCCATTACCAGTCTCTTTCTCTCTCTGCTTGCAAATCAGTAAAAAAATTTTTTAAATAAATTTTAAATACCAATGAAAATTATGTTTATGATAATTTAATACTAAATAAATATGCATTTTTATTACCAATAAATACAAACTATATAGACTTTGCAAAATGGTATTTTAAGTTTAAGATATCATAAAAGTTAATACTGTAGTTGGAAAGGAAATATTTCTCTAAAATAAATTGCAGTACCCCCTCTCCAAACATTTCAATAGTGTTGATGACATTCTGACTTCTAAATCCTAAGCAGTCCCCATCCATATGCCAGCCCTGTTGTTCTCTTAGGAGTCTGATTTTGAGCCTGAAGGAATTGCACTATGTGTTCATGATGGGAGGGGTGTCTGACTATGACATCTCATACATCTATTAGATTTGCTAGTTTTAAATATAAAGGTTCCTAAATTATTAACTTTCCCTAAAGTGATATTTGATGGCAAAAGTAATATCTGCATGAAGTATTAAGTGATTCGCATGAAGAAAAGCCAAGTAATTTGACAGAGCATGATAATTACACTGTCAAAGAATACAAATTTCCATTTTCTCAGACAAATCTATATTGCATGGTTTCGGTTTCACGGGCTGTCATTGATATGGTCAGATTTATTTCTCCTTAATTGCCCTATGGAGGCAGCTTTGTGGAAGATGTGCACGCAGTGCTTGCGTTTCACATGAGCACAGGGCCCATGGCATCTCTTGTGTGTACACATATGCACAATCAAGACTGGCTCCCCCACACCAACCAATGGAATTTCAGAACAGCTGGCATTAGAGCTCTATTGGGCTCATCCGATGAGGTTGCATGCAGCACAACATGGTTTGCTGAAAGCAAAGTTCCAATTTGCAGTAGAGTTTTCCCCTGAAATGAAGCTCATAGTAATTGCCCACCTATCTAAGCCTCGTGCTTGTTTCATGGTTTCTGAGCCCTTTCCTCCTTTACCTTAGAAATCCCGCACATAAATCATTCAGAACTGACAGCAATGGAGAACTAAGAATGAGGGAGCAAGGCTAAGCTTCATATTTCCCCTTGGGTCAGTAGCTGGTGTCGCTATGTGTCAGCCTTATTTGTTGGCATCTTTCCTATCAGAGTCAATTTCTGTTCAGTATCATACACTGGAAGTACCTGGAGGCATCAACTTAATATTTCATTGTATGCTGGACACAGAAACAAGTGAGAACTTATCCTATGTGCCATTCATTAGAAGGATTAAAACTTGTACCTTTGTCCTACAAATTTTGGCAAGGATGGGATTTTTCCAAAGGTAGGAAACTCATCAGCACAGAAAGGGTGAAAGAGATAGGAAAGTCTTTCAATATTCACTTTCTCAGGAATATTCTGATGCTAGCCAGGCTGTGATGAAAGTGGAAGAAAGTATGTTAATTTGGAATCATAAAGCTAATGAGGTACTTATGGTTTCTGCTCTGTACATAACTACTGCATATGAGCCAAATTTTCACTGTCTCTGATATTAATTTCATTTGTACATTTTAATGTATATTTCAATAAGTTGATTTCTATGAAACAGTCTTGTATATTTTCTCATGATGTATGAATGTTAGGATCAGTAAACACAAGATAAATGTGACAACTGTAGCATAGAATCTACCCTGGAGACATGTGGGGGAAGGGGAATGGGGAATCACAAACATTTATGTCTCTCTTAACTTACATTTGTATAACCCCTCATGACTACCACAAATATGTATGACAGCACCCCTCTGTCAACATTACTCTTGAGTTGCAAATATAACTGTGATTGTTACAGGATGCTTTTTTGGGGGGGTACATCATATTTGAAAAAATTCCAATGTAGCATGTTAGAAAAATAGTCTTCTCTTCTGAAGAAGCAGGCCCATGAGGTGTCTTCTTGGCTAGGACCTGATGAGGTTGGCCCTATCCAATAAGAAAACAAAAATGGCCAGGCATGGTGGAGTGCATGTTTGAAAAAAAAAAAAAAGATGAATAAAAATGCCTGTCTTTAATCATAAGGAATTTAATTCTTCAAACAACCAGTGATGCTGGTTATTATTTAGATGCGTTCAGAGCTCCAACTGATGCCTTATTATATATGTAGATACATGGAGAGAACAACAGTACTGTCTGGACTTGGGGGACCTAGAAATAGTGAGTAGTGATAGATAGTTTTATGTTTTTATTAGTTTTGTACTCATTGAATACAGTCAAGTTGGTACCATTGTTAGCCTCCTCTCTGTCCTCCCCCCTCCACAGAGTCCCTCCTTGTTTGGTTATATGGATCATGCATTGTGGGGTTAGCCATCAGTTATAGGCAGGAGGAAATGTCTCTGTGCATCATGACTCAATTTGTGGCTCTGACATCCTTTCAACCCCTTCTTCCACAAGTTTCCCTGAGCCATGTTGGATTCACTTTAGGTCTGCTTCAGTGATGAGGTCTTGGGAGCCTCTGTGTATCTGGATATCTGATTTGATAGGAGCTGATTGTTCTCAGTGTCTATCTCCTTCACCCTTGTGCTGGTACCAGGTTCACCAAAAACAAACAAACAAACAAAAAAACACAGCACTCTTTCTTGTTCCCCCAATTATTCTTACTTTCAGCTGGGGCACTTTTGAGGTATGATGGTGTCCTTCTCTCTTTAGGATCTGTATCTATCTGAAAAAGAAAAGCATATTCGTTGATGGAGAGTAAATTTAGCACCAGATAAATGCGATAACCATTATATTTTAGAAAAAAGTTAATAGGTGTAGCCCCTATTTTAGCCCATGACTGGTGGGAGCTTGATAATGGAGAGTGGGCTTCAGCTATGGGTTCCATTTCACTGAGCAGCTCAGTTAGCCAGATCAAGAGCAGTTGGTTTCCCACCATGGCTGTACACAACTGCACTTGTGTGAGCAGAATGTCTATCTGTTTGCTGCTGAGTAGGTTAGATAGACCATGAGTTACTTGGACAGATATTGGTCATTTTCTCCAGTCGCTCATGTAGCATCTTCTGGTACTAGACATGCTAACTATCTGGGGACTGACTCTCTTTTAGCTTCCAGCCATGTCACTCCATGTTATGTGCCAACAGCATATGGTGTCTTTAGCAGTAGGGTCTTACCACCAACCTTTCATGGGTCACAAAAATCTGTCTTCCTGTGGGAAACCCTGTAGTTCTCTCTGATCTAAAGCTCATTGTGGATGATAGCCACCTGCTGGTACTTGGAGTTACAGGTCAGTGCCCAAGAAGAGAGGGAAGAAAAAGATAATTAATATAAAAGAGATAGAGATATGACAGAGAAGAGGAGAGAGGGAGAGAGAGAAAGAGAGAGAGAGAGAGAGAGAAACAGGAGAAAATTAAGATCAGTCTTCATCATATACTCTGCAGGGCCTTGTGATTCAGATGTTCCCTCTAAGTGCCTGGTGAAGGCTCAACCATTTGGTCTGTCTTTTGGGATGTAGAATTTTATGGTTCCATTGTCATTTGGGTTGAGTTTTGTGTCTCCCCTTCTCTTAACCTCTCCTCCTTCCCAACCCACCCTATTGTCCAGTCCTCCAGATGCTTGCTAGGAATGTTGGCATCTTGGGTAGATTCAGGTTAGGAGCTGTAGATGAAAGAGACTATCTATGTGCCTATTGTCAGTAGCCTTTCCATATGCAAATGACAAAGTTACAGAGAAAGAAATAGGTGACATTGTCCCATTTTTAATAGCAACAAAAATAAAATAAAGTACCTCAGAATAACATTAACCGAGGTAGTGAAAGATCCATACCATGGAAACATAAAAACACTCAAAAAAGAAATCGAGGAGGACTTGCGAAAATGGAAAGACCTCCCATGCTCATGGCTAGGCAGAATTAAAATTGTGAAAATTGAAATCCTAAAAAAGGTAATATGCAATTCCAGTCAAAATCCCAACAGTGTTCTTCACAAAGATAGAAAAAAAAAATGAACACAAAATTCATATGGGAAGGCAGAAGGGCCTCAGATATCTAAGCATATCCTCAGCCAAAGAAATACCTCTGGAGGCATCACCATACCTGACCTAAAGCTATATTACACAGCTATAATAATTAAAAAAAAAAAAAACACAGCATAGTACTGGCATATAAACAGTATAATAAGCCAATGGAATAGAATCAAGGACCTGGACTTTGGGTTAACTAACTACAGCTACTTGATATTTGACAAAGGCCCTAACAATATAGGCTGGATAAAAGACAACATTTCAGCAAATGGTGCTGGACAAACTGGATAACCATATGCAGGAAATTTAAACTTGATCCACACATCTCGCCATGCACAATAATCAAGTCCAAATGTATCAAACACCTCAATATAAGACCAGAAACTTGGCTACTACTAGAAGAAAATATAGGAGGAACTTCCCATGATATAGGAATGGGAAAAGGCTTCCTGAACAAAACTGCAGTGGCACAGGATCTTAACAAATCACTCAACTAATGGGATCACATGAAGCTGAAAAGTCTCTTCACAGACAAACATACAATAAGCAGAGCCAAAAGATTACTTGCAGAATGGGAGAAAATATTTGATGAATATACAACTGACAGAGGCCTAATCTCTAAAATCTACAAAGAAGTCAAACCTAAACAATGAAAAGTCAAACAGCCCACTCACAAAATGGGGCAAAGAACTGGACAGGCAGTTCTCAGAGAAAGAAATATAATGGCAAATACACACTTAAGAATATGTTCATCATCCCTAATCATCAGGGAAATGCAAAATAAAACAAATATGATTTTCAACCTCACCCCCTTACCCCAGTAAGGATAACAAACATTAAAATTAATTGAAAAATAAATGCTGGTAAGGATACATTGTTGGTGGGAATGTAAGATGGTACAACCACTTTGAAAAGCAATATGGAGACTCCTAAAAACACTGACTATAGAGTTACCAACAGACCCAGTTATTCCCTTACTGGGCATGTACCCTAAAAGCTCCATGCCTCAGTCTAGAGAGATTTTCTCAACCATGTTTATATCTACTCAATTCATAATAGCTAAGAGCTGGAATCAACCCAGATGTCCACCATTAGATGAATGTATTCCTAAGATGGAGTATAAATACAAAATAGAATTCTACACACAAGTAAGGAAAAATGACACAATGAAATTTGTAAAAAAAAAAATGGTCAAACCTGGAACAGATCATTGTCAGTGAACTTACCCAATTGCACAATGATAGATAGTTTTATGATGCTAAGATTTACAGATTTCAAAGAGCTTAAGCAATTTGTTACATACAAAGACTTGTTTTGAGGAGAGTAATAATAGTTCTTAATTTGTTCAGATCATTTCCAAATATACCTGTTATTGCACTTTAACTATTAGTGTCATTATCTTCCACTATCAAAATGGGCTTCATCTTAACGTTACAATATATGGATGTGCTATTATAGATAATTTTTATCTGCATGGTGGTGAAGGAATCAAAGTTCCCTATGTTTAAGGCACACATAAAAGCTAACTTGGTTTGTATGTGAAGCACATATTCTATTGTGTTATGTAGGATGAATATGCTATAAATTCTATTAATAATGAAGCTTTCTGAGTATTGTATGTGGTAGATTCTGGGTTAGCTGTAATAAATTTCATTTTCCTTCTATACTTATTACTAACAGTTTTCTCTCCTGGGGTCATAATACCCAAATTTTCATTGAGGAAGTCTTTTCAACTTGAAGGCCAACACTTCAGGTCTGACAGAAGAGCTTTTTGGTTCATAAAAGAATTCCAACCAGGCATGGTGGTGCACACCTTAAATCCTAGCACTCTGGAGGCAGAGGTAGGAGAATTGCCATGAGTTCGAGATCACCTTGAAACTACAGAGTGAATTACACGTCAGCTTGAGCTAGAATGAGACCCTACCTCGAAATAAAATAGAATTCCAATTCTAGTTAACATAGGGATTGTGTATTTGTTCACAAAAGCAAGAAGCTCAAGCAAACCCTCCATTCAGCTATGGGTACACTCTAATGCTTAACTGATGTCATCTGGAATCTGCTTATTGTCTGTCATTTCTCAATTCTTGTTTGCACTACTTTCATTTTGTTTATTTAAAATTATGGTCTGTGTTCATTAAGACATAGAACTGAGAAACTAATATTTATTTCCCATTTCTTACTATAAACCACAATGCAAATATCATTATTCACTCTTGTTTACTCAAACTGTATGATATATCAATTTGTTCTCAGATGTTATTAAATAGAATGTGACAATTAAGCAATTCTTATGTCATACATTTAGAAGCTGGACAAAAATTCCCATGTATAACACATACATTGAGATTAGGAGTGATTTCTTATGAATACAGAGGTATGGTTTTCACAATGATTGGAAAACAAAACTCATCCCAGTCAACCTTGATGCCACTTTCACTATGACAGCCTCATTGTTATATATTACAATTATCATGGTTGCTAACATAATAGCAACAATAATGTAAATTTTTACTGCATTAGCCCAGTGATAAGTTTTTCCTTCTTGGTTGTCTCTGATTGGATATCGATTCTGGACAGCTTAACCCCAAGCAAAAATTTAGTGACCCAATCCTCTCCTACCCTGTGGCACTACCACATGTTTAATTAAAAATAAAATGTAAAGATACAGTTAGATTGGGAATGAGTAGAGGATGCTTCATGGAATAAATTTCTGAGCAGACCTTAAAAATGACATGTAGTAAACCCTCTCATTTTGAGCAGAAGTGTACAGAGGTTGGGATATATAATTTAACTTTATGCTTAGCCAATAAGTAAATGGTTTATAGAGGTTCCTGCTACTGACCCTATACTCTAAGTTAGTGACTAATTTCTACCTTGCTCATTTTTGGAACAATCGTGTGCTAGTCAAGACAAGGAGCTAATAAATAAGAGGTCCTTGTTCAGGAACCAGTGGCTAGTCTTCATATTGCTGAGTAAGTGCCTGGTATCCTAGTTTCTGAACCTTCCAGACCCCTGTCTCAATCAGCCATGAGTTTATTTTTACTGATAAACTTTATCCAAGCTAATACTTCCTAACTGACCAGAAGAACTGCTCTACACAGTTGTTTGCTAACTTACTTTTACTGCAGAGGCCATTAAGCATTTACTGTCCTATGTTCAGCAATTTTTGTGAAAACATCCCTGGTGATGTGTTAGTTAACAGTCTGCCAAACCTTCCATAATAATTCCAATTTATCACTTAGCTATAAAATTTTCAACATCCAATGCCTGCCTCCATTATCTGAGCTCTAGAGCCATTTTATTTGTGCTCATTTACAAATAAGCTTGAGAAATCCAGTGTGTGGGTGCAAGAGTTCAGAGGAAATATGAAAAGAAAAAGGGTGAAAGAAGAAAGAAGTAGAAGGAGGAGGATGAGACTGAAAATAGAGCTTTCCTCAAAGCCACAGAGAATTCCAAAGTTCTGGAGGAGAGAAGAGAGAGAAAGTGAGAAATAGTGAGAGAGAGAGAGTATATAGAAGCTAGTGGTCAGAGGAAAAATTACCAATAGAGTGCCAGTAAGGAGTGAGCATTGAGCGATAAAACAAGCAAATAAAAACAAAGGAAAGAAGAGAGATTCAAGCAAAGAAATCCTTACCTGTGTTCTCTCTTTATATCCTTCTCTTCCTCCCCATAGAGTAACTGTAATGGTTTGGATATCCAGCAGTGTGCAGATGTGGGGTTTTGGGAAAGGTGTTTTGTCCTGTGAAGTGTGACTTCACCCGTGGGTTAATGGAAGGATAGACATGGAAGTATCTACCTTGCACATAGATTGCCTATCTCTGTTTCCCTCTCTTGTGAAGTAAACAGCCCTGCTACACAATACACTTCTTACACTGCCTTACCACGAGGCCAGAAGCAATGGAGCGCATCAACCATGGACTGTGATGAACCCAAAGAAAACTTTCCTCCCTTAATTTTTTTTCTTTCAGGTACATTTTCATAATCATAATATAATCTCAGAATTTTTGAATTAACAATAATTTTTGAGTATCTTATGTCCTAGGCAACTATTTTGTATGAGCTATACCATCCATGAATAGTATAGTGGTGAAAATTTTGTATAACTTTCAGCTAGTAGGTTGGGCAGTTTCTTGATGGCATGGACTTAGAAGCAGGGCATATGATAGTAGCACTGCTGGAAGTCTGGCTCATCTGAGCCTTGGAGAAAACAGGAGCTGAGGAACAGATGTCAGGTCTGAAGAAAAACTAGGGACAACATGTGGAAAACACATTTGCACAGTTCATCTAGGAACCTGTAGCCCATACTCAGTGCTATAAGAAGAAACAATAAAATGACTGAAAACAATGTCACAGATGATGAATGAAGGAACTAGCAAGCCAAGAAAACAACTAGATGAAAATGAGAAATAAGAAGGAGAGATGAGGATAAACATGGTGATAAACACTACAAGACTAGTTCTATCTTATGTCCTTGGGAAACTGAATGCAACTAGTAAGAGATTCCCTTCTCCACCCAATGAACCTCTGTGTCTTTTACTGCATGGTTAAGAACCACAAAGCCACAGGATGACCCCTTGACTCATGCTCTGATGCATCGTTCATAGTATAGTAACAGGAATATGGAAAATCCACATTCAACCACCTACAAAGCCTAGAAAAACTATATATATTACACTTAGAATTGTTAACACATAAATATGTCAAGCTAGATTTTTTTATAACTATAATTCTAACATTTATTGATTTGTTATGTAGAACTTAGTGCTATTAAAATGTATTTTTATTAGCCAAAATTAAAATAAAATTTAAAATGGGGAAAGTGTTACTGTATATAGATTTAACATATTTAATATGTTTCTACTAATATTGAAATTTAGTTGAACTTCCATAATTAATATGCATAAGAGATGAAGATATCCATTACACATATGAAACATGAAACCTGAGACTATTGTCATTGCTTGAAATTAGTTCTTTAATGATTAGCTTTGCTTTGTTCTTTGCTTTTCATACATTCATCATATTCCCAGTATTGCTCATTGAACTACATTGGTAATTTTGACGTTGTGGCATGTTGTTTTGTATACCAATGTTGTTTCTGCTATTTTGGGCCACTTTTACAACTACCATAGGATACATGCAGTTTGTAGACTGCTGGTTGGACATAACTGAACTACATAGAAATCCTTGAACATGAAATGTTAACTAACATGTTTGAACCTCTGAATATTCTGTTTCTTAAAAAGAAAGGAGTGCTGTTAACACTGACATACTTATCTGAAGACCTTACTTTAAGCACTTATCAAAGTGCTGAGCTACAGTGCTGGAAGGTCTCTTTGATTTTTTAATCTTCATTATAGGATCTTATGGACTAGAATAAGTTAGCTAAATATAAATAGCATTCAAGTAATGTAAGCTTAATATATACAGTCATTTAGAAGTCCAGGCCTATTGCACAAGATCCAGAATGTCAGAGACATAGGATCTTTCTTGATGCTCCACTATTGGTTCTTGCCTTCACCTCAGAGGTTCAGATTGGTTTTCTGAATTCATATTCCCACCAGTAAGAAACATGGAAAATCCAGTGATAAGGCCTATGTTTCCCTTGATAAAACAATTGGCATTTTGTCTTTCACTTCCACTCCTATCCCAAGGGTCAGAATTTGTATGGTTAAACTCAGTTGCAAAAAAAAAAAAGAAAGAAAGAAAGAAAGAAAGAAAGAAAGAAAGAAAGAAAGAAAGAAAAAAGAAAAAGAAAAGTAAAGAAAAAGACAGGGCTGGAGAGATGGATTAGCACTTAAGGTGCTTGTCTGCAAAGCCAAAAGACCTCAGTTCTATCCCCCAGGACCCATGTAAGCCAGATTCACAAGTGGGCACACACATCTAGAACACATTTGCAGTGGCTAGAGGCTTGGGTGTGCCCATTCTCTCTCCTACTTCTCTTTCTACCTTTCTCTCTCAAAATAAATACATAAATATTTTTTTAATGCCCTGAAAATATCAAAATATTTTGGGTACCTGTTGCAGTTAGCATCTTGTGGCTGGCAAGCAAATTATAGAAGAAAAAGGTTTATTTTTGCTTTAAGACTCAGGGGAAGCTCCAGGATGGCTGAGTAAAATGTGGCATGAGCAAAGACTGGAAATCACTTCTGCCACACAAGGTGGAAAATAGCAGCAGAAGGGTAAGCCAAAACACTGGCAAGGGGAAGCTGGCTGTAACACCATAAGCCCACCGCCAAAAACACATTGCCTCCAGAAGGCTCCCGTTTCCAATTTGCTACCAGCTTGGAAGCTAGCATTCAGAGAACATAAGTTTACAGAGGACACCTGAGTCGTACCACTATGCCACCCATGTCACCCAAAATGAAAGGTTCCACTACGTACTGATGGTGGCAAAAGTCTGATTTCGACCAGTCTGCCCTCCAAATTTTCCCTGTAAATCTGTTAGGTTAGTGTCTATCAGTCTATATGTAAATCAATTTAATCTTCACTATTTCCCATCAAAACATACTGTGAGTTTGGGGTTTGTACATTTACTGTCTTTCCTAGAAACTTGGGTAATTATAGCAACTATTACTACTTAAATAAATAAATTGTAAAGCTTGAAGAACAATGAGAAGTCAGCAGGCACAAAGAATAAATGACTACTGGAGAAAGGTGTTATAACATGGAATAGTAAATGGATTATATTTTTGGTGATGTGATAAGTAAGAAAACTGAGAGTGCCACTAAATTTTGTTTTTTAGTTATTTTTCTTTCAAAAAGGCTGCCCATTCTTTTAGGCAGTGAGTACAGAGGATGGGTAGAAAGTGCAAAGAACAAAATTGAACTTACAGAGAACAAGACAGTCCACATTTCACATCTATGAGAATGAACCACTGACGAGTGAAAAGACCATTTTAAACTTACATCTTCTCATAAGGGCAATGGAATAAAGATTTATATGCAATTACTGGCTAGTATAATCATTGTAGTAACCATTAAATGCAAAATTTTGTTGGAAGTGCTTTTTACTTCAAAACACACAGAGATAAGTGATCAACAGAACACAAATGTGTATCTGACAAAACTCAATGCTTCTCAGCTGGTTCGTAATTTGTGCTGATCTAGTCTGTGCTGGATGTGACTGACCTTTATTTTCTGGACAGTATAGAATGATAATAGAATTATATTAAAATAATAAAGTCACCTAGTTAAAGCCACTTATGTCAGTCACTATTTCAGTAATTTTTTAAAATTTTTTTTAAATTTAATTTTTTTGACTTTTTATAAAGTTAAAAAAAAAAAACACCACAGACACACTCACATAGCAACATGAAAATAGATGCAGTATTTGGAAGCTTTGCCCTTGAAATGTCAAAGTTCTCTTTCTTATTATCCCAAGAAGCTTTCTAAAAATTGGTCTTGGAAATAATAAACTTATCTCATAGAATGACACAGATGCACAAAGCTGCATGGATGTATCATCTTATCAGGTAATCTTTACCTGTGAAAGTAACCAGGAATTCATGTTCTTCATCTTGCATACCCTGATTCGTACTGACAAAGGCATGATACCTTGTTGATCTATTTAGTCTCCTCATGGTCTCAGTAAAACATAACTATATTTTATCTGCTGACACTAATATTAAAAAGACAAAAAACAAAATGTGAACTCAGAAATTTCAAACTGTCAGTGTCACAATGCTGGGATGACCAACCCATCACACAGTGTTTATGAGAGGGAGGGATTTACTTAAGTCTTGCAGATCTATGGGAAGTTCCATTAGTTACAGGAGAAGCTGTATCCCTTTTACATATTCAAGCAGAGAGAGAACCAAACCACCAGCAAATTCCAAAAAGCAGCAATTAAGAAGCAAACACAAATTAACAGCAACAAGTGGGACCCCAGGAGCTCAAACCACTCTGCATACCTTTGGGCTAGAATTCGGGTCCTCTACCCATAGCACTGCCCCCTGATGCAGAAGTCAACCTGCTAAGGGCTGAATCTGCAAACTCAATTTTCAGACCAACTTTAAAGGTTCTCATAGTCTTTGCTAACTTTAACACTGTTTCTTCTGTAAAACAAGTAACATACTTCCAACACATAATAGCACAGAGTAAACATTTTCATTGCTATAAGGCATAACAAGGAAAGACTGGAAGAGAGCAAAATCAATAACCATCAGCTAAACATAAAAGATCTGTGGTTTAAGTCCAACATCCACAACCAATGATGACAGTAATAAGATTTCCAATTTCTATCCCTCCATCTGGGCTGAGTAGCCAGGGATTTTGAGCCAACAGTGCTCCATGGTAGCCTTGAATAGTCCTGGTTTATCCAAACAGTTTTGGGTCTCCATTGCAAACCGTGTTCTAACTTACAATGTCTTCACTGGCTTCTAATATAGTTAGTCACCCCTGCTTCACTTGTGGCATTTCAGCACAGTTCCAGGACCCAGGTGCACTTCATGATCTACTTCAATGATTTTTTTCATGCTTCCAAAATCAATGCCAGGTGTGCAGCAACACAGATATTTGTTTATCTGTGTATGAAACAAAATGTAACCTTGAATATCAGTTTACCTTTTAGAATTCTTCTTTTCATTCATCTCCTCTCAATAGATCACATTCAGCCGGGCATGGTGGCGCATGCCTTTAATCCCAGCACTCCGGAGGCAGAGGTAGGAGGATCGCTGTGAGTTCGAGGCCACCCTGAGACTACATAGTGAATTCCAGGTCAGCCTGGGCTAGAGTGAGACCCTACCTCGAAAAACAAAAAACAAAAAATAAAACAAAATAAAACAACAACAACAACAACAAAAGAGATCGCATTCCTAGTCAGTCTTTCCTGGGTACACACCACATCAAGCATCTTTTCCATTGTTTGAATGTAAGCAGTTGGCCCATCCCTATTGATGGCAGTCTGTTTAACAATACCAATTTTAGCAACCTAAAACCAGTCACCAGTAACTTTAAACTTGCTCAGTTTTGTGTTTTCTGTGATTAAACCATACATTTCAGTTTTATAACTTCCACCAAGTACACCAGTCTGTGGGGCCCTGGATCCTTGGGGCCACGGTTCTCTGAAAGCATCCGGGCAACCATGGAGAGCAGGGTCTTGAGCGCAGCCATGAGTGTGACAAAAGTAGCAGTTTTGGGAGGCAAACTTAGTGAACAACTCATATATTTGTCAGGGAAATGAGTTTATAAGCAGTTGAGGAAGGAAAGAGGATCCTAAGGGGATTGGTGGGTTCAAAGGTTGCTAGTAGATGCATAGGCATGTTCATTCCAGCAGGAAGGGAGTGAATCAGTTGATCTACATAGTGGCGGGGAATTGGGTGGGAGGGGGGTGGGCTATGTGAAGGCCGCTGAATGATAAGGAGTTTCCTAGACAACTGGCCAAAGGTCACAGGGCTATGAGCAAAACCTAAGTTCAGGTGTGCCAGGCTTTGAGAGCCCAGGGGTACTTAGCAGTGACTGACAGTGCCAGACACCTGTCCAAAAATTTAAATTCAACTTTGCTCAAACTCTCTGGTCTCTCATGGTCAGAAGAATGCAGCTAGCCTTTATGCCAGTAGCCAAGTTCTAACAAAGTTTTTTGTTTTCTCGGTGCCCTTTGGAAGTTCATATGTCAATACAATTTTCTTTACATTCAGCATTTTAAAACTCTCCCAAGAACAGCCTATAACATTTGCCTTACCTCTCTGTAATACTTCTAGGGACACAAGTACCAAACCAACAAAAAAAGTTCCAAAAGACCAAAATCCACAAGGTAACATTCATCATCATAAGATTCCACTCCTGGTACTAAATTCTGTAGTCCTCAGCTCCACAATGCTTGAATGAGCACCCAATCATACAATGTTTATGGCAGGGAAAGATTTATTTCAAGCTTACAGATCCATTTGAAGTTCCATCAACAGCAAAAGAAGATGGTTCCCTTTCACAGCCAAACAGAAAGACTCAACCAAACAACCAGCAGACACCAAAAGGTGTTGGCAGGAACAAGTAAACACTATCTGTTAGCAAGCAGGGCCCCAGAGCTCAGACTTCTCTGCATGCCTTTCAGCTGGAATTCAGATGAGCCCCAGTGACTTGCTCCCTACAGGAGTCTGCCTGCTGGGGCTAAAGCTGCAAACTCAATTTTAAAAAAAACAACAAGGTAGTGGTCTCACTCAAGCCCAGGCTGGCCTCAAACTTACAGGGATTTTCATCCCTCTGCCTTCCAACTTCTTGGATTAAAGGAATGTACCACCATGCTCAGAGAGAGTTTTAAATCCCTTTCTGAGTGCAAAATTACAAAACCCATGAGCATGGAAGTCTAAGTACAGAAAATGATGTCTAATTCTCCCTCTTATAAATTTTTGTTCTATACTGGTGCTCAAGGAGTAAAAAGAGTCCAGCATCATTGAAAGTATAATCTTCTACTTTAGTCTACTAAATCAAATGCTAATCTCTTTAGGAAACACACTTACATACATGCTCAGTAATATTTTGTTAGTTTATCTGGGTCTTCTTAAATTCAGCAAAATTGAAAAATAAAACTGTAGCATTCATGGGTTTCCAATGTTACTTTTTCATGTAAATATCTTCATTTATATTTGTCAACAATTTTTAAATTATTAGTCGTTTCAGTTGGCATGCAAAATAATGAGCCCCATTATGTCATTTTCATACATTAATATCACTGTGCTCTGCTCATATTCATCACACCATGCCCTCTCTTTTTCTCCCACATTGGATCCTTCCTCTTTTCACATAGTCCTTCATCTATTTCCATGTCATTACATATATATGTATGTATATGTATATACAGTAATATATGAGATTTTATATATACATGTATGATTTAGATTATGTAAATGAGATATGTGTTATTTATCTTTCTGACATTAGCTTGTTTTACTTAGTATTAGGATCTCTGGTTCCATTAATTGCCCTATGAATGATATTTCCTCTGATTTTAAAGCTGAGTCAGATTGAATTATAAACACACACACACACATGCACAATTTTGTTGATGGGTATGGGGTCCAGCCTTGTTTCATACATTGGTAACTATTGCAAACTGCTGCATAAACACAGCCGTGCACTTATCACTGTGTACGCTCACTGAGATCACTTCAGGTTCGCAACAAGGAGATAGGTATAGGTGAGTCATATGCCAGTTCTACTTAAAGTTTTTGGAGGAACATTCATAATCATTTTTACTGTGGCTGTACTAGTGTTCATTACCACTGAAAATATATTAAAGGTTCATCTTTTCCATAGCCTTTGACAACATTAGTTTCTTCCTTCATGATAGACATTTGATGGAGTTAATAGAATATCAAAGCAATTATAATGGCATTTTCCTGATGGTAACTTCTGCAAATATTCATTGGCCATTTGTATATCTTATTTTATGAACCCCAGTAGCCAATTTGTTAATTAGAAATTTATCATTTGTTTTTGTGTTGTTTTCTAGATTCTAGTTATTCAGCCCATGTCAGATATATAATTAAGAAAAATTTATTCACATTCAATAGGTAACATCTTACTGCTGATTATTTCTGTTGCCATGCATGAAATTTTAATTTGATGCCTTTCTATTTGCCAATTCATAAAAATATTTCTAAGATATTGGATTTCTTTTAACTAGGTCCTTCACTATGTCTGTAACTTGTATTGCTGACCCTACATTTTTTTTTTTTTAATTTTAGTTTTAAGATTTACATTAAGATCTTGGATCCGTTTTGCATTTTTTAAGTAGTCTTTGTTAAATTCCATTCTACTGAACAGTGAGATGCATTTACTTTATTTTTATTATTTTACTTTATATTTTATGTGTGTGTGTGTATGTGAGAGATAGAGAGAGAGAGAGCGCGCAAGTGAGCTAGAGACAGAAACAATGGATGTGCCAAGGCCTCTAGCCACTCACTGCAAATGGGACTCCAGACACATGTGCCACCTTCTGCGTCTGGCTTTATGTGGGCACTGGGGAATTGAACTCCGTTGTTAGGATTTTCAGGCAGGCTCCTTAACTAGTAAGCCAACTCTCCACTCCCCCATTTTACATTTTTAAATTAATTTTTTAAATATAGTGAGAAATGAGATCCAGATTCATTCTTCTACAAATGCATATCTAGATTTCTAAGTACTATTTGTTGCAAGTTGTGTCGTTTTTGTCAAAAACCATGGGTCTATGGCTGTCTCGCTGGAGATCTCTCTCTCTCTCTCTCTTTCTCTCTTTGTATGTGTATGTTTATTTATATTCTATTCTATTCCATTCCATTCCATTCCATTCTATTCATGTACATGTCTCCTTTTGTGTCAGTATTAAACTAATTTTCTTGGGGCTGGAGGTTTCACTCAGTGTTAGAGCACTTGACTAACAAGTTTAAGATGTGGGGTTTTTCTCCCCAGAACTGGATAACACACACACACACACACACACACACACACACACACACAAAGTCCAAAATCAGCGCATTAGGATTAAAGTTATTTGTTTGGTAAAACATTATGTTAAATCAATTGGTTAAATCATTCTTGAGCAAAAGGATATGAAGCACATATTTTAATATTCATTGAAAAAAGAGCTTTGCAAATATAGACTAAACCAAGAGTAATTTACTATTTCTAATCCTTATTCATTAGTTATCTCTCTAGATACAATGTGTGCCAAAACATGCTAATATATATAAACACACACTAGCAATTAGTTACAGATTTATATCTTTATTTATTTATTTATTTATTTATTTTTTATTAGTTTTCTATTGTGCAAGTACAGGCAGTTTGGTACCATTATTAGGCTCATCCATGACCTAACCCCTCCCCATTGGCCCCTACTTGTTGAGGTATATGGGTCATGCATTGTGGGGTTAGCCCACAGTTATTGGCATGATAAATGTCTCTGTATATCATGACCCAACATGTGGCTCTGACATTCTTTCAGCCCCCTCTTCTGCAAAATTTCCCTGAGCCATGTTGGGTTCATTTTTGGTCGGCTTCAGTGATGAGGTGTTGGGGGTCTCTGGGACTCTGGCTCTGTTTTGGTAGGCGATGATTTTTCTCTGTGTTGGTCTCCTTCCCTCTTGTGCTGGTATCCGGTTCATCAGGAAAACAGCACCCTTGCTTGTTTTGCCAATTTTCCTTAGTTTCAGTCAGGGCCCTTTAGAGGTATGATGGGGTGGCTCTCTCCTTAAGATCTGCATTTATCTGAAAAAGAGAAGCAGATTCTCCAATGGAGAGTAAGTTAGCACCAGGGCAAATGAGATAACCCTTACTTTTTTATAGAAAGTTTAATAGGTGTAGGCCCTCTTGTACCCCATGATTGATGGTAACTTGATCTTGGAAAGTGGGCTTATGTTTGGATATGGTTCTGACTTGTTTCCCAGTTCCAGCTATGGGTCTCAAACCACTGAGGGGATCAGTTAGCTGAATCAAGAGCAGTTGGTTCCCCACCATGGCTGTGTGCCACTATTGCACTTGTGTGGGCATCACAACAGGTTATTTGCTGCTATGTAGGTTGGACCATAAGTTGCTTGGACAGATATTGGTCGTTTCCCCCAGTCGCCCATGTAGCACCTTCTGGCACTAGACACGCTGACTATCCTGGGACTGACTTTCTCCTGGCTTCCAGCCATGTCGTTCCATTTTACGTGTCAGCTGAATATGGTGTCTTCAGCAATAGGGTCTTACCACTAACCTTTGGTGGGTCATAAAGTAGTCTAACAGAAATCTGTCATTCCTTTAGAAAACCTTGTAGGTTTCTCTGATCAAAAGCTCATTGTGGGTGATAGCACCATGCTGGTACTGGGAGTTACATGTCAATGCCCCCTAAGAAAATGAGGGTAAAAAGTAACTAATATATAGGAGTTAGAGAGGCGAGTGAGAGGGAGAGGAAGAGGAGGGAGGGAAGATGTAGAGGATTTAGGTTAGACTTGATCCTACCCTCTCCAGTGTCTTGTGGTTCAGGTGTTTCCTGTAAGGGCCTGATGAAGGTTCAGCCATTTGGTCTACCTTTTAGGAAGTAGAATTTTATGTTACCCTTACCGTTTGGGTCTATATTAATGTTTCCCACCCCTTGGATGCCCTCCCCTACCTCCCCATACCTCCTAGTGACTAGTCCATTAAATTCTTGCTGGGTATGTAAGGTATCTTGGGTAGATTCAGGTTAGGTGCTGTAGATGAGTGAGACTAGGTGGCGATTTTTTTTCTGTGATTGGGTAAGTTCACTGAGAATGGTCTGTTCCAAGTTCAACCATTTTTCCTCAAATTTCTTTGTGTCATTTTTTCTTACTGCTGTATAGAATTCCATTGTATAGATATAGCACATCTTAGTTATCCATTCTTCTAGTGATGGACATCTGGGTTGATTCCAGCTCTTAGCTATTATGAATTGAGCCACTACAAACATGGTTGAGCAAATATCTTTGGCCTGTGATTTGAAGGTTTTAGGGTAGATTCCCAGTAAGGGAATAACTGGGTCTGTTTGTATCTCTATAGTCAGCTTTTTCAGGAGTCTTCATATTGCTTTCCAAAGTGGTTGTCCCATTCTACATTCCCAAAAACAGTGGATGAGTGTTCCTGCTTCTCCACATCCTCGCCAGCATTTATTTTTGTTTGATTTTTTTGATGATTGCTATTTTTATTGGGGTAAGGTAGAATCTCATAGTTGTTTTAATTTGCATTTCTCTGATGATTAGGGATAATGAACATTTTCTTAAGTGTGTGTTTTCCATTTGTATTTCTTCCTCTGTGAACTGCCTATTCATCTCTTTGCCCCATTTTGTTAGTGGGTGTTTGACTTCTTACAGTTTAGATTTTTGAGTTCTTTGTAGATTCTAGAGATTAGGCCTCTACCAGTTGGATAACCCGCAAATATTTTCTCCCATTCTGTGGGTAATCTATTGGCTTTGCTTATTATATGCTTGTCTGTAAGAAACTCTTCAGCTTCATGTGATCCCATTGGTTGCGTGTCTGTTTAAGATGGTGAGCTACTGGGGTTTTGTTCAGGAAGTCTTTTTCCATTCCTATATCATGGAGAGTACTTCCTAAATTTTCTTCCAGTAGTATTCGAGTGTCTGGCCTTGTGTTGAGGTCTTTGATCTATTTGGATTTGAGTGTAGTGCATGGTGAAATGTGTGGATCAAGTTTCAGTTTCCTGCATGTGGTTATCCAGTTTGTCCAGCACCATTTGTTGAAGATTCTGTCTTTTTTCCAGGCTATATCGTCCAGGCCTTTGTCGAATATCAACTAGCTATAGTTGCTTGACGCAAAGTCCAGGTCCTCAAGTCTATTCCATTGGTCTATGCTCCTGTTTTTATGCCAGTACCATGCTGTTTTTATTACTATGGCTTTGTAGTATAGCTTTAGATCAGGTATGGTGATGCCACCAGAGGTATTTCTTTTGCTGAGGATATGTTTGAATATGCGAGGCCTTCTGCCTTTCCATATGAAATTTAAGATCATTTTTTTTTTCTATGTCTGTGAAGAACACTGTAGGGATTTCAATTGGAATTCCATTAAATCTATATATTGCCTTTGGTAGGATTGTCATCTTCACAATGTTAATTCTACCTACGCATAGGATGTCTTTCCATTTTCTCAAAACCTCCTCAATTTCTTTTTTGATGGTTTTTATGTTTTCGTTGTATAGATCTTTCACTTCCTTGGTTAATGTTATTCTAAGGTCTTTTTTTTTTTTTGATGTTGCTATTGAAAATGGGACTATGTCCCTTCTTTCTTTCTCTGTATCTTTGTCATTTGCATATAAAAATGCTACTGATTTTTATGCATTGATTTTGTATCCTGCTACTTTGCTATAGGAGTTAATCAGCTTCAGGAGTTTGGGGATGGAATCTCTTGGGTCTCTTACATATATAATCACGTCATTAGCAAATGGAGCTAACTTAACTTCTTTTCAAAACTGAATCCCTTTTATTTCCTTCTCCTGTCTTATTGCTTGAGCTAGGACTTCCAGTACTATATTGAAAAACAGAGGTGAGAGAGGAAAACCCTGTCTTGTTCCCTGATCTTAATGGGAATTCCTCCATTCTCTCTCCATTAAGTATTATTTGGGCTTTTGGAGCTTTGTATATTGCCTTTATTATGTTAAGATACCTACTATGCCAATTCTTTCCAATGTTTTGATCATGAAGTGATGTTGTATCTTGTCAAAGGTCTTTTCTGCATCTATTGAAATGATCATGTGGTTTTTATGTTTAACCTTGTTTATGTGGTGCATTACATTGACAGATTTCCATATGTTAAACCAGACTTGTGTTTCTGGGATGAATCCCACTTGGTCCAGGTGGATGATTCTTTTGATGTGTTGTTGGATTCGGTTTGCGAGTATTTTGTTCAGAATCTTTGCATCTAAGTTCATTAGGGAAATAGGGTGGTAGTTTTCTTTCCTTGTGGCATCTCTGCCTGGTTTTGGGATTAGGGTGATACTCGCTTCATAAAAGGAGTTGGGTAGCTTTCCCTGTTCTTCAATTGTGTGTCACAGTTTTAGGAAGATTGGTTTGAGTTCTTCCATGAAGGTTTGATAAAATTCAGCTGAGAAGTCATCTGGTCCTGGACTCTCTTTTTGGGGAGGCTTTTTATTACTTTTTCAATCTCCATGAGTGTGATGGGTTCATTGAGGTGATAAATCTGCTCTGAGTTTAGCTTTGATAGATGGTATGCATCCAGGAATTTATCCATCTCCTCCACATTATACAGTTTTGTGGAGTAGAGGTTTTTGAAATGAGTCCTCATGATTTTCCCGATTTCACTTATGTCTGTTGTGATCTCTCCTTTTTCATTTTGAATTTTGTTAATTTGAAGCCTCTCCTTTTTTTGCTTGATCAAATTGGCCAGGGGTTTGTCAATCTTGTTTATTTTTTCAAAGAACTAGCTCTTTGTTTTGTCAATTGTCTTAATTGTTTCCTTGGTTTCCAATTCATTAATTTCTGCTCTGATTTTAATTATTTCCTTCTGGAGCTCTTTGGGTTGGATTTTTCTTGTTTTTCCAGTGCCTTTAGGTTGATTGTTAGGTTATTGATTTGGGATCTTTGTCTTTTTTTATGAAGGTATTGAGTGCTATGAATTTTCCCCTGAGGACTGCCTTCATTGGGTCCCATAAGTTTTGGTATGATGTGTTCTCATTGTCCTTCAATTCCAGGAATTTTGCAATTTCCTTTTTTATTTCATCCACTATCCATTTATTGTTTTAAGAGTGTGCTGGTCAGTTTCAAGGTGCTGTTGGGATTTTTGGTGGGTCTTTTGTTGATGATTTCTAGCAGTATATCATTGTGATCTGATATCATGCATGATATTATGTCAATTTTCCTAAATATGTGGATGCAGTCTTTGTGACCCAGTATATGGTCTATTTTACAAAATGTGCCATGGCCTGCTGAGAAGAATGTGTAGTCTGTGGATTTGGGGTGGAAAGTTCTGCAGATGTCCATTAGGTCTAAGTGAACTATGGTTTGGTTGAGCTCTCTTACTTCCCTGTTGAGTTTCTGTTTGGATGATCTGTCTACTACTGATAATGGTGTATTGAAGTCCCCAGCTATGATGGTGTTGGTGGTTATTTCTGTTTTATTGTCAAGTAGGTTTTGTTTCATGAACAGTGGTGTCCCTCTGTTTGGTGCATACAGATTTATGATTATAATATCTTCTTGATGGATCATTCCCTTGATACGTAGGAAGTGACCTTCTTTGTCTTTTTTGATTATTTTTGGTTTGAAGCCTATTTTATCTGATATTAATATAGCTACACCTGCTTGTTTCTTATTCCCATTTGCTTAGAATATTGTCTTCCACCCCTTTACCCTGAGGAGGTGTCTGTCTTTAGTGGTGATGTGGGTTTCTTGAGAGCAACCGATTGAGGGATCTAATTTTTTGATCCATCCTGTTAGCTTGTGTCTCTTGATGGGTGAATTAAGGCCATTAATATTTATGGTAATGACTGAGATTTGATTTGATCCCTGTCATGTTGTGGTGGTAGAGGTGTGTTGGTGTTTTCATGGGCTTTGAAGATTTTTGTCCTACTCTGGTTTTGATTGTTGTGCTCTGCTTCTTGTAGGCATTCGAGTTTGGTTATTTGTTTCTTCTTTGTGGAGAATTTCCTGACATACTGTCTGTAGGTTTGGTATTGTGTTCATATAATTGTAAAGCTGAGTTTTGTCATGGAAAGTTTTTCTTTCATCATCAATTATGAGGGATAATTTTGCTGGGTAGAGTAGTTTGGGTTGAAATCCATAGGTTCTTAGACTTTGGAGAGTTTCACTCCAGGCCCTTCTAGCTTTCAGGGTTTCCATTGAAGTCTGAAGTAATTCTGGTGGGGTTGCCTTTGAAAGAGGTGCACTGTTTTTCCCTAGCTGCCTTTAGGATTTCCTCTTTGGTGTCAATGTTTAGAGTCTTAATGATAATATGTCTTGAGGAGTTTCTCCTTTGGTCTAGTCTGTTTGGAGTTCTGTTGGCTTCTTGTATCTTGATGGGCCTCTCTTTTAAGAGACAGGGGAAGTTTTCTTCAATTATTTTATTAAATAAGTTCTCCATCCCTTTGGTCTGAAATTCTTCTCCTTCTGGTATTTCAATGATTCTGATATTAGGACATTTAAATGTATCCCACAATTCCCTCATGTTCTGTTCATAGGAACTTTTGGACTTACTGAAGTTTTTGAACTCTCGAACTGTTTCTTCCATCTTGTCTTCCAGATCAAAGTTTCTATCCTCCACTTTGCTGACTCTATTCTTGAGAGCCTCTAGAGTTTTGGACTTGTTCAATTATGTTTGCATTTTCTACTACTTTTCTATGTATCATTTCCATTGCTTTGTCAAGCTCCCTTTTGATATAATTTTCTTATTTTCTTGATGATTCTTGGAATTCGTCCTTGCATTTCCTTATTTCTTCATTTAGTATGGCCAGCTGATTTTTTTTTTTTAATTGGCCAGGCCTGGTGGCACATGCCTTCATTTTTATTTATTTATTTATTTATTTATCTATTTATTTATTTATTTATTTATTTGAGAACAACAGAGAGAGAGAGAGAAAGAGGCAGAGAGCAAGAGAGAGAATGGTTGTGCCAGGGCTTCCAGCCACTGCAAACAAACTCCTGACATATGCACTCCCTTGTGCATCTGGCTAACGTTGGTCCTGGGGAATCAAGCCTTGAACCGGGGTCCTTAGGCTTCACAGGCAAGCACTTAACCACCAAGCCAACTCTACAGCCCGGCCAGCTGATTTTTAAGGTCCTCTTTTTTTTCACTCTCCCTCAAATCCCTTAATTCTCTTTGAAGTCCTTCCAATGTATTATCATTTTTTTCTAGCTTAGTGATGGTAGCATCCACATGATTATCAGTCCTTTGTTGCTTTCCTGCAAGTTCTATCAGTAGGTTGGTCAGGTTGCATTGCTCATAGCTTTAATTTGATGTTCTAATCCTGATGGTTCTTCTGTGTTTTGGTTAGATGGATTATTCATTGTAGGAAAAGGTGATCTAACTGGATTTTCTTGCATTTGATTTTTCCTGTTATTTCTTTTGTGCTGTGGTCTGCCCATGACAGTGTATGGGCACATAGGTGGGTGGATCAGCATGTGCTCTAGTGCAATTGGAATCTGAGGCAGCCTGGGGCAGTTGCCCAGCAGCCTGGGCTTTGGCTCCCACTTGCCAGAGCAGCCTATCTACTGCCTGAAAGGGGCACCAAAGTTGCCTGAATTCTCAAGTGGTAATACGCCAAAGCTGCCTGTGTTTGAGCTTGGAGGGGGACTGAGGTACCAAGGCCTAAAGCTGCCCAAACTCTGGTTGGGAACACGGGGACCTGGAACCAGTATGTGCTCCCCTGTCTCAGGAGAATGGGGGCTGGCCAGGAAGGCACCTGAACTGGCACAAGCCAGAGACACTGTCTGGGTTTCTGTGGCAATTGCTGTGGGACTGGACTCACTGAATGTGCAGCGGCAGGAGCAGTAATGTGGGCAAATGTGCAGAGCAGTTTAAGCTTCCGCAGTGGCGCAGAGGCCCGCTGCCAGGTGCAGCAGTGGGGAGCGGCAGTGGGGTGCAGGACAGGGTATGGAGGTGGTGCGAAGGACTGCAGGGGGTGCGGGAAGGGGTGCAGGATGGCAGCGGGGTGAAGGAGGGGGCGCGGGACTGTGGCAAGATGTGGGATGTGGTGCAGGACCGTGCGCAGGAGGGTGACGGGGTGCAGGACGGGGCAGAAGGTGGCGGGGTGTGGGATGCCATGGGACCGGGTGTGGGACAGTGACAGGGAGGGGGACAGGGCACGGGATGGCTGAGGGTGCAACAGCTATTTGGTGAAATGGGTGGTCTACCGGCCCTTGAGGGGATCCACAATTCCTTGATTTCTCCCCTTCTGAGCCCCCCCCCCCCCCACACACACTGACAAGAAGACCCAGAAAACCCTTAATTCCTTGCCTTTTCTTCCCTGGGATTTTCAAGGCAGCTAGGCAGTCACCATCTTGGCCGGAAGTCCCCCCAGATTTATATCTTAAGTTCCCATCTTAAGTGTTGAATTCAGCTTCTTCACCCTGTTTACAACTATTTCTGAGAAATTCTTATAATAATTTTTAAGGATAATAATCTTAGTAGCATATATATTTGACATGATTTGTTACTTATATATAAGAACACATTTAGCTGCAAACTGATCTCCACAGCACCACAGCACAGGTACCTTCCTACATCTTTTCTGTACTCTGCCCGCCCCCCATACACACATACATACAAATGCATTTCAGCAATGACTGCCCTGTCAACTGACAAGTGCAGATACTCTGGTTCTGAGCACACAGTTGTACAGAGCACCAAAGACAGACCACTCCTGCAATCATATGTATATAATTGGAAGCAGACTTTCATACACATGCCAACACATGTACATGTGTGCACATTCCAATCTGCTTTATTTATCATTTATACATATTGTATATAGTTTCCTAAGGGTAAAGCCTAGAGAAAATGTAGCAAAACAATTATGCCTGGGATGAGAATGACTATTTCTATTGCCTATCCCTACATCCTTTTGGACAATGGATTACTTTCACTGCATAGAGTCTCTAGTCTTAGGTGATGTATGTAAATTCTTTATTTATTTATTTATTTTTTTATATTTTTTGTTCATTTATTTATTTATTTATTTGAGAGTGACAGACACAGGGAGAAAGACAGATAGAGGGAGAGAGAGAGAATGGGCACGCCAGGGCTTCCAGCCACTGCAAACGAACTCCAGACGCGTGCACCCCCTTGTGCATCTGGCTAACGTGGGACCTGGGGAACCGAGCCTCGAACCGGGGTCCTTATGCTTCACAGGCAAGCGCTTAACCGCTAAGCCATCTCTCCAGCCCTGTAAATTCTTTATACCTTTGGGTCTCCTTCTACAAAATGGGCATATTTGTAGTAGTGTGTGCTTTCTGAGACTGTTGAAGGATTTTAAATGACAAGCAATACAATAAGAACTCAAAAATAATAAATCATGTTTCTGCTATCTTTCTCCTTTAGCCATTAATATAATAATTAAACTTCCTGAATATTTTAAGCTCATGTCAAAATTCCCACTTGATCAGGAAAACATAGCACAATATAAAATAAAAATTCAGTGTAAAATTAAACTCAATGTAATAATTTAGCTCATGACTAAGAACATAGGTAGAATTTTGTATAGCATATGGTAGGAATGGGATCAAAGCTCAGTCAAGGTTTCATGTTTCATTTCATTTTTTGAAATTATGTGATCATATATCTTACCTTTCATCTAAACTTTCTAATTTGTGACATCAGACTACAAGTTTATGTGTTGATTATAGTTTCTGATTCATTCACTAAATTGAAGTATATGAGAAACAAAAGAGCTTTCATGCCTGAGAGTCAAGACACTACTTTTTGGTATACTTAATTTGTTCAGATCATTTACTGTTTTTCTTCACCGTTAGCCTGTGACTCAGGGAGCCTTGGCTGGGTCACGGCACAAGACTCATAAAAGATGACAGGTGGAAATGGCTGACAATCAACAAAGCAGCTGAGATCTCACCATCAATTATGGATGTTGAATGGAGTTATTGCTCCCAGGCCATGTATTAGAATTCATTTTCTTAAGACCCAGTAGCAGGGAGGTTAAAAATTTCAATCACCATCTGCTCATGCACAATTCATCTCTGAAAAAGGATAAATGAGGGAGAAAAAAAAAACCACAATCAAACAAACAAAAAATTGCAATATTTCTGCCCTTTCTTCCACAAAATTTCCTGAGATATGGTGGTTGTGTTTTAAGTCTGCTTCAATGATGGACTCTGAGGAGCACTGGATTCCTGCCTTTGTAGGTGTTCAGTGTCCTCAATGTCTATCTCCTTCACCCTTGTGTTGATATCAGGTTCACTGAGAAAGCAGCACTCTTGCTCATCTCCCCAATTTATCTTTGGTGTCAGCTGGGTCCAGGCTGAAGTGTGACAGGTCATTTATCTCCTCAGATCCCACTCTTTCCTGATAAAGAGAAGCAGATTCTCCAATAGAGAATGAAGTAAACACTGTTTAAATGGGATAAGCATTATTAAGTTAGAGGGAATTTAATGGGTATATTCCCTCTTATGGCCCAATATATATAGTGGAAGCTTGATATTGGACTTGGGTTCCTTTCCAATGAGTGGCTCTGGGTTAATCAAAATTTAAGATGTTAGGAATAAGCCATATGTAAGCCTACTCCTTCATTAACTCATAAGATACATGCTAAAAAAGAGATTGGGCAGATGTACCCTTTGGAGATGGATAATGTTGTACCCCCAAACCATAAACTTATTAGAAAAATGTTAATGCCAGGGGTGAGATACTTTCCAGCAAGTTCTTGGCCCAGGGAGATCCCATATGCCCCCCACCCCCACTATTACCAAGGCTCTTGGTTACCCAGCAGAAACCAATTATAAGATCATATTGCTGAAGAGTCCACATGCCTTAGCTAAGATCACTGGAATTCAAGCTGGAGCTGAGCTGGAAGCTTCCTCCCTTTCAGGAGGCTGATAAGACCTATGCAGCCTATTGTGGGAGAAAAGTCATAAATGGTGTTAATCAGCAGTGGAATCCTCAAGCTTTACTGATGGCTAGTCAGGCCAAATGTAGTAACTGGTGTAATGATGGAATGTCTGTTATGTGGGGAAAACAACTGTTGTCTAATTGGACTTGAGGCTCACTCCATGGGATGAAATTCCTGCCTGTGAACTGAAAATCTAAACAAAAGACTATGGCTGAGGAGGTCATACAACCTAGGGAAGAAACTACTACTGTTGTTTAGCTAAGTGAATATATTATCCCCACCAAAATTCCCTCTAAACACTTATGTTCATGCCCATATATTAAGGCTACTCTCACTTTTGGTAAGAGAAGCTTCATTTTTCAGAAGGTGGTAACCACTGGTGTGACTCAAAACTCACCAAAATGCTGAGAAGAGACAGTGGTGTGTTCAACACTAAATGAACCATCTCTATGACATCCTCCAAGGCTAGTGTCCATTGCAACAGTGGTGGCAGAAAAAGTGTAAGAGCCAAAGGAAGAAAAGGAGTGCTTTGCAATGCTGTCTTCTCGATACAAAGTAGCAATGCTGTTCATGATATCACAGTGGCTGATGCTACTTCTACATAACACCTACATAATAAGAGGAAAAGATGTCATCAAAATAGAAGAGAAATGTCTTGGAAAGAGGAGAGAATTCAGGGGAAGGGGGAATTGGGAGAGTAAAAGAGAGGGGACCATAATCATGGTATATTGTCTATAAGTGTGGAAATTGTCAATTAAGTTTTTTTTTTAAGGGTACCAAACTCAGATCATGGTCTATCTGTGGTCCGTGACTCTAACAATATATACTTTTTTATATTTGTATCAATCTGACTAAGTAAGTACAAATGAACAATCAGGAATTGGGTAAATCCCAATTTCCAACCTTCCTATTAGTGGTAAAGTTGCACTATTGTTTTGCCTATATGTGAGAAACAAATTGGGATGTTTTCATAGTGTTTATTAATTATTTTTATTTATTTATTTTGAGAGATTTAAGAAAAGATATTATGACCATGCCAGGACATCCTAAAACTGCAAATGAACTCCAAACCCATGCATTACTTTGTGCACCTGGCATTAAGTGGGTACTGGGCAACCAAACTCTAGCCATCAGACATTGCAAGAAAGCACCTTTAATCACTGAGAAATCTCTCCAGCTCTCTTCTTAATAATACTTTGAGATAAAATGGAAAAAAGTAGCAAAACTGACTATGTTTGAATTAAATTATTTTTCACATATTTAATGTATATTCAGTAGGGTCCATTGTGTTTGGCTGCCAAGTAGATCACAGTATTCTGTGTCTGTGGGATTTTTATTACAAGAACATTAAACATATTGCCTTCTGACTGAGCATACTTTAAGAAGGAAATAAAATTCAAAGCTGTTGTCATACATTTTGAAATTAGAGAGCTTTCCAAATATAAAAGAAACATGTTAAAAATAATAAATAGCTAATAAGAAAAAAGAAAATAAATATCAAAACCAAAGCTGCAAAGACAGTGCTTGATTTAATCAGAGTTAGTGACTGAAAACATAATGAAAGCAAACACATGTTAATTCTTTTTTTTTTTAAATTTAATTTATTAGTTTTCTTTTCAGTAAATACAGGCAGTTTGGTACCATTATTTAGGCTCATCTGTGATCTACCCCCTCCCATTAGACCCTCCTTGTTAATGAAAATGAGTCGTGCATTGTGGAGTTAGCCCCCAGTTATTAGTATGATAAATGTCTCTGAAAATCATGACCCAACATGTAACTCTGACATTCTTTCCGCCCCCTCTTTCGCAAGATTTCCCTGAGCCATGTTGGGTTCATTTTTGGTCTGCTTCAGTGCTGAGGTGTTGGGGGCCTCTGAGGCTCTGGCTCTCTGATTTGGTAGGAGTTGATTTTTCTCTGCATTGATCTCCTTCCCCTTTGTGCTGGTATCCAGTTCACAGGAAAACATCACCCTTGCTTATTTCGCCAGTTGTCCTTAGTTTCAGTTGGGCCCCTTCTGAGGTATGTTGGGGCAGCTCTCTTCTTAGGATCTGCATCTATCTGGAAAAGAGAAGCAGATTCTCCAACGGAGAGTAAGTTAGCACCCAGAAAATTGAGATAACACTTACTTTTTTGATAGACAGTTTGATAGGTGTAGGCCCTCTTACACCCCGTGATTGATGGTAGCTTGATATTGTAGAGTGGGCTTGTGTTTGGGTATGGTTCTGACTTGTTTCCCAGCTCCAGCTAAGGGTCTAGTACCACTGAGTGGATCAGTTAGCCAAATCAAGAGCAATTGATTCCTCACCGTGGCTGTGTACCACTATTGCACTTGTGTGGGTCATGTTAATTCTTATATCAAATGTAAATTTATGTTTAAAAATTTGAAAGGAAACTAGACAGCATCATTTTTTGTGGTCAGTGAAGAACAGGAATCACCTAAGACCATAAACCACTTTCCTCTTTAATGACATATCAGTAATAACACGTACAGGTGTAATTATTTTTTGGAACAGAAGAAAGGTAGGTCTGAATGTTCTATGTGGTTTACTGTAGGTTGGCTGCTGAGAGATACTAGGAAAAATAAATGTAAATGGATGCAAGTTTTTGCATAATTATATAAATGAAAGCATGTATACTTGAAAACTGTCCATTATTTCTTTCCCTGGCAAAGTGGCAGTCCACACAGATTTCCACTGATCAACCCCTCTGCCATTGCATCTTCCCATATTAAATATATCTGGGACACAGCAAGGCTTACATATGGTCAGTGTTTGTGGGATGAAAATTGATTGGAGAGCTTGTTAGAGCTTACAGTGGTCTCCAGGTCACTACACTTGGAGAAGACAAGCCAAAAAGAGAAGAAGTGGAAGGTGTTCACTAGCACTTAATGTTTTCACTTTCTTACCAGATTATATCTGAAAATGTCTGAACTCCAAGTTATTACATGTTTGGCAAACAAGATAGAAGACTGAATAAGGTGATTGTAATGAGAACCAGGGAGTGGTTCTATCATAGATCTATGGATTCTTTCAGCCCAAGGGTTTTGTAAGGACACAGACGGCCTAGAATCCAATGACATTATAGAAAAGGTTCATTATCACACTATCTCAGACATTTCTCTCTTCCCACATCACCTGAAACAGGGCTCTGAGAAATGATCTTACCACTCAGTATTTCTTGGATTCATTCTGATCCACAGTGGAGAAGACTATTTAGGATTTGTTTTGCCGTATGTCAGCAAAAGAAAATAGAAACAGATGTTTCTCATGAAATCTTACAGCAAGAGGTGCATGTTAATTCCAGTGGGGAAGGGAAAGGATACATATTTTAACTTCTTGAGTTTACACATATGGAAATTTGCAGGAGTTCTAACATTTGGGTTTGGAGTCATGGAGATCATTAATGGTTATATGAACAGAATTGTCAAATGACTTTTCTGATAGTCCAAATCATACAAATGATTAGCAGACTCTCTAAGAGGGAACTGAGATTTAATAACCATGTGCAATGATATTTCTCAGCTTTGTGACCACAGTAACATTAAGATATTTATAAACCAATGTTTAGGGAAGTTAAATAGTTTGCTGGCATATAGACTCTACTCTTTACCCTCAGTATAAAGCTATATGCTCCCATGAGAGGAGGTACAAGGGGAACAGGCTAAAGGTGTATGAATTCTCTTTTATGGGGTCCTAATTTCATTCAATAAAGAAGGAACTCTGTTGACCTACTCATCACTTTATTGGCCACATTTCATAAGACGACCATACTGTGACATTAAAATTTTGGAAATAACACATTCAAACCATGTACTGTAACGATATCACAATGTTGATGTCCCTGTCTTTCCCTGTATTCCCCTCACATTTTTCTCTGTGTAATTCTGGACCTTCATCTCCATGTCTGATATGGATTTGCTCTCTTGCTGAAATCAATCCCACTGACACCCAACATCAACTGCCAAGTGTCTACATTTCCCTATTTTTATCAAATTTTAATCTTTAGATTCTAAATTACTGTTATGAGAAAGTGGAAAGTGACAGTTCACAACCTTTTATCTTTATAAAGCTGACTCTACAATAACAAACCCAAAAGCGTAGAAAACCACAACTGGAGATCACAAGTAAATTATCAATATGCATTCTGTTTTAGAGTACTAATGCAAGTCATACCATTATATGAATTCATGCTAAAAAAGGGAACAGCTTCAGTGTATAGACTGACCAGACAGGATAAAGGTAATCCACTGACTAGTGGACATATGATTGTTGAATACTAATTTAATAGAAAGCTCATTTGGTCCTACTGGGGAGTTCCAAAGCCTCTCACTGGTTAACAAGTATAAACCCTTTATGATGCTCACATTTGGTAATATCTTTAAAACCCCTCCAACAGGTTCCTGGCTGTGGAATCAGGGGGTGCTGAGCACTGGTTCCCTGTCATGAGTAACCTTCTACATTGTGGTCATTTGCATTTCAAAAAGTGTGAATATGTTAAGGTGTACCCCCAGACCCTAGGATATTTGAGAGAACAAGTGATCCAGAGGGAGAAAGTTTACAATTTCAGACCCAAAGATAACTTCAGGATGTGGTAGAAAGTCACTCATCTCACATTCTCGTCCCACCTTTCACAGTCACACTGCTTGATTGCTTCAAATTTCCTTGCCTCTATTTAAGTTCTCTTCATCATTTAGGCCCCATCTGGCTTATCTCTATTTCTCTATCAAAGGATTCTTCTTAAAATCATTATTATAATAATTCATAATTATTAGCAACTTCATTTAGTAAAAGAAACAAAACATTTAGCATACTATTTAGTTAACATGTGGAACTTAAAGTATCATTGAGGCATGTTTGAACACAAGGCTTTACTCAATTCCTCTCCCTATTTATACCTCCCATCTGCCTATCCCCTCTTGTATCCTTCCTCCCTCCATTCTGTTTAAAGTCATGTGTGCCCTATTTTCATCCACCCATACTTACAGTTTATCATCTATTATTACTTGCTTTTGCTCACCACTCTAGCTTTCTAGATTTGATGCATGTTTGACCTTTTATATACATACATACATACACACATATAAATATAAATTAGGATCTACATTTAAGAGATTGCATGTTATAGTTTTTTCTGACTTTGAGTCATCTTGCTTAATATAATTTCTTCCACATTTATTGGTGTTTCTGAAAATTTCAGTAACTTGCTTTTCTTTACCACTGAATAAAATCCAAATGTTGATATGCATCACATTCTCTCTAGCCATTCATGGTTAGACCATGAGTTGCTTGGACAGATGTTTGTCATTTCCCCCAGTCACCCATGTAGCACCTTCTGGCACTAGACACACTGACTGTCTGGGGACTGACTCTCTCCTGGCCTCCAGCCATGCCGTTCCATTTTATGTGTCAGCTCCATATGGAGTCTTCAGCAACAGGGTCTTACCTCTGACCTTTGGTGGGTCATCAAGTACTCTGACAGAAATCTATCATTCTTTCAGGAAACCTTGTAGGTTTCTCTTATCAAAAGCTCATTGTGGGGCTGGAGAGATGGCTTAGCGGTTAAGCGCTTGCCTGTGAAGCCTAAGGACCCCAGTTCGAGGCTCGGTTCCCCAGGTCCCACGTTAGCCAGATGCACAAGGGAGCGCACGCGTCTGGAGTTCGTTTGCAGAGGCTGGAAGCCCTGGCGCACCCATTCTCTCTCTCTCTCCCTCTATCTGTCTTTCTCTCTATGTCTGTCGCTCTCAAATAAATAAATAAAAACTAAAAAAGAAAAAAAAAAAAAAGCTCATTGTGGATGATAGCCTTATACTGGTACTGGGAGTTACAGGTCAGTGCCCACTAAGAAAATGAGGAAAAAGATAACTAATATATAAGAGTTAGAGAGGAGAGAGAGAGAGAAAGAGAGAGAGAGAGAGAGAGAGAGACAGAGACAGAGAGAGGGAGGGGGAGAGGGAGGGAAGGAAGATGTAGAAGATTGGAAAGGGGGAAGTGGCTCATATCTGTCTGAGCAACTCAAAGTCTAAGCTATTTAGAAGCAAACAACTTGACATGATGCTCACACAAGTGCAATAGTGGCACACAGCCACAGTGGGTAACCATCTGCTCTTGGATTAGCTAACAGATCCACTCAGTGGAAAGGAAACCATATCTTGAACTGGGAAAGAAGTCAGAATCATATCCAGATGATGATTTTGCTTTCCAATGGCAAGCTCCCATTAATTTTGGGCTATCAGAGGATCTACACCCTTTAAATTCTCTCAAAATTAACAACGGCTATCTCATCTAACTGGTGCTGACTTCACTCTCTGTCGGAGATTCTGGTTCTCTTTTTCAGATGGTAGTGGGACTGGAAGAGATGAATAACCCATAAAACTTCACCCTGGCCACAGCTGAAACCAGAGGAATTGGGGAAATGAGCAAGAGTGCTGCTTTCTCGGTGGACCTGATATCAGCACAAGGATGAAGGAGATAGACACTGAAGACACTCAACACCTACCAAAGCAGAGATCCAGAGGCTCCTAAGAGCCCAACCCTTAAGTAGACTTAAATACACCCAACATGGCTCATGGAATTTTGCAGGAGAGGTGGCAGAAACATTGTTAGAGCTGCAAGTAGGGACATTATGTACAGAGTGATTGCCTATTCACCTTAATTTATTGCTGCCCCCACAATGCATCACCCACAATTCCCATGAAGTTGGCCTGCAATCCCAATGATGTGGGCCTCTAATGAAAATTGGCAGGGATGGGGGAAATGATGGTATCAACATGTGTTGTTTACATACTATGTCCATATCTAATAAAAATAAATTTTAAAAAATGAATAGAGATTTAAAAAGTCAATAGAAAGCTAGAAAAAACATAAATGAGTGGGGAACTCTATAGCTTCAGACTATCCCATCTAAAAAAAAAAAAAAAAAAAAAAAAGATCTAAAAAAAGATAAAAGAGGGCTGGAGGGAGATGCCTCAGTAGTTAAAGGAACTGTTTTGTGAAGCCTAATAGCCTAGATTTGTTTCCCAAGTACCCAAGTAAAGCCAGATACACAAAGTTTCACGTGCGTCTGGAAATTGTTTGCAGTGGCAGGAAGCCCTGCCAGGCCAAAAATCACTCTCTCTGTCTTTTTTTTGCCTGTCTATCTCTCAAATAAATAAGTAGAAATATTTTTAAAACATAGAATAATAAATCAAAATTAAAAGAACTTCAGAGTGATTCATTAAACATATAAGTGAATCTACACAAAGGAATTTCAAAACAGGAGAAAAGGAAAAGAGGATATGTAAATTCCTAATGAAGAAAGTAGTCCTAACGTTGATGAAAAGTACTATTCTATAAAGCTGCAACGTTTAATATATTTCTAGAAGAATCAAGTCAAACAGCTCACAGCTAGATAGATGACACATTGCTGTTAAATCCCAGGGAGACAAGGGGCGAGTGATGACAGATTCAAAACAATGAAGAAAAAAATCTTGGGAACAGGAACTCTTCATCCAGTGAAACTATATCAACAATTAATGTGAAGTTAACACATTCATAAATGAAAAGCACTGAGAGGATCCATTCCCGATAGACATGCTGCAAAGTCAGCACTAAAAGGAGTCTTTAAGAATGAAATTAAAGCAAATCGCAACCCACACTGAGGTGTCAGAGCAGAATTTACTGCCAACCCCCTGGAGGAGGCTCTGTGCCTAGCCATGACAGCAAGCATGCATGTTTAATCCACGACTTCCTCCGTTATGTTTCCTGGGCCCTGGCAGGAATGTTAGAGATGACCCTCTCCTGTCAGGCAGTGGTCATCATTTTCTTGTCATTTTGATGAGTCTTTTTCCTCCCTTGTATTTGCTGTCACCTGTAAATGGTAGGTTCTCTAACAAACGGTGAGAGCAACATGGATCAAAGAGGATACACTTATAAACTTAGAAAACTTTTTGTTGGGCATAACCTCTACATTTAGCCAAAGAACATTGGAAGCTTCCCCTAGCATCTATGACCTTCCACATACAGGCCTCTTACTTGGTTCACAGCAGGCACTCAGTGGAATGGGAGTGCAGGAGAGGGGACAAGAGGATAAGCTACTGGGAATATGGCTAATTTGTAGTATGTGAATAGTTTCAACTTTCCAGTAAAATTATTAAAAATAGAAAAGAAAAGGCTGGAGAAATGGCTTGGTGGCTAAGGCACTTGCCTGCAAAGTCTAAGGATGCATGTTTGATCTATCTCCAGATCCCAAGTAAGCCAGATGCACAAAGTTGAGGCAAGGTCACACATGCCTACTACGTGGCACAAGCATCTGCAGTTCAATTGCAGTGGCTGAGGCCCTGGAATGCCAACTCTCTCCCTCTCTCTCTCTTTCTTTCTCTCACACTCTCACTCTCACTCAGAAAAAGATAATAAAGGCATAAATACATGAAAGACATAAAACAGAGGCAAGATAATAGGTAAAGATAACCACATCATTAGTCTATGAGTCTATATGGTGGTAAAATATGTATCATGGCACCATCTCTTCTCAACTCTGCTAATTATTTAACACCTCAGGTTGCCCCACCAAGTTATCAGTTGTTCTTATCATCCATCTACCTATGTCCCCTGGGTTCAAAAGGAGCCAACTTAACTTACGTTCTAATTACAAACACAATTTGAAAACATGATCAACTTATTTTGTGTTTTCTTTCTCTAGTTGTTAATATATCCTACACTGACATTTTAACTTGTTTCTTAACTAATATTAACAAACGAATTCCCACTGCTAGAAAACCAGTTACCCATATATTTTTTTTCTTTAAGATTTGGCTCACTTTTTTTTTTTTTTTTTTTTGCAGTTTTTGCATTACATTTTCTAAGCATTCTTTTTCTTATGCACTGAGAAGAAATGGGCTCATATTTCTGTGTTGCCCTGAAATATGTCTCTGTCCCTTTGTTTTAGTGGATATGTGGATGTTAACAATGTGTGTGTGTGTGTGTGTATGTGTATATGCGTGTGCGTGTGTGTGTGTTCATGTGTGTGTGTGTGTGTGTGTGTGTGCATGTGTGTGTGTGTGTATGGTTACATGTGTGCATATGTGGATATCTTAAAGCAACCTCAGCGTGTTTGTCTTCTCACGGTGCTTGAGACTGGGTTCCTTCTGCTGTGGTTTTATTTTTTCTGTTTCATGTGAATTAGTTAAGCTAGCCTGGGAGCTTCTGGATTCTTCTGGTTCTGTGTCTCATGGCCCTGGGTATGTTGGGATTACACACTCATGTGCCATTTTGCATCTGGTTGTATAAAGGCATTTGGGGAATTAAAATCAGATCATAAGGCGTGCAAGTGAGAGCCTTTTACCTCTGAGTAATTTTCCCCAGACAGTAGTCTTAAATCTATGAATTATCTGCCTCTTCAGTCAAGGGAAAGAACATGGCTTTAGTAATGCAAACCTAAATTTTTCAATTTGGAAGATGGGTAAGAGCCTTTTGAATGACTTGTCAGATAATACTTTATACATAACTGATATGGGCTGAGGTGATATGATAGATTACAAATTCATAAAAACAATATTCTCTGGCCTCAAATACAAGGTTCTTGGTGAAAATGACACTGAACTTTTGGACAGCAGCCATATCAAGTCAGCAGTGTATAGACTGTTTTATTCAACATTTTCTCCTTTCTTTTATTGATATTTGAAAATCAAAAGGTCCCATATAAAACTATTTGGAAACAATTGAAAGGTCTTGAACAGTCATCCTTGTGTTCCATGTACAGAAAAGACTGTCAGTTTTTATTTTTGTCAAGATCCCAATAGAATCTACTGTTTTAATGTCAGAAATCTCTCCTCAAATCCTCTTAGGCAAACAGAGAAACTTGCTCTAGTTTTATATAGTTTGTGAACAATTTAATGTACACTATAGGATAACTAAATCAATTTAGAACAGTATAAACTTGCAAAAATTGTGGACATACATGAATGCAACTATCCAAACTATGCTATGAGAAGTCACTGTGTGATTCAAGGAATGGAAGAGGAACATGGTGACTTAAAGGTATATGGAATTAAATAACATATTTTGAATCCACATTTCACCACTAAATGTGTGGATAGCACTGGTGAAGTCTGTTGAACCACTGAGACAAAAATTCTGTATTTTTTTAAAATTTCTGACTATTTGTCTATAATGCATTTTGACCCCCATTTGCCCTCTCTCCTCCTGTTTTCCCTCTCACTAAGACTTCCATAGATCTCCATCCTGATTACAATCCTTGCTTGTTTGTTTACTTATTTATTTTTTGATCACTGCGGTAGCTTAATTATTGGACAATGGACAATATGCCCGTGGTTGCTTCTACTAACAGAAATGACTTCCCTGTCTCAGAAATTACTAGTTTCTACTATTTACTCTAGGAGGTGTGGGACCTCATGGAACTCCCTCACTTTTGATGAGATACTGAAAGGCTTAATCATGTATAGGAAACTCCATCTGCTGTGAGTCCATGAATGTTATGGACTTGTATCCAGAAGACCATGCAATGCATCACTCTGCTTCTACATTCATCCCCCCACTTTCTCCTGAAAACTTCTCAAAAGTAATAGTGCAACAGAAAAACTTAAGCAGGTATAGGGAGGGTGGGATAAGTGAGGGATGAGGGTGCCAAGAAAATGAATAAAAATTAAGAATATGTGAATAAGGCAGGAAGAAACCTACTACTTGGCAAGGCAACATAAAATAATATAAAATTTAAAAAGATGTTTATGGTGGGAGAGATGAATTAGAGGTTAAGGTGCTTGCCTGTCAAGCCTAAGTAGTCAAGTTTGACTCCTTCCAGGTCATACATAAGCCAGATGCAAGTGCACGGTTACACATGGGCACAAGCATACATGGAGGTTCAATTGCAGTGGGTGGAGACCCTGTTTCTCTCTCTCTCTCTCTCTCTCTCCTCTCTCTCCTCTCTCTCTCTCTCTCCCTCCCCCCCCCCTCGCATAAAAATATACTAGTCAGTTGGGCTTGCCTCAAACCTGTTTAATGAAGGTTCTTTACATTTGAGAATACAACTGCTTCCTGAATCTATAAAGTTTTAATTCAAAATCCCAATGCCATGAAAAAGGTACCTTACAATAAGATGTTGGTCAGCGAGACCACAGAGGCCCCTAAAACAATTTTGGCTAATGCCATTGCTCTTGGACTTCCACCAAAACTAGATGGTCAGTCCCTCTTGCTGAGGGACTCCCACACACTTTGGGTTCTTTTTTAAAATGAGAACTTCTGGACAAGTTACAGTTGGACACTGTCAGTACCTAATAGATCTTCATTACTGAGATTGCATGAAGCTGGAGACAGGTACCAGAGGACTCATCAGTTCTAGTTCTAACCCACTCTTTCACACCCACCATCTCTTGTGTGCCACTCTGATTCTGGTATCTGATGCTCTGTAATGGAAAAGTTTCATGTGGTACAGAGACTCTGAAAGGGCTCAGATCCAAGCACTTAGTGAGCAACTGAACATTTCCAATTCCCTGTGCTAACCAAATCCACCCCCAAATATCTATATATATCTATATATATCTCTATATATCTATATACATATATATATATTTTTTTCCCAAGGGAATCTGAAGATTACCCTGTGTGGGAAGCTACTCACTGAGTCATATATTCAGTTTAAGCCTGAATAATACTGGATGGTTTATGTCCAATTAGTCATGACTATAAGAGAATAAAAAATGGATAATCAAATTTCATGCTTCACTAGGTAAATCAATGGCTGTGGAAGTGTCTTTTCAAATGCTGCAGAGAGCCTTGTACAATTTATTGGCCATCTATGTAGATGGCTAAAACCTTGTAAAACCAATAATGTGTAGAAGTTTTCTAGACCCTAAAACCAGTCAGCTAAAGTCAGCACATAGGGCCAACCTCACATTCTCAGTATTTGTTCTTCTTTGTTCACCATCAAGCCCTTAACTCTCAATGTTTCAGTCTGCCATTGTCAGTTGCATGGGTGATACTGCATCCATCATTCATGCTCAGGGAATGAGATGGTTTTGAGGTTGTACGTCCTAGTCTGTGGGGTGTTCTCAGTAGTTAGTGTTCCTCTAAGGTTGATTTTTTTAAATACATAAGTAAGCAATGCATCAAAAGAAAAGAATATTAACAAGGAAAGATAATAGAAGCATGTGAGCTCATACTTAAATCTCCCCAGTCTTTGCGAGAATTTCTCAGCAAGATTATATAAAAATGAATATTTAGACATACACAACAGTCTGAAAACTGTTTGAGATTTAAAGATAATTATTGAAATTATCTAATATATACAAAATGAGAGTATACTGAACCTACTGAGGGGGTGTCAGCACCCCAGGCCCAAACTTTTAGGAGTGCTCACTTTACTTCTACACTTTGCGTCTAATAAAACCACATGCAGATGAATGAGCTGTGCTGATGATAAATGTAATTAGTCATACAAACCTCATAGTGAGCTAGGATAACCAGAGATAAGCAGATTTGAAAAAAATACACTTGGGGTTTTGAAGGAAGGACAGAAAGTAAAAGAATTTTCCATGTAAAGAGGGAAAATATTGGCTGCTGTAGGGAGGTGTTAATATTATTTTGTTTAGAGATTATGGAGATAGCCTATCAACATATGTCCTGTTACCAAATGTAGTCAGAGGTGTCCTAAGTCAGCTGGAAGCTGTAGACTTAGGTACAGGTACAGTGTACCCATCAGGAAAATGGATCATCCCGAAAAGAATGAAGTTCCTGAGACAGGAAAAAAAAAAAAAAAAACCCTCCACTAATGTAAGACAATTTGAAAAATAAAATAAAATAAAGGAGAAGCAGGAAAGAAAAATATGACAGAGATATGCCTACCTTTGCTTGACTGTGCCCAGACACAAAAGTGTTGCTTTTCTATACTAGAAAATGTCACAGGTTTATCCCTCTCACATTGTATATCTTAGATGAGACTAAATCCGTACCAACTCATGAGTGAAGCATAAGACAATCTGATGCAATTTCATTTCTTTGCCTTGAAATATTGATATGCGAGTGAGTAGCTATGTTATCACATTGAACCACACTGAGTCAATCAGGGGAGTTGATCTGACCAGAGGAAAATTAAGAAAAATGCATATTTAGGAATGAAGACACTGAAGATGGTCTCAAGAGATAGATAAACTTCCAGAATAATGTCCTTGATATCTGAATGAAGCCCTAAACACAGATCAATGGCATCCTGGACTTTTCGGTTATATTACAAAACACTACCTTAACACTTAAAGTGTTCTCATATGCTCATTTTCATTGATCATGAGCATTTTCTCCCTTCCTGCTGCTCTGCTAGCTAGCATCATGAGGAAAGCCGCTTTGCTTCATCTCATTCTACAATGATGCCCTGTTTGCTACAGTCCCAAATCTCTGGAGCCAAATGTCCATGGACTGAAACTGCAGAAACATCCTAAACAATGTTTTCCTCCTTTAAAATGTGTACTTCTTCCAATGCTTAACAGAAAGTTCAGCACTTTATCATCATTATTTTATAGAGAATTTAGTATTAAGGATAATTTCAATTCATTACTCAACTCCTTTGTGTGCCCCAGCACAATATGCTTTTCTAGTGAGTGACTTCTGATAATTCATTTCTTTAGAGTGAGGAAGCTTTCCCTCAAAGAATAACTTTCTTTGTTCTTACTAATAAGATGAAGATAGTTTGACAACACAATTTCATCAACTAATGAATTACAATGGTTATCTTAACTTGCATATGTCTCTTTTGCTAAGTTGGGTGTTAAGAAGGACAGTTTAAGTGTAGGTGACTCGGTGTGTGGGTGGGTGCATGACAGAAGTCAGGTAAAATTGAAAGACTCAGATGATTGAGGCAGTTGAACCATTACTAGCTTGGTCCTTGGAAATGTGATGGAAGGCAAAGGGTTACTACAGGAGAAGGTTGAAATTGTATAAATTCAGGAGAGAAGTAGATCATAAGGAAGTTAATATGGCCTCAGTGCCCCAACCAAGACAGGCTTGAAGACTGGATTAAAAAGCAGGATCCTACCATTTGTTGCCTCCAGGAAACTCATCTCACAATGAAAGATAGACACTGTCTTAGGGTAAAAGGATGGAAAACGGTATTTCAAACAAATGGGCCTAGGAAACAAGCAAGGGTTGCTATTCTAATATCTAGCAGGATATAATTCAAACAAATATTAGTGAGAAAAGATAAAGAAGGTCACTATACACTGATTAAAGAAACACTCCAGGGGGAGGACATTACAATCCTAAACGTATATGCACTTAACATGGGGGCTCTGAATTTCAACAAATTCTATTATACTTAAGGTCACAGAAAACACCAAACACAACTGTAGTGGGTGACTTCAACACTCTACTCTTATCAATGGACAGGTCATCCAGGCAAAAACAAATAGAGAGAGATATCACAAGTAAATAATTTAATACTTCACCTAAAAGGCTTGGAAAAATAAGAACAAGGCAAACCAAAAATCAATAGACAGGAAGAAATAATAAAGATTAGGCAGAAATTAATGACATACAAACCAAAAACAATCCAAAGAATCAATAAAACAAAGAGTTGTTTCTTTCCAAGAATAAATAAGATGGATAAACCCTTAGTTTATCTGACCAGAAGAAAGAGAGAAAAAATTAAAATTAATAAAATTAGAGATGAAAAAGTCACCATTACTACAGATATCAAAAATTCAGAAAATCCTAATGGTACTCTTTAAGAATGCATATGGCTCTAAGTTTGAAAATCTGAAATAAATGGATAATTTCTTTGGTTAATATGACCTACAAAAATTAAATTAAGATGAGATAAAGTATTTGAAGACACCTTTACCAAGTATGGTGATCCAAGCAGTAATAAAAAGTCTCCCAACTAATAAAAACCCAGGCCCAGATGGATTCACTGGTGAATTTTAACAAAACTTCATAAACTCCTATGAAGCCAACATCATCCTGATACCAAAACCAGACAAAGACAAAGACAGGAGAAAAGAAGAAAATTATAGACCAACCTCCCTCATCAACATAGATGCAAAGTTCCCAGTAAAATCTTGGCAAACAGGATGCAAGAATATGTAAGAAAAATTTTTCACTCCAATCAAGCAGGGATGTTTCAACATATACAAAGGGATAAATGTAATATACTACATAAATGGACTGAAGGACAAAAATTGCATGATCATCTCAATAGTTGCAAAAAAGGCATTTGACAAAATCCAACATTTCATGGTAAAAGTCCTACAGAAACTGGGAATAGAAGGAACATATCTCAAAGTAATAAAGGCTATTTATGACAAACTTACAGCCAACATGATACAAAATGGGGAAAAACTTGAAGCTTTTTCACTAAATTCAGGAACAAGACAAGGGAGCCACTCTTCCCACTTTTATTTAATATATTATTGGAAGACTTAATTATAGCAATAAGGCAAAAGACACTCATAAAAGGGATACAAATTGGAAAGGAAGAGATCAGATTATCATTATTTGCAGATGGTATTATTTTATATACATAAAGGACCATAGAGATTCTACCAGCAAACTGTTAGAGTTGATAAACATTTCAGCAATATAGTAAGATATAAAACAAACACAAAGACACAGTAGCTTTCCTATATAATAACAACAAACTTTTTGAGTATGAAATCAGGAAATCTCTCCCATTCACAACTACTACAGGAAAAAATAAACAAATAAAATAAAGTACCTACATATAAACTTCACCAAGGAAGTGAAGGTTCTCTACAAAGAGAAATTTAAAACTCTTAAGTGAGAAATTGCAAAAAAAAAAAAAAAAAGAAAAAAAAAACACTAGAAAATGGAAAAAAAAATATCCCATGTTCTTGGATTGGAAGAATCAATATTGTGAAAATGTCAATCCCAAAAGCAATCTACAAATTTAATGCAGTCCCCATTAATATTCTAATGGCATTCTTCATAGAAATAGAAAAAACAATCCTAAAATTCATTTGGAAGCACAAAAAGACCCTCAAATAGCTAAAAACAATTTGATCAACAAAAATAAGGCTGGTGGTATCACCATACCTGATTTTAAACTATATTATAAAGCCATAGTAACAAAAACAGCATGATATTGGCACAAATACAGACATGTACATCAATGGAGCAGAATAGAGTACCCAGATCTTAATCCAGGCAGCTACAGCCATCTTATTTTTGACAAAAATGCCAAAAATATTCCTTGGAGAAAAGACAGCCTCTTTAACCAATGATGCTGAAAAAACTGGATATCTATATATAGAAGGATGAAAATAGATCCTTGTCTTTCTCCATGTACAAGAATCAAGTCCAAATGTATCAGGGCCTTTAATATCAGATGTGAAACTATGAAACTTCTAGAGGAAAAGGTAGAGGACACTCTTCAACATATTGGCATAGGCAATGACTTTCTGAATATAATCCCAATTGCTCAGGAAATAAAATTTGTAACCAACCACTAGGATCTCATGAAATTACAAAGCTTTTGTACAGCAAATGATAATGTGAATAGAGCAAAGAGACAACCTACAGAATGGGAGAAAAATCTTTGCCAGCTATACACCTGACAGATTATTAATATCCAGAATATACAAAGAACTCAAAAAAAAAAAGGAATAAAACAACACGATTTAAAAAAAAAAAAAGGCTACCAAACTAAATAGAGTTCTTAAAGGTAGAAAGACTTATGGCATAGATGGTGGTTTGATTCAGTTGTCCTCCATAGACTTAGGTGTTCTGAATACTAGGTTCTCAGCTGATGGTTATTTGGCAATTAATGCCTCCTGGAGGCAGTGGATTGTTGGGGATGGACTTACGGGTGTTATAGCCAGTTTCTCCAAGCCAGTGTTTGACACACTCTCCTGTTGCTATTGTCCACCTTGTGTTGGCCAGCAAGTGATGTCCACCTTCTGCTCATGCCATCGTTTTCCCCTGCCATTGTGGAGCTTCCCCTTGAGCCTGTAAGTCAAAATAAATCTGTTTTTCCCATGAGCTGCTCTTGGTTGTGTGATTTATACCAGCAATGCAAACCTGACTGCAACAGTAACATGGTACCGAGGAGTGGGATTACTGCTGTACACCTGACTGTGTGCCTTTGGCCTTTTGGAGGTGATTTTCAAGAGTAGTTTGGAAGGAGTTGAAACCTTAGCCTAAGAGATGCCTTGCGGTGCTGTAAGTACAGTTTCATGGACTATTCTGGTCTGAGCTGCAAGACCTGAACACAGTAAGAATTATGAACTGTGAGGTTTGGCTTATGAGGGTAAGAAACAGCTTTGCCTGGATTGGGCTAGCAGTTTTTTTGAGAAGCTTGCTCTTATGCCCATGCCCTGAGAAGTTGTGCTGGGTTGCTTTGCATAGAAATGAACTGGTGTGAGCAGAGGGATATGGCACAGAAAGAAAAATCTTTGGGTGAACTGTTGCCCATTCAGCTGCAACTGAGAGATTACAGCCTTTGAGACTGGGCTAGCTGAACTGTGCTGGGGCAACAGGAAGAATGACGATTCTTTTGAAGGGGACTGAGAGCTCAAGGAGTGTCCTGTTCTTCAAAGTCTGCTTTATTTCCTCATGGATTAAGAAATTGTCATTCTACCTGGTATTGTGAAGTGTAAGAAATGCAGGAAAGAGAGGGCCATTGAGTTTGCAATACAGTCTTGTGTTCTGGAAATGGCCATGGGCAGTGTGAAGTAGGTTTGCTGTATGCCTGCATGGAGACCCCATGGGGTCATGAGGATGAACCGTGGGTTGCAGTAGAGACCCAGTGGAGATGCCAGTACCATGAGATGGCTGCCAAGGAGAGCTGCCGGCCTCAATGAAGTTTTCCAGAACCGAATAGCCTAGGTGGAGGGGCAGAATTGGAATGCCAGAGACTTGTTGCTGGTTAGAATTATTGGACTTGGAGATTTGTCATTGGCTAGAGTTAGACTTGAAGCTACAGAGTTTGATGTTTTCCCTGGTTGTTTTAAATCTTGTATTAGTTGAATGTTTCTTTGCTATGCCCAATGCCATCTTTTGCAGTGTGAATATTTATTCTGTGTCATATGGATTTTTTTGAGGTTATTTTTTGGTATTATGGCTCAGTTAAAAGATCTTGGACTATGGGGATGTATGAACATCATTGGAATTGATAAAAAGTATGGAACTTTTAAAGTTAGATGAATACATTGCATTTTACATCATGTATGGTTATCAGTTTATGGGGGCCAGGGGCAGAATGTGGTGGTTTGATTCAGGTGTCCCCCATAAACTTAGGTGTTCTGAATGCTAGGTTCCCAGCTGATGGAGATTTGGGAATTAATGCTTCCTGGAGGGAGTGTACTGTTGGGGGTGGGCTTATGGGTATTATAGCCAGTTTCCCCATGCCAGTGTTTGGCACACTCTCCTGTTGCTATTGTTCACCTTATGTTGGCCAGGAGGTGATATAAGCCCTCTGCTCATGTCATCATTTTCCCCTGCCATGATAGAGCTTCCCCTGGAGCCTGTAAGTCAAATAAACATCTAAGAAGGAGTTCTGTTCTGGGCGTGGTGGCGCACTCCTTTAATACCAGAACTCAGGAGGCAGAGGTAGGAGGATTGCCATGAGTTCAAGGCCACCCTGAGACTCCATAGTGAATTCCAGGTCAACCTGGATGAGAATGAGACCCTACCTCAAAAAATAAATAAATAAATAAATAAATAAAATAAAAGGAGTTCTACATCCTTAGCCATGAAAGAAATGCAAATTAAAATTACTTTGAAATTCCATCTCACTCCTCTCAGAACAGCTACTATCAAGAAAACAAGTAGCAATAAATGTTGATGAGGATGCCATAAAATGGGAACCCTTCTACACTGTTGGTGGGAATGTAATCTGGTTCAACCATTGTGGAAATCAGTGTGGAGGTTCTTGACACAGCTGAAAATATATTTACCATATGATCCAGCCATAACAGTCCTAGACATATATCCTAATGACTCTTCTCACTACCTTAGAGATACTTGCACAACCACGTTCATTGCTGATCCATTCACAATAGCTAGGAAACGGAACCAGCCTAGATGTTCTTCCACACATGAATGAATGATAAAGACATTTACACAAAGGAGTTCTAGTCAGCAGTAAAGAAAATTAATTTATGAAATTTGCAGAGAAATTTTCCTCTTCTACAGCTTTTGATTCTGCTACATCAAAGACTAGCCACACAGCCAACTCAGAAGACACTGACAGGCCAAATTATTGAACAAGTGCAATAGTTGCTTACCTGCTCTGGAGAAAACCAATTGCTCTCTAATTATACTGAGGGCCCAATCAATGGGAGGGAATACATGCCTGGTACTGAAAACTGAATCAAAACCCTATGGCAGGTGAGGTCGTGAGCCTTAAGGGCATAAAGCCTGTCTTATCCTGATAAACATATATATTATTCTTACCAAACTGTCCTGAAAGCACTACATTTAATATAATATAATATATAATATTCATATATTAATGCTACTCTCACTTCTGGTTATAGAAGCTTGTCTTTTCAGATGGTGATGGCCACTGGGATGACTCAAAAATTAACATAGTGCTGAGAAGAAGGAATGGAGGAGTGTCCAGAACTGAAATATCTCTATCTCACCCTCCAAGGTTCAGGGTTCATGGAGGAAGAAGTAGCAGAAAGAATATAAGATCCAGAGGAAAGGTACCACTCCTTACAATGCAACTGTCAAGACAGAAATTGGCTTTGATATCCACAAACTCGTAGTGCCTAGCAATACAATCACAAGACCCTCACAATAGGAGAAAAAGATGATGACATCAAACTAAAAGAGACTAAAGGAGAGAGGGAGGTGATATATGGAGAGTGGAGTTGTGAAGGGAAAAGTGTAGGAAGGGAGGGAAATATCAGGGCATATTGTCTATAACTTTAGAAGTTGGCAATAAAAAAATAAATAAAAGCACCAAAATTAAAAAAAAATTAGAGCAGAGGAAAATTACCTCCTAGTGTCATAAATTTCTTATTGTGGCAACTTCATATTGGCACATATACAGATGTATCATATATATATATATATATATATATATATATATATATATATATATATATATGTAGATAGAAAGGTAGATTCAGATTCTCTCTCTCTCTCTCTCTCTCTCTCTCTCTCTCTCTTTCTCTCTCTCTCACACACACACTTACAGAGACACAACACAACCGCAATTGCTGCGAATGCATAGACAAGGGCAGTATTTGACCACAACTCTTTCTGTTTTTACAGATGCAAAGTAAAATTCTCTCAGATCATAAAATTAAAACAGGATAAAGTGAGATAAAAAGCATATCCTCTGATTTTTAATTTACTATTCTACTTTATCCCTCAATAAGAGAAAAATCAAAAGATAAAAAAAAAATACCTTAAACAAATAAAGGCTAATGTTTACATTTTAGAATGTAGCAATGAAGAATTTATGCTGGACCATATCCAAACTGAACAGCTCAATGTTTGAATTATGAATCAGACAGCTCTATTAAGGCATAGATAATATAAACCTTTAAATATTAATTTCCCTAAAGTAACCTTCTCCCCTTCTTTTCTAGCTTTAACTTCATCTAACATTACAGCCAGAAGAAGTAATTAGACATTTCAAAACATACCAGTCCTTCTACGCTGAGGATGACCTGAGTGACTGGTAGTGGCTCCTGGATCTAGCTGTGTGCATTCCCTAGCCATGCCAATACTTTTCTCAGCTTCATCTATTTTGAATTGCTTACTTTTGAACAGGATTGATGAGTTGACACTCTAAAATAAATAATAAATAACACAAGCTGAAATTAATTGTGAAACCTATGCAAACACAAATTATGCACAGTAAAGTTGAGCATAGTACTTACAGGAAAGATAAAAGTATCTCTGTGACATACCTGCAACTTGAGTTCTTTTCTTTTCTTTTTTACTAAAAATTTATGTCTTCAAAAATGGTAATGAGCATGCCAACTCATTACTAATTTCAAGCTGCCAGGAGCTAATAGAATCTGTAAACATATTGCTCGTCTCCTATCTCCTCTTTTCTTCTGTCCCTCTCTCTTCATCCTTTTTCTTATCTCTTCTCTTCTTCCTCCTCTTCATCCAGATAATAAACACAACAGAAACAAGTAAGTTAATAGAAATGGATTTAACTCACTTTGGATCACTCTGTGGAAAACATACCTCTACTCATGGTTTCTATGACTAAAAACACTTTGTAAGGAATTTATAGATATTTAACCCAAACATAATTATTTCTGGCAAGATCTTGAGATAAACATTCAATAAAGCCTTCTGTTCCTCATTCTACAGCTTTTGATTCTGCTACATCAAAGACTAGCCACACAGCCAACTCAGAAGACACTGAATACTAACTGGCACTTTGTCTATAAAAAACACCACACATTGACCCATTTTCTTAATTCTACTCCAGTCCATATTTCATTATTTGTAAGAATTACTGTCTTGTGAGACCCTTTCCTTGGATATCCATTTTAGTCATTGTTGAATGATTGTGAATTTCTTTTCAACTTTCCCCTCTTTAACAATGTTTCCATCTTGAATATGAGATAAGTCTATAGGAGGTATCAATGTGTTATCAAATGAGTACATTAAAAGCATTGTTTTCCTTCAACAGGAGTTCTTCAATTGCCAATCACTGGTTAGTTTATCCACTCAGGGTAAAAGGATTCTCTTTTTGAGATTAAATGAGGATGAAGAGGAAAGTAAGCATCTGAGTGAAAGGAATACTGATTAGGTATCTAAGGAAAGGCAGAGAGATGAGGTATGGGTGTGATATCACTGGAGTAAGAGAGGGAGGAAGGGAGATAGTATCTGGAAAGTAAAATTTGTGAGATGATACCTAAAAAAATGATAAAATATCAATTTAAAGTTAAATAAGTGATGTTTACTCAGTGAAGAATTTATGTCTATTCATTTCTCCCAGTCTCTGTCACACTTTAATATCTCCTGATAAAAAAACATGAAACAAATTCACTTTAGACTTTTCATGCTAAATATTGGTATTTGCAGCTGTAACTTTAATCCAAATATTTCAAATCCCTCCAGTTATAAGGAGATTTGCATGACCTTGTCTATGGAGTTAAAACTCTAGACATTCTTTTGTTAATTTGTGAATTAAAACCAGTAATTTTTTCTCTGTTTTTCCCATTACTCTCCCCTTAAACTTCCTAGCTCTGGGTCCCCACCTTTCAGTTCAATTACATCATAAGCATTTTTCATCCTTCAAGATTATGTAAGTTGCAGATATCTTTTCTGCAAGTGAGGAACACTTAACCAAAACTAACTGAATATAAAAAAGAAGTACGAAGCATTAAGGGATGGACATATCCGGACAGGAATGCATTACAAGTGCATGTATGCATTGCATAATTGTGTGTGTATGTTTCTCATCTTCACTATTGGCTATTATGAAATTTGTAAAGCAGGGGTAGCATGAAGTTGACACCATAAGTAGTTCCAAAAGTAAAATCAATTTTCATATGTGCTTTTTCTCCTTTTACTATTTCAATGATAACTTCAAACATTGCTGTTATAAAAGCACCCTTTCCTAGGGAGTGATGGTGCACACCTTTAATCCCAACACTTGGGAGGTTGAAGTAGGAGGATTACTGAGAGTGCCATCCCAGCCTGGGGTAGAGTGGGACCCTACCTCAACAAATAAAGAAACAAGAAATCCTTCCTGCATTTCATTACTCATGATAAATAGAAATATAAAAGTTTATGTTTTTAATATGTATATGTTCATAAGTTCATAGAGAGATGTTTGGAATCAAAAAGATTACAACCAATATAAAGTGTAAGGGAAGTACAAGCATATTTTAAGTCAATGGGGAGAAAGATGTTAACTTTGGTCAGAGTCCTAGGTTAATTTTCTTTCTAGAAGTTGGCCATAGAAAAATTGCCAGCCCATCCTTTTGATAAGTAAATGCAAATTATAATAATATTTAGTTTCTTATTGAATATGGATTTCTGAGAAAAAAATGACATCCAGCTTCACATATATATTTATTATTTTTTTTTAAATTATGAACATAGGCTCATTTGTTTGTGCTATGTGTGGATTACCAGGACTGAGTATTTCTGTGGTATACAAATCGATGGAGCATTCAGTATTATAAGATCTACAGAGATTAAGTAGTGCAGAATGAGAGGAGAGCTAGTAACTCCTTAATGAGAAAAAGTTCAAAGAACTTGAGCATTTGAGGGAAATATTTTGAAGGTTTAAACTCAAAATAGGAAAAAATTAGATACATTATTAAGATACTTTTTTATGGATTGCAGTTAGATACAGAATATTAGTTTCAAGAGGATTGTGAGAACATATGGAAGGTGTGGAGAAGGTCAAGAACTGAAAAACTTACTCTTGAAGCAGCCCTACATTTATATACCATGGTCCTGTTGTGATTACCATTATGCCCACTGGTCTGGGAGGTTGGAAAGATCAGGTGCTGAAAGGTTATTAAATCACCTGCCAGCTGTGTGAAATTAGTAAACCTTCCCCCTCTACTTTAGATATTTTTATATATAAAACTAAGATCATCACAGAAGGTAGCTTTTTACTTATTGATGAGTACATGATATAACAAATACAGTGTGTTAAAGAATTTACTTGATATGTACTAAGTTCTAAATAAGTTATTTTAAAATTTTCCTGACGATGTCAGGGATAGTATATCCAATTGTTCTGTTTCCTCAAGAAAATTTTGAAGGAAGTATAAATTGCGCAGAAACTTTCTCAATCCTATAGCAAAAAATAATTAATAACTATAAAAGTTTAAATTTTATAGAACTTTATAGATTTTTAACTCCTCCAAAGTTTTTATGACAAATTCATAGACATACAAAATTTCCTAAACAACCTGTTTTAGAACTGATAAAAGTAAAGAAAAACACTGATATAATTGAAAGTTGAGCTGGAGATATGGCTTAGCAGTTAAAGTGCTTGCCTGCAAAGCCCAAGGACCCAGATCTGATACTCCAGAACCCATGTAAGGTGGCACATGCATCTGGAGTTCATTTGCAGTGGCTGAAGGCCCCTAGTGCCCATTCTCTCCTCTCTCCCTCTCTCACTCTCTTTTTCACTTTCTCTCTCAATCTCTCTCTCTCACACACACTCTCTTTCTCTCTCTCTCTCTCTCTCTCTCTCTCTCTCTCTCTCTCTCTCTCTCTCTCTCACACACACTCTTTTTCACTCTCTCTCTGTCTCTCTTCCACATAGAAATAAATAAATAAAATATTTAAACAATATGATTGAAAGTAAAAGTCATGGACCTATTATGGACATTCTTGGTTTTCCTTAATTGCTGAGATATACATTTATTAAAGTCAATCCCCATAGCATGCAGAGAAATACAGCAAAAGAAAAGTAGCATGCACACGGGCATCCTGACCACTTTAACCTTTGCTCTTCTGACCAGAGAGAAAGAAAAGAATCAAGAGGGTCTTATTCTTCTATCAGCCCAGCTAAACGTCACCTGGATAGGCCCCTCACATCCCTTCCTTATAGCATTTGCTGTAGAAATCTTTTTACAGAAGTCCTATGGGTGACATATACTGCCTCATAGCTAAAATTGAACTACTTCTGTTTTAAATGTGCTAGAATAGATTTCACAAAATAAATTGCAGTAGATGTTTTATCATTTAGAGAGGTATGACAGAGGTTTCATTTCTTTTTTACTGGAAACATTTACAAATTAGTGGTATGTGTGGGTGCAGAAACCTAGAATACATATACATATATATCTATATCTAATCGATATCTATATCTAATCTATATCTCTATATAAATTAAAAGTAACCCAAGTCCTTAAATGAGGTATGTTTGCCAACTGCATGGAACCTACCCTACCCATATTAAGTCCTAATGCTCTGTATTTTTCTCCTAGCTCATCTTCAATAAAGAGCTCTAGGCAGTTTTCTCAACAGGGAAATTTTACTTTCCTGAGCAGAATGTCCTCTATTCATCCATTTTTGTGTCAAATACATTAACTCCAAGGGAAAGTTTAATGTTAAGGATTTGAAATAGACTCTGGGGCTGGGGAACATGCTAAAGTTAATTAGGCTCTCCGTAGTTAAATTCATCCCTGTAGACCCCATACTATGAAGTAAAAATGGTCAGCCTAAATTTAAGAGCATTTTTGACACATACATTTTGCAGTTCCTTTGGCATGTGTCAATGGAGAATTGTCTGAGCCAATCAAAGATATATGAAAATGTAATCACGCAGTTACTACATTACCCAATGGGCCCACCATGCTTTATTTACTAATTTAAACTTTAAAATCAAGTCAGACATGTTGGTGAACACTTTTAATCCCATCATTTGGGGATCACTGTGAATTTGAGGCCACTCTTAGACTACATAGTGAATCTCAGGTCAGCCTAAGCTAGAGTGAGATCTTACATTAAAAAAATGTAAAATAATTACTAAAGTTCCTGAACTTATGTTAATGTTTATCCTTAGAGATAATAAGTAAGAGTCAGTACTACATATACAAAAATCTGTTCATTTACTTTTGCCACAGGATCTCTGGCTGGCTCTGATGAACTGTCAGAGAGTGCCGTACTATCCCCTGTTGTTTACTCTGAGTTCCCCTCATATGAGAAGCACATCACAAGAATTCACACAATCTTTGGAGCCACAGCTTAATTATTGAATATTCTCCATACAGTCCACCACTGAAAATCAGTGACCTTGTACATGCATGGTAATAGTAATGGGCTCATAAAATGAGTAAATTTTACAATGTGCATGTACAGAATGGGATCAGATCACAGAGGTGCCTTTCAAACAAACCAAGCTCTGCAACAAACATCTAAACTGATGGACCGTAAAATGATGTGACTATACTGAGAAAAAAGTGGGTATGTTATACATGGAAATGAAAAGGAAGCTTTTGAGTGATCTCTACAACATGTGCGTAGGACAGAGAAGATAGGAACCGCCGAGTGTCCTCATTACCACTTTTTTCTTCTCAATAACTGCTTTATTTCTTATGGTGATTAACTGATTAGCATTTTGCTCAGAAGTAGAAAATAAAAGCATCACGTCTATAGAATAATTTGTGAAGAGATCACCTTGAGAAAAAAAAATGAATCTCATTTTTCATATTTTCTGGTGAAAACAACTCAAAGTTCTATCACATTTATCATCCACAAGCCTATGGGCATAAGAGGTTACCTGTGGCTAAGTGGTTATTTTGGGCCAAAGCCATGTACACACAATGGCCCATGCAAAATAGATCCAGAAGATGAAGGGAGGGAGGCAGTTACTAATAAACTTACCTGAGACTCTAGTCAGTTTTCCCAAAACTTTTCATGGAGATGAGCCAATAAACATGTTTCAGCCTAAAATGAGTGTGAGGTAAATCTTGCCTGAGATGCTCTTCACAGCAGTTGTGAACTATGAATACATTCTGCATATGTTATACTTGATTTCTCTTAAAACACAGAGTCTGAGAAGAAGGCCTTGTGTACAGTTAGTTTTTATCACCAAATAATCCAAAAGAATAGTTGTAGAGATTGGATAGTTAAAGGATAAGGAAGGAAAATAACCATCATTTATGTTATGACTGCCGTGAGTCATCAGTGATTGATGGTGCCAAAAGAATTCATCCAGGGACTGCTGAAAACCATAGCCACCGAAGCACTGACTATCCTGTAATTGAGAGGTATAAGACAGCCACTATTTAATCCTTCTTTAAAAAATCACGAAACAGGAGGAATGGAGTAGCTCAAAAGCCAAGTCCCCTACATTGAAGGAAATTCCTCATATTGGTCATGAGTTCGAATGCTATTTTTCCGCAAATAAATTTTGTGCTTTCAAATTATTAAGTTAAATGTATGATTGAATTTTATATCAGTTCTTATTTCTACTCCATGTATAGTATGTGCAGGGTTGGTAAGAAAAGTAGAAAATCCAGCTTTACCCTCCTAAATGATGATGGCATCCTCAGTTCTACTTGCAAACTTCCTGATTCACAAGCTACAATGGAAAAAGAATGAAGGGAGATGCATCTACAATCATCTAGTAAACTAATACTCACTGTAGCAATAAAAAAATGACCTAGCATGATGAACACATCAAATTTAGTGAATTTTTAATAAAAGCGGAGAAAATTGCTTCAACTTTGGAGCTATATAATCAAGAAATTTCTGTATTTCTTCAATAGTGAATATAAGTGAAGGATTATTATGTGTTTCACTTGTCATTTAAGACAAAGGGGGAGGAGAATATGGAACGACTTATCCCATAGCTTACATCATCATTTTGTCAAGCATAATTATAGTATGCCAAAATCCCTACAACCACAGTGTATTTCTAGATGATACAAGTCTGAACAGTATTCTTTAGACAACCTTTATCCTGGTGCAAGGCCTGTATTAAGGCAGTATCAGAATGCAGGAGCAGAGAGCCCATGAAAATAATGATCACCATAGCAGGAGACATTTATAAAAATGTTAGACAAGAGATATCCAATAAAGATATTCTGATACCCACATTTTTTGACATTCTCCTTTGCCATGGCCTGCACTAATGAATCTACAAATTCCACTGGTTTTATAAGTAGGAGAAAGCAATGCCTGTGCTGTGACATTTCACGAATTACAGACTTTGGATCCATAGTCTAACCATTCATTACAGAATCACATTTTATCTTGGAGCAGTAAATCATGCCATTCGAGCTTAGGGAACTGTTGGTGTCTAGATGAGAATGTCAATGGGATAAAAATTAGCAATGGAGCATGTTAATAAAATGGGGGAAATTCAAGCATGTCTTTTTAATATGATAATAGCCTGACCCATATTTTTCTTATTTTCTGTGAAAAGTGGTATTTTACATAAGTTTTGAGAAACAACAGTGACAGTAATGAAATTTAAAATATGACAGATGTTAATAAATTAAGGTGCTTCATAATGACATAAAATTATTCCTCTGTGTTGCCTATGCACTATTGATGAGCCTGCAACATTTTGGGCCTCTTTAATTTACAATGAAACAGTTTTATTTCTTTCAGCAACAGTGAATATAATTTCCTTATCTATCACTAGAATGGTTTAACGCCTTCATTAATCCACACATCATAAAGCGGGAGTGATTGTGATTCTACACTCCAATCATTCATTGTTCCTGTTCCAGACTGAGCTGTGATTTTCGTATTCCAAAGCTAGAGTTAGGGCCCATATCTTCATGATATATCACAATTAGACAGGAGACATAAGACGTAAGTATGTGTTGTCTAATGCCTCTATTTCTTTATAATTGTGGCTAAAGATATCATTGGGCTTTGGGACAAATCAGAACACCCTTTTGATAATGGATGTGTGACACTGGAAAAAGCAATCCTGAGTCTTAAGAAAAGAATTGTTTTCCTCCCAAAAATCCAGGAGAAGCCTCGAGCAGCTACTGTTGTCCCTTCTTCTTCTCAAAACAGAAGCTCTTACGTGCTGGCTCTTTGAAGGCAGCAGCTCAAGGTGGAACGGAAGATTTTGCTTATTCTCCCAGGGGGAAAAAAAAAAAAAAAAATCTCTGAAGCTATCTTGCTCACCTCCTGAGCATCATAGAATGATCTGTTTAGTAGGTGCTCTCTGCAGTATTCACAGCCTTCTCTTGAGGGTCAGAGAATCTCCAGTTCAGAAAGCTCTCCCTGTGGGCACACACAGACAATTGTAATTTCTATTATACTGAAGAGGGTAGAGACTTATATAATGTTGTAATAATAAATTATTCAGTCTCCTAGTACTTTGGAATGAACCTAACCAAGGTAGTAAAGGATCTCTACAATAAAAACTTTAAAACACTCAAGACAGAAATTGCAGAAGATACTAGGAAATGGAAAGACATCCCTTGTTCTTTTATTGGAAAAATTAATATTGTGAAAATGAAATCTACCAAGGCAATCTACAAATTTAATGCAATCCCCATCAAAATTGCAATAGCATTCTTTGCAGAACTATAAATTATTTTTTTTCTGTTTCCACAATCCTCAAATTCATTTGGAAGCACAAAAAACATAGACTATCTAAAACAATTTTAAGCAAAAAAAAAAAAAAAAAAAAAAAAAAAAAGGCTGGTGGTATCACCATACCTGATTTTATTTAACCTATATTACAGAACCATTAGTAACAAAAACAGCATGGTACTGGCACAAAAACAGACATATAGATCAATAAAAGAGCCAGGTATCTTCAGTCAACTGATCCTGAACAAAAATACCTATTGGAGAAAAGACAACATCTTCAGCAAGTAGTGCTAGGAAAACTGGATATGTATCTGTAGAAGGAAGAAAATAGATCCTTATCTCTCTCCGTAAAAAAATAATTAAATCCACATGAATCAAAGACCTTAATATCAGACCTAAAACTCTGAAACTGATAGAGGAAAATGTAGGGGAAACCCTTCAACATATTGCTATTGGCAAAGACTTTCTGAATGTAATTCCAATTTCTCATAAAATAAAACCACTGGTTAACTGCTGGGACTGCATAAAATTACAAAGCTTATGTACAGCAAAGGACACTGTGAATAAAGCAGATAAGCAACTTACAGAATGGGAGAAAATCTTTACCAGCTTGACAGAGGATTTATATCTAGGAAGTGCAAAGAACTCAAAAAACTAAATAATAATAAATCAAACAAACAAGCCAATTAATTAATGGGCTATGAAACTAACTGGAGTTCTCAAAAGAAGAAATACAGATGGCATATATACATCAAAAAAAAAAAAAAAAAACAAAACTTCTACATTCCTAGCCATCAGGAAAATGCAAATTAAAACTACTTTAAGATTCCATCTCACTCCTGTTAGAATAGCTACCATCATGAAAACAAATGACAATAAATGCTGGCAAGGATGCAGAAAAAGAGAAACCCTTCTATACTGTTTGTGGGAATGCAATCTGGTACAACCATTGTGGAAATCAATATGGTGGTTCCTGAGACAGCTAGAAATAGACTTACCACATGACCCCACAATAACACTCCTGGACATATATCCTAAGGACACATCTCACTACCTTAGAGATATTTACTCAACCATGTTTATTGCTGTTCTATTCACAATAGCTAGGACATGGAACCAGCCTAGACGTTCCTCAACTGATGGGTGGATAATGAAGATGTGGCACATTTATACAATGGTGTTATACTCAGGGGTAAAGGAAAATAAAATTATGAAATCTGCAGGAAAATAGAACTGGAAAGTATTATATTTAGTGAGGTAACCCAGGCTCAGAAAGCCAAATGTCACATATTCTCTTTCATATGTGAATTCTAGCTAGAACTGATTGGACTTCTGTGTGAATTACAATAAAACTAAGTATCAGAAGCCAGTAAGCTAGAAAAGGAGTTGTAAAGGGAAAAGAAACAGAGGGAGGAGAACTTAATAGCATGGTATTGAATATATGTAAGTAGAAGAATAGATTAATGGTAGGTCAGGGGAATAGATGGACTAATGCAAAGGTAGGGAGGGGAGGGCTAAACAAAATCTAAAAGGGTATGAATAAGTTATGTGGAAACCTACGTTTTTTGACAATGGAACACCCAGAAGCCATGGATTGTTACTAGAAAATTCTCAGTGCCAGGGATGGGATACCTTCCAGTGAGTTGTTGGCCAGGAAGTTCACTGATGCCCCTCAAACATTACAGGCCATTGCCAATGCTCTTGGTTTCCCACCAGAAATATGTAGTAAGACCCTATTGCTGAAAACCCCGCATACTGAAAACCTCCTGCATGTAGACAGAAAGATGGAAAAAGCTATGCTGCATGCAATTCAATATGATAGAGAAAAATCACCAGTGGAGATACTTAACAGTGGACACTGCAAGCCTTAAATTTAGCCAGCCAGGCCAAATGAGCCAACAGGTACAATAGTGGTATATATGCTATAGAGGAAACCAGCAACTCTAATTGGAGTGGAGGCCCACTCTATGGGAGGGAATACATGTCTGATACTGAAAACCTATGACAGAGGTAGCCATGAGTCCTAGGGGTGTACCTTCAACTGGTGTCTAGCTAAATTTATATACTAGGCCAATCAAACTGCCCAGCAAGCACTTCTACTGTTCTTACTCTCATATTAATACTAGTCTCACTTTTGGTTAGAGAAGCTTCTCTTTTCATATGGCTGTGACCTATGACCTAGGGATGATTCAAAAGACAACATAGTGATGGGAAGAAGTGACAGAGGAGTGCTCAGCACTGAAACAACTCTATCACACCTGCCAAGGCTCAGGGGCCATTGCAGAAGAGGTGGCGAAAGAGGTGGAGAAAGAATGCAAGAGCAAAAGGAAAGGTAGGACTCCTTACAACATGCTCCTCCAGACCAAAAAAAAAAAAAAAAAAATGCCCTGGATATCCACGGACTCACAGTGCCTGACACTACCTACACAAGACAATTATAGTAGGAGGAAAAGATGATGACATCAAAATAAAAGAGATACTAATTGAGAGGGGGAAGGTGTGTGATGGAGGGTGGAGTTGCAAAGGGGAAAGTGAGGGGAGGGAGCCAATTACCATGGGTAATTGTCTATAATTATGGAAGTTGTCAATAAAAAAATAAATTAAAGGAATGAAGTTACAAAAAAGCCTTTAAAACTGATTAAAAAAATAAATAAATCATTCAGTCTCTTAGTGGTATGGGTCCAAGTACAATTTTATGATTTCTAGGATTGCTTAAGCACATAGAACAGCTGACAGTATGAAGAAGAGGCCACTTGATGTTGAGCTGGAAGACTGATGATAATGTAACACCAAAGAGATTTATAAGAGTCTCTGCTAACAGAAAGCCTAGTAAATTAGGTCTATCAACATTTTAGGGAATGATGAATTATAGCTGCATGATTCTAACACCAAGAATGCAGGAGAAGGAATTTAAGAATGAGAAAAGTGAAGAAATAACTTAAAGAGTAACAATAATGTGTGATATGAACAGAAAATATACATCATGGGGCTATTCACATGACTTAAGGAAGAAACGAATATGCTTAAGCTGTTGGTAATGATAACTCTTGTGGAGACTTATTTTAGAAAACCATATTTACATATGTAGTGTGAATAACATTAAAATTTCAAAATGATTTCCAATAAAAATCATCTACAAAATGTAATAAACCAGAAAAAAAGAATGAGGAAAATGGAGAAATGACCTAAAGAGTAACAAAAACTTGTGATATGAACAGAAACTATGCATCACTCTCATCTGCCACTCATGTGAGAAGTCATCTATCTTACAAAATTCTCTTTTATGTAGAATGAAAAAATAACCTCAAAACTGCCTTGCTATATAAATTGTCAGGCTAATATTCACAACAATTCAGATAAATGCATATGCAATATTATGTTCATACCAAGTTTTATCATCTAGAAATATGTGGAGGTAAGGTAGAGAATATTCAAAGTGACTTTAAAAATGAAACATTTTTAATATTCTACCAGGGACCTTCACTACCTCAAAATCCCTATATTTAGAATATCTGTTTGTCACTGTAAAATATATTCCTGTGTGCATATACCATTTCTGATTTTACACATTTTTTAGTAGAGTGGATCGATCCAAGGAATTTGCCTATGCTAGTCAAGACCTTGGCTACTTAGCTATATTCCCAAGCTAATATGCAATTTTCTCACATGCATTTTTTATTTGTTAAGAACCACATTAGGTAAGGCATGGTAAATATTAACTCTAATATAAGACTTGTAAATCAAAGCAAAAATAATAATGCAACAAATTAAAATATAACAGCTAATATTAGGTTCAATATTATTTTTATAAAAATTTCAGTAGCCAAAATCAAGTTCAGTTATAAATATCATTAAGATTGATCTCAAGGATAGGATGCTAATAATGAGTTCACTAGAGTTCCAAAAGGTTTCCAAGTCTTCCTGACATCGCACTTATCTCCTATTTGTAATGGAAGGCTGGCCTGTCTAATCCAACAATTTTGTCCCACGAAAAATAACATTTCAAGATTCCAAGCTTAGAGAAAGTCAGAAAATTACATACGCTTATAATGAAATAAGACATGTCTTTTTACTTTGGAAAGTATTGTAATACATTGACATGTGATACTTCTTTTTTGACTGTAAGTGCAACTGCTCCAAATATTAGGACAGGTGACGAATTGGTGTCATTCCTACTTTAGAGACCCTTGTGGATTCCTGGCATCCTCCCTTAGAAAGGATCAGTATACAAACGTAATGAACTGATGCCAGCTTCACAGAGAGTTTCATCCAGGCATGTATAGCAAAATGGTTTAGCTTGAAGTAGAAACACTAAGAAAGTTCTTCTTTTGAAGTAAAGCTACTTCAGCCCAAAAGGTGTCCTTTTATAAATTGGAGATATTTTGCAGAAGTACAGAGTAAATCATCCCGCACTGCCTCATGCTGGATTTCATCAGTGGCTCCTGGAACCTTGTGTACACTTCCTGTCCCACTCCATTCATATTCCATGCTTCCAAAACTAATACCAGGTATGCAGGGCCCAGCCACATTCTTAATTCAGGGACAAAATAAATCATAACCTTGAAAATCAGGTTCTTTCTCCATTCAACTTTCCCAGAAGATTTTGCATTTCTATCATAGTCTTTCCTCAGGTATCTTCTGCAGTTGAGCCATCTTCCTTAGCATTGCTAATGTGTTGATAATAGCTGCTTCACTAACCTAAAACCAGTCTAAATGCCTGTAATTTTAACTTGTTTGAGGTTTTCCAACTTAAAATCTTAAATATTTGAGTCCAATATCATTAGCCAACCACATCAGACCATTACAAATTTAACCTTGATCAAACCCTCTGGGCCTGGGCAGCAAAACACAGCCAGCCCTTATTCCAGTAGTCCAGTTCCAACAAAGTTCACTGCAGTCTTTCCTTCCCTTTAGAAAGCTCATAAGCCAAGCCTCAAAGTTCAATACTGTTTGCACTTAGCCTTGTCAAACTGTCATCAGAATAGTCCATAATACTTGGCTTACCATTACAGAAGCTATCTTCAGCTGCAAGCACCAAGTCCATGCCCATTGCTACATAATATAAGTTTTTCTAAAAGACCAAAATCCACCTGGCAAATTCATCTCACCACATATTCTAGTACCAATTACTGTATCAGACAGCTTTAGGTTCGCTGAGATGAACATCCAAACTAGGCACAGTTATGAAAGAAGGAATTTATTGAAGCTCATAGATCCAGAGGAAGTTCCACAATGGCAGAAGAAGCTGGCCTGCTTTTCACAGGACCAAATACAGAGAGAAAAGCCACAAGCCATGAGCCAAAAGCCACACAGCACACTTCAGGAACTCCAGGTGGAAATAGGCACCTTGTATATCTTTAGATTGGAATTTCAAACCCACCACCACAAGTTAAGATCCACCCGGTGACACCTCCTCCATGCAAGTGGTTGCAAATCCAAACTACAAAGTAATAAAACACTGAATATATTAGGGCCATCTATTCAAACTACCACAGTGCTCAAGTCTTCCTATGATGTAATGAGATAGATGGCCCTTGCTAGTTCTACTGAGAATTTGTTATTTGACTTAAGCCCCTTACATATGCCTACTAGCCTGCTAGGAACTTTGAACATACTACCACTCACTCTGTGGTAGAGCAACTTGGACAGTTGAGGTCACTCTTTGCATATAGTAAGGGTTTTGATTTATCAGCATTTTAATGGAAAGGTTATATTATCTCCAAAATGCATAGTGAATTTGTATACAGTATAGTCTCAAGCAAAAAGCCCTGGAGTTTAAGGAAGAATGACAACTTGAAGATTTGAGAAGCAGAATTGTAAATCAAGGTAGAAACTGAGTGTCTCAGGCAGCTTCAGTTGCTGTGATGAACATCCAGGCAGAGTTATAGGAGGAAGGGGTTTATTGTTTACAGGTGAAGTTCCACAATGGTGAGAGAAGCTGCACACCCCCCCCCCCCCACCAACAGGTCCACACAGAGAGAACATCCGCCACCTCCAGCACAAGCAAGCACACTTCAGGCATGCAAGACAAAACTCAAGTACTTTGCATATCTTTACACTGGAAATTCAGATCCCTCCCAGTAACAAACACCTTGGGGCTGGACCCTATGATCCACCCGCAGTGACACCTCCTCCAGCTAGGTGGCTGGCTATCAAAATCACAAGCTTTAATTAATAAATTTGTGAATCAGTTGTTGAGGGGGGTGTCCATTCAAGCCACCACACTGATATAATAAAAACAGTAGGAAATTTTGGGCAAAATAGAAACAAAATTGATTTGTCAGTGATTTTTCACTAATCTACCAGTTTCCAGTGCCACAGACATTGTGAAAGCGATTCATGTTTCATGTGTCAATCTAGTCAGTGTAATATTTCAAATTGATGGGAGATCCAAAGACAGATTAGAAGACTTTTCAAAACATTTCATGGAATTGAGTCATGGACTGATATACATGTATACCCAAATAGGAAATGGGACAAACATAAGAAAACATAATAACAGACAAGGACAGGCATTTTCAAAGACAAGATTTAGAAGCTATAAATAGTAAGTTTTAGAATTTTGAAAAATAAATAATAGATTAGTTTTATTAAGGCTATCAATCTAAAATGAAGGCAAAACCTGAAAACAAATTTTCTGCAGAGAAAATTCACTCACTTGAAAAGACTATTTATTGACCACAGGTTCAATATATTATATTATGAATTGCAAAACAGTAGTAATAATGAAGTTTCTGTATTTTAGATTTTAACATGATCTTTCTCCTCCTCATCTATTTTTAAAGCATACTGAATATCAGTATTTTAGGAAATATGTATACCATATATTTTTTTACCAAGCTTCAACATTCTTATTAAATTCCTAACATAAATTTTGAAGCATAGTTTTATATTTTGACAAAATCAATCTGTTAGGTTTCTGTGATAGTAATTTTTCCTGTAATCTGTTACAGTGAAGCTCAGTCTAGCCATAAAACTCACATTTTTTTCAATGTCTTACACCAAAAATCTGATTGCTTTTAGCATCCATAGTTAAGTACTGATCTGTGTAGGCTTATATTTGTCTGTAGCTCAAGGTAAGGGTCCATTTTTTTTAACTTTTTCATATTGAGACCAACAACACTTTTTTGAAAAAAAAAATGTAAAGAAAAAAATCTTGAATGTTATTCAAAATCTCATTTTCTCTCCTTTGTTACCTCATTATCTGTAATTTCCTATTTTGTTTTGTTTGGAGGTCGCTGAAGTATTCCTCATTACACTCTGCTGACTGGGATAGACCACTCCACACATCTACGTGTTTGACATCTGTTGTCTGTGCTTTTGTTGACATCTGCTAACACTGGTGCAAGTTACAAACCTCACGATGTGCTATTATTTTCATTAGGTATTTTTTTCTGTTTTTTGTCTTTATTTTTGAGGTATGGTTTTGCTCTAGCCCAGGCTGAGCTGGAATCCACTTGGTAGTCTCAGGGTGGCTTTGAACTCATGACAATCCTCCTGCATCTGCTTCCCAAGTGCTGGGATTAAAGACATGTGCCAGCCCGCCCAGCTCTTGATCAAGTTTTTAAAGTGAAAACTTTCTGTCATAGTTATACATGATTTCAGACTTGCTGCCCTTGTTCATTCCTTGGTGCACATGCTGTTTCTAATCAGGCTGGTTGGCCCTGTGGCCTGGGGTTTCCTCTGCTGTTTCATAGAGGGGTTCTATGGGTGACAGGTTTCTAAACTTTGGCCTGCTTAGAAGTGGGTTAATTTCAGTTTTCTGAGGAATATTTTCAACAGATGCAGGACTCTAGGTTGGCCTTTGCCTCCTCCTTCCAATAACTTCAAAGTAAAAACACATCATTTCCAGATGAAAATTTTGGTAGAAAACCATCTCAGTTTTCCTTTACACCCATTGATTCCTCTTCCTCTGGTTGTTTGCAAGTTGTGTTTCCACTATTATTGCTTTTCAAAAATCCACTTACAATGCATGTTGATGCAGTTTTCTTATTGTTTACTCTCAATTAAATTGAAGTTCTTTAATCAAATGATGTGATGCTTTTATTTATATTTGAAAATCTCTGCTTACTTAATCAAATATTGGTTCTGCACTTTCACTGACATGAATTACTCTCTTAACATACTTATTATCTTCCAAATAGGCTAGAGTCTAGAGTAATAGTTTAATTTAATGTATAAAATCAATACTACTAATATTACCACTATTTCTTTAGTTTATTGTTAAACATACCAATCAAATTTCCCTTTCTTTATAATTTTAATTAGTTCTAGAAATTCTAGTGTTTTGCAGTTTTCACCTTGACATTAGATTCATCTTTCATTTTAAATGTGCATGTCTATATCATATATTATGAATAAGATATATAAAATTCATAAAATTGTTACATATATGTATATGCATTGAATGATACAAATTGAATATACAAACCCATGCACACTCACCCCAAACATACAAATTCCTCATCTAATAATGTGATCACCACTTTTATTCCTTTTCTGTTTCTCTTATTTAATTTTACTTCTGATTGGCACATCTTCTTATGCAATTATCTCATAAATTATAATAGGAATTAGAATATTTTCTTTTCTTTTTTTTTTTTTTTTGAGAAAGAGAAAGAGGCGGAGAGCAAGAGAATGGGCACAGCAGTGCTTCTAGACACTACACTCAAACTAAAGCTTCCAGATGCGTGTGCCACCTTGTACATCAGGCTTTCATTGGCACTGGGGAATGGAACCTGGGTTCTTAGGATTTGTAGGCAGGTGTCTTAACTGCTAAGTCATATCTCCAGCCCCAGAATATTTTTAAATATGCTTTTAAATGTTTGGGTTTTGTGGGTTACCTTGAAGGAAAATTGTATTTTATTTTGTCATTGATAAATTTATGTATAGATGAGCTCAATACTTTTCTACTTTTTATTAGAGTGAGTATAGAATGGTATTTATTCTATGGATATTTTCTTCTTATACTCTATAGTAGAGGATTTTGAGGTTTTCTATGAAATATTTTAGGTGTTCACAGGTTTATCACTGGGACTGATCAGAAACCATAATCAAGTCATGGTACATTTCCCTTATCAGAGCTTTTTCTACAATTTCCTAGCCCACCCAGACTCATGCATTCTTGCCTTATGCTGGCACACTTATTACTATTAACCCTAAGACTCAAAGCATCATCCATTATACAGATTTCTACAGATCTTTTATGACTAGTTTGACATTTTCCTATAATGCATTACATAAATCCCAACTCCCTTTGCTTCCTCAAAGTTTAATGTCTATGTCTTCGTGTTTGAAGGATCCCTTTTCTTGGCTCTCTTGTCTCTGCAGGTCCATAAACGTCCTTAGACAGAAAGTGTGAAGGACCACGGAAATTTCCACTTGTTTTCCTTCTTTCAGTATATACCCTCATGCTGCATTAACACCCAAAGATAATGTGTTTTAGAGGTTTCATGTACCTCTATTTATGTAGTTTCTAATTGTTAAAGTCATGTGGTAAACCAAACGACCATTGTTCAATTACAAGTGAAGCAAAAAGAAAAACTATAAAGACAATGACTGTGTATAAGGTTACCCGAAAAATATGCTATAACTGAGGAGAAGTGTTATGTGATATTTGATGATTCATCTGGAGCCAGATTGTCTATTTCACAAACATTTTCCTCTTCATTGTACATCAGCAACTTAGCATGGGACGACATGTTCTAAACGACTCAAGATTTCCTGAGTTTTTTTTTTCTTAGTCTGACAATAAAAGTAACCACATCATTGACCTATTATAATATTCTAGACACCATGTGTGAAATGCATGCAATAGCCAGGAAGAGTGTTTTTTCATATTTATCTGATTTCTATTATTTTTAATGTAATTTCCTTGTCTCAGCAAAATATTGTCTCTGTCTTAATTCCTCATTGATTCTTATCACTTTTCATCTCTTCCATGTAGACATCTGTTGTATTTTCTAGAGTAATTCTTTGATTCTGATGTGTCTATGATTTTACTCAAGGTCTAATATTCACCTGAGCATTGTCTGAAGAAGAGAATAGTGTCCCTAGCTAAAATTGTTAACATTCTTACTCAGAAAATAATTTGGGGAAAAATTAGTTTTCTTTTTTTTTCTGATAACATGCATCAGTAAATATGATCCTTCATTGATATATTTTGCACCATAAATAATTATTTTTTAATCTAGATGGCACACTGCTTAGTCTTTCAGATGAATTCGTGAAATGATATTTACTTTGAAAATAAAAATTATGAAGTTTGTATTAACTTTCAAAAGATTTATGTCCCTCCAATTGATTGCTTATATATTAGAGTTTTTATCTTTTACTCCAACCCATACCTCCATGTTCCTACACATGATAAAATTTGCCTTTCTGCCCTTTAATTTCCAGAAGTTTGTATATCCTAGATTTTCAGTAGGTAGCCTTCTGAAGGTTTTTTGCTCCAGAAATAAATCTGTTAGTTTATGAAGTCTTTTGGTAATGCACTTGAGAATGAAGTCTGGACAACATTTAATCACATTCATGCCTAATTTCCTTAAAGCCCCATGAGTTTACAAGACAATTGCATAAACCTAAAGATCATAAATTGTATTGTTTAATGACCACTAAGAATATTTTACATATACTTTAACATAGGTCATTACTTTGGAAATTAAAAAGTATGGTGAAATAATGAGGCAAAGGACATTTGAAAACAATGTCTAATAGTATATTTGAGTTAAGGGCATTTGTAAGGTAAAATACAGTCACATCCTCTTACTAAGATCTCTCAGGTAATTAAATGTCTGGTACACATTTAAGTGTGAATGATGGAAATAGAAAATACAGTTTGAATCTCAGCAATATAAAAGTTAGCTTCAGTTTCTTTTCATTGAAGCAAAAATTTATTATAGTCACCATGAGCAAGTAAGAGTAGAATTTTCTAAGATTTCCACTTACCATTGAAAAATTATTTACTTTCACTTCTAGGTATATTTTAAGCCATCAAAATGTATGCATCTTTTGATGTGGATATTTGAATATGGACATTTTTTACAATACTTTTAAAATTGCTATTAGTAAATTTAATACATGAACATACTATAATTCAGTCCCATCACACTATCCTCTTTAGTCCTTATTCTCTCATCCATTCCACTGAAGACCATCCTCTTTCAAGGTAGTACTTCTGCTGTTTGGTTGTCTTATTCCTTTTGTCCTCCTGTGGTCTTCTATGTGAAAATATTTTTATGTGCAGGTCTCATAGGGTCAAATAAGGACATTTCAAGAGATGAAAAATTGCTAAAATTCATTCCAATTTGAAATGTTCTGAAAAAAAATTTAAAGTATTTATAAAATGAAATTTGCAAACTTCTGCTTTCAAAACCAACAAGTAATGATTATACATGCTGCCACCCCATTACAACAAACAACAAAATCCAAATTAACTGAAAAATTCCACATCTCTTCATAGATCCTCATGCAGACAGACAGGGTCATAAGTTCCCAGATTAGAAACCAGTAGCAAACCTGAACATAGTATACATGCCCATGACCAGTACTTTGGAGGCTGAAGTAAGAAGCTCACAAATTTTATGCTAGCCTCCCCCACATAAGGAAATTTGCCTCATAAAGCTAAACATAAAACAAACGAACAAACAAAACAAGAGACAGGAGAGTAGGAAGACCACCTGCCCAATAACAAAAATTTTCCCAGAAATTAGAGGTGGGAAAGGTGGAAACTCAGTGTGGATAACTCTGACAATACTTCAATCACTTTTATAAGTTTAACCTCTTAATGTAATGTAATGTAATGTAAATGTTCTTAATGAATATTAGGAGGGAAAATCCCTTGTGCCACCATTAAGCACTATAGAAACAAATTACAAGAAAAAACATGAATACATATGTAAGTAGAAGAACAGTTTAATGGGGGTGAAAAGGCCTAAGTGAGGTCAGGGTAAGATATTGAGTAAAAAGGGAGGGCTAATAAAAATCTAAGATGATATAAATAAGTCATATGGAAACCTACTTTTTTAGAGAATGGAACACTCAGGAGCCATAGATTGTTACTAGAAAATTTTCAGCGACAGGTAAGGGATACCTTCCAGTGAGTTGTTGGCCACGAAGGTCCCTGATACCCACGAAACATTACAGGCCATTGCCGAGGCCCTTGGTTTCCTACCAGGAGTAGATGGTAAGACCCTATTGCTGAAGACTCCACATAGGTGGGTGGCGAGGTCACTGAGAAATCCTGCTGGAGCTGAGCTGAAAACCTCCATGTAGACCAGCTGACAGAAAGCTGGAAAAAGTCATGCTGGCTGCATGAAGTTCAATGGGAGAGAGAGAAATCACCAGTGAAGATACTCAATAGAGGACACTGCAAGCCTTATATTTGGCAGCCAGACCAAATGAGCCAATGGGTTCAACAGTAGCATGTCTGTTATGTAGGAAACCAACAGCCTTCTAACTTGACTAGAGGCCATTTCCATGGGAGGGACTACATCCCTGATACAGAAAACTTAAAACAGAGGTAATCATGAGCCCTAAGGTTGTAACACTTACTGGTCTCTGGCTAAATGTACATACTATGCTCACCGAACTGCCCAGTAAGCACTTCTCTTAATGTTCAGTTAGAGAACCTTCTCTTTTCAGATGGCAGTGACCTTGGGATGACCAGAAGGCACCATGATGCTGAGAAGAATTGGCAGAGGAGTGCTCAGCACTGCAGTATCTCTATCACACCTTCCAAGGCTCAGGGTCCATTGTGGAAAAAGTGAGAGAAAGAATATAAGAGCCAAAGGAAGGATGCTCCTCCAGACACACAATGGCCTCAATATCCATGACCTCACAGTGCCTGACACTACCTATACAAGACCATCATAAGAGGAAGAAAAGATCATGACATCAAAATAAAAAAAGAGAAACTGATTGAGAGGTGAGAGGAGATATGATGGACAGTGAAGTTTCAAAGGGAAAGTGGGGGAAAGGAGGGAATTACCATAGGATATTGTTTACAATCATTGAAGTTGTCAATAAAATAAATAAATAAATATGCTTAAGAATATAAAGTAAAGTAAAAGCTGTGCAAAGGATATGAATAGACATTTCAGATATACAAATGGCTGTTTTTATTTCTAGGCTTATATATAGGAACAATAAAAATATGCATGTAGACAAAAACTGAATGATTGAGAGGGGGAGGGAATATGATGGAGAGTGGAGTTTCAAAGGAGAAAGTGTGAGAAGGGGGAGGATTACCATGGGATATTGTCCATGGGATATTGTTTATAATCATGCAAGTTGTCAATAAAAAAAGAAAAACAGCAAAAAATATGAATGAATGGGAGGTAAAACAAATGGCATACAGTAACAAAAGTTACCGATATTTATCCAGAGGTATCAGTAATCAACTTGTTATGGTTAATCAAATTGAACGAAATCACCTAGAAGACACAGCTCTGACCATATCTCTGAAGGCATTTTTAAACAGATTTAAATGAGAAGGGAAGACCCACACTGAATATGTGTAGCATTATCCTGAGGGCTGGGGTCACAGAAGGAAAATAAGGAGATCCTGCTGTATTAGTCTCTGTTTTTTGACTGTAGACTTGATGTGACCTGCAGTCTTGCACTACCATTACCATGCTTTCCCTAAAATGATGAGCTGCATTCCTTCAAATCATGAGCCACAACAAATCCACCCTTCCTTAAGTTGCTTTTTTTACATCATAGCAACAAGAAAATTAACTGAAACAACCTAAACAGCAGTGATCTAAATTTGCCAATTATAAGACAGAAATTATCACTGTAGATGAAAAAAGTGAGGCCTATCAATATATTAACCCACTTGTAGCATAAAGACACATTTAGATTAAAAGTAAATTGATAAACAAAGATATACCATTTCTGTATTAACCAAAAGGAATAGGGAATATCAATGTTAATTTCAGAATGGATTTCTGAACAAGAAAAATTGCCAGGGATAAAGACCAGCATTATGTATTTAAAAAGGGTTCAGTTATCAGAAAGAGATGATATGCTTAGTGGAACAGCACAGCACTGAATATTGTGAGGTAAATGCCTACAGACACAGAAAGATAAAGATATGACCCCACTATTATAATTGGAGATTTAAACATGGACAGACATAGCAGACAGAAATTATTTAAGGATATAATTGCATTCAGCGACACTATTACTAAACTAGCTATAATTGGCACCTTCAGACTCATACATTCTATAACAGATTACACATATTTAAGCCCCTATGAAATATTCAACAATAAACTACATTCTATGCAATAAAACTTAGCTAAGATAGTATACTCTATGTTTGTTGAAAAAGGAGGTTGTTTTTCATTTGAACCTGAGAATGTTCACAGAATAAGCTGATATAATGAGAATGAGAAATTTTATAATTTCTTCTCTTGTCTCCTAAACATTTACTGTGAAAATAGAGTGATAAATACTGCAAATTGAATGGAAACACTATGAATTACTATCAAATTATTAATGTAATGTTTCCTCTGTCATTTTTAATATTTTATTTATTTATTTGCAAACAGAGAGAAAGAGAGAGAGAATGAGTGGACCAGGGCTTCCAGTAGCTGCAAATGATCTCCAGACCCATGTGCTACTTTGTGCATCTGGCTATACATGGGTATTGGGGAATTACCCATGTCATTAGGCTTTGCAAGCAAGCAGCTTAACTGCTGAGCTATCTCTCCAGCCCCTCTTCTGTCATTGTTACTTAGTTAGGCAGAACAAATTTTGCAAGTCAAAACGCAGAGCAACTTGTCACAAAACTTCCTGAGAGGATTAAAATAGAAATGCCCAACTGTTACAGATCTGACACATACATTCACTGCATATAACATTCCTGATGTGTCCTTATATGTGCTAAAGTATGTTGTTTGAGAGTTTAGGGAAAGCATTTGAAATGATGAAAGGATGCTCAGAAGTTTTCATAATGTGTATATCCTAAAAGAGCTTTGTATCACAGAAAAAAGCAATGGCAAAAATAAAACTTCTAGTAGGTAGTAATATTTCTTTGTCTTTACAGTGTTATTGGCTTAGATGTTGTTGGCTTAGATATGAATTGTTTGTCACTGTCTCATGGGTCAAACGCTTGGTGAAATTGCTGAGAAGTGATTAGAGTATCAGAGTGGTAACCTCGTCAATGAGAAATACTTCGGTGAGATCACAGCTAAGTAGGTCACAAGGACAGGCCTTTGACAGGTATGTCTCATTCCTGGTCCCTTTCATTCTCTCTTTCTCCACTTTTTAGCTACCTTGAGGTATGAGGCTTGTTCCAACTGCACGCTTTTGCAGTAATATTTCTATCCTGTAATAAGCCTAAAGTCAATGAAGTAAAACAGACATAGACTGAAACATTTGAGATTGCGAGCCAAATATGCCTTTCTTTTAAATTGTTTCTCTCAGGCATTTTTTTTATAGAATAAAAAATGTAATTAACACAAACATCTCATTGTTTTGTATTTTTCTTCCCTCTTTATCAAACATAAAAGTCTGACAATGTCAAATTTCCATATTCAAAAAATTCATTTTCATTACAGCTCTTCATGTAAACAAATTATATTCCTAGGCAGAGCTAATTACTACCGAAGTCAAACTTGATGCCTACCACTGTTTCTTCCAAACATCTAAACAGTATTATAAGAGGGAACTGGGTTGATAATTTATTTTTTAAAAAAGGGAAGCTGGACATTGTTGCCTTACTTTAGACTGAAACTTAACCTTATTTTCTGTTATCTATTTTTTGTTGTTCGAAAACAAGTCTAATTGTATTTCATGCAAATCACAGAGTATTAGCCACAGAAATGGCATCAATTCTGCATCTCTTTCCAGTCACTCCCTCCTTTGTATTTTTCTTTCCTTTTATTTTAAAATTAGTTCTAATAAAATTATGGCACCATGTAAATTTCAATTTATGATTGTTTTATAAAATGTTAGGCTGCTAAAAAAAAACATTGCTTTTTGAAACATGCACTGTAAGGTCTTAGAAGATAAATATCCTTTAAAAGAACTCAGAGAAAAATAGTATTTGTCTTTTGCCTACTGCTCTGAGAATTCATACTAATGTTCATTACTGTTGTACTTTCGTTGAGAGTGATGCCGCTATAATTGGTGAAAAGTAATTTCTCTCTATTCTTTAGTATAAAAAAAAGACATCTTAGGAAACAATTTGTTTTAATGCAATCTCGAAATATTGATAATGTTTTTGCCTATGTCCAGTGGCCTCCTGAAACTCACTAATTGTTCCATTGAGTATGTAAAAGGAAGTGAATATGCTAGTATTGCCATTTATAGAAGATTTTATCAAATTTTAAGTGACTATTATGCACCAGGCACTTTTATAAGTACTGTTTAGTACAGTGGTTCTATTCAATTTATCAAGTGTCATTTTCAAACAAAATAAATATTATTTTTCAATAAAAGGGATATTTTCAATTAGTACATCATGTAAAAGTATAAAATAAAGTATTTAATTTGTGAAATTAAGAGTACATACAATAGGTTCAAATGGACTGTCAAAAAAAGCCTTATGGGGTTAGGGTGAGGGTGTAAGCAAATGGACAGTGCCTGCTGAGCCAAGGTGCGGGCAGCCAGTGAGGCCAAGCCAGCCCCACTCAGGAGCTGGTCACAAGTGGACGGAGTCCCTGAAGCCTCACCCGTGTTCCACAGTGCAGAGAAACGAGCTTGAGCATTTCCCACGTGTGGCCACTCCAGGAGCCAGCAGCAGGGACACCAAGTGCCACATACAGAGCATGAGTGCAAACTCCTTACCCTCCAGAACTGCCATCACCCATTTCAACAAGGGCCCTTCCTATAGGCATTCGAGGTCAAGGACAAGACTGAGGCCAAGGATGACCACCAGGCAGAGGAAGACCTGCACTATTGGACAGAAGTGACAGACATGAGCCTTGTCACCAGCTTCCATCTGGACCTGAAGGATGGCATCACCCTCCGTGAGCTCATTAGCAAGCTACAGCCAGGCTCCGTGAAGAAGGTCAGTGAGTCCTTTCTGAACTGGCCTCAGTTGGAGAACATTGGCAACTTTATTAAATCTATCCAGGCTTATGGCATGAAGCCACTTGACATATTTGAAATTGTCTTTTTGAGAATGGCAACATGACCCAGGTTCAGACAACACTGGTGGTTCTAGCATGTCTGGCCAAACAAAAGGATTCCATACAACCATTGACACTGGAGTCAAGTAGGCAGAAAAACAAACAAGATGTTTCTTTGAAGGAAACTTGAAGGCTGGCCAAAGAGTAATTAGTTTGCAGATGGGGAATGAACAAATGTGCCAGCCAGGCATGTATGACCACTTATATGACCAGGAGGCATCTTTATGATCCCAAAAGGCAAACTGACAATCTTTTAGACCCGACCATGATTAGTCTGCAGATGGGCACCAACAAAGAGGCCAGTCAGGCTGGGAAGTTAGTCTCAGGCATCAGAAGAGACATGTATGATCAGAACATTCCAGCCAGAGGACAATTTGACCATCTCTCTACAGATGGGTACCAACAAAGCAGCTTTCCAGAAAGGAATGAGTGTGTATGGGCTTGGCAGCAAGAGTATGACACCAGAGCCCGTCATTCACAACAGAAGCCAGGGCACAGGGACAAATGGGTCTGAAACCAGTGAGAACCATTACCAGGTAGAATATCTAGACATCATGGCAAGGACCCAGATAACTATTGCAGAGATTGTCAATATGGCGACCAAAGGATCAATTGTCAGCCATGTTCACAGGAGCTCCGTAAGATAAAAACTAGCCTAGAATAATTTTATCTCATCTTCCTAAAACACAATTATGCTTATTGTACCAAAAAATGAATTGCCCTTACATACATTCGTTTTTCTTTTACTTTTTCTGCCACTTCCCTAAATAGTTGTCTTTTAATACTGTAACAATTAAATCCTACAGCATAACAAGTACCTTGCATAGGAAGTACTGTGAAAGGGTAGTACTCTTGTCCAGCCAAGTGTTATATTAAAGATGTATGCATTTTTACAACCTTACATTAAATTTGGTATTTTCAAACAATAGGAGCCTTTTACATTTTTACAGCTCAGTGTATCAGGTTTCTACATGGAAGACTAAATTCATGCTCACTTGCTAAATGTGCTCTTTGCCAACTAAACCCAAGATGCAGCATTGTAGAAATTTACATATCAGTGCCTCTCTCATATAGTTTGGTAATTTTTAAATAAAGCCCTGATCAGTGTGCATCAGGGCTCATATGTGTGCTCATTTTTGTACTTGGGTTGACAAGGTCTTTTCAGAGTGGTGTTTCTGAAGGAGCATGTACAAAAATGGCCTGTGTACATTTAGGTCTGGGTGACATGGTTGTAACATCTTCATGTGTGCAGGTGTATCAACATAGAGTTGCTCTGTTTTTCTCAACTTCATTTATTGCTTTGTTTCGCAGCACAAACTTATCCCATTGTCATTTTCTTTTTATAAATAAATACTTTTTGAACATTAGAAAAAAAAAAGACTCATGAAATTATACCTTAATTATGACCAATAGACAATATAACCCATGGGCATGACAAAGCATTCCTAGTCATTAATAGCTAAATAATTATTACTTCACCAAATTTTAATAGAGTCAATTTCAAGGCTCTCTCTTTATTAGATTTGTTCAGTCTTATTCTTCTACCATCTCTGTCCTAGGAAATTTCTATGATACTTAATGCTCCTTCAACTGGAGCTCTGGTGCCAAACTCAAAATGCATTTTCTGGTAACTAACACATATATTTTAGGAATTAATTTAAGAGAAGTAAGTAAGCATAGATGCCAGCCTCATGAGTTTCTATGCTTCCTTCAGTATGCATTCAATTTGAGTATGGGAAGAGTTTCTCTGGATGTGAGTGCCCCTAGGGGTGATCTATATATGAGTTTATCAATACAGTGGGGTTAAAGTGCACTTTTTGTAATGAGAATAATCCCACCTTGCCATTGCATAAAGATTATGCCAAAACTTCCTATATTTGCTTTCCAGAATTATCAAATAAGATAACAAGCTATTCTAAAGGAGGATGAAAAATATAGATGACATGCTTGAAGCCTTGGTCACCTAGTAGGTCCTTATAAATGGAAATTGTTTGACTTTTGTGAATGTAACACAGTGTTAAATCTAATTTTTACCTCTTTCTTTTTGAGTGGATAGGGAAGCAAAGATTCACATAAATACATTAAAAAATGAAAATTTTTTATTTCACTTACTTTCTTCTTGCTACAACAAAGTACCCAACCAGAAGCAGGTTAGAGAAGGAAAGATTTCATTTCAGTTTATAGCTCCAAATGGTTGAATCTATTATGGATGGAACAGGAATGCAGTCTTACATGTTCTCATAAGCAGGGAGGAAGGAGAGGTGAGAAGTAGAAGAGAGAAGTGGGGAGGGGAGGGAAGAGGGAAGAAAACAGAAGAAGAAAGCAGAGGAGAGGGAAGGAGAAGAAATGAGAGGAGAGGAAGGGGAGGGGAGGGGAGGGGAGGGGAGGGGAGGAGAAGAGAGGAGAGGAGAGGAGAGGAGAGGAGAGGAGAGGAGAGGAGAGGAGAGGAGAGGAGAGGAGAGGAGAGGAGAGGGGAGGGGAGGGGAGGGGAGGGGAGGGGAGGGGAGGAGAGGAGAGGAGAGAAGATGTGGTAGTTTGATTCAGATGTACCAGGTAAACTTAAGTGCAGTGGATGCTAGGTTCCCTCACTGATGGCCATAGGAAATTAAAGCCTCCTGGAGGTAGTGTATTTTTTTTTTTGTTTTGTTTTGTTTATGTGAGAGATAGAGAGAAAGAAAGAGGGGGAGAGAGAGAGAGAGAGAGAATGGGCGCGCCAGGGCTTCCAGCCTCTGCAAACGAACTCCAGACGCGTGCGCCCCCTCGTGCATCTGGCTAACGTGGGACCTGGGGAACCGAGCCTCGAACCGGGGTCCTTAGGCTTCACAGGCAAGCGCTTAACCGCTGAGCCATCTCTCCAGCCCGAGGTAGTGTATTTTTGGGGGTGGGATTATGGGTGTTATAACCAGTTGCCCCATGCCAGTGTTTGGCACACTCTCCTGTTGCTATTGTCCACATTATGTGGGCCAGGGGGGTGATGTTCACCCTCTGCTCATGCTGTCGTTTTCCCTGCCATGATAGAGCTTCCCCCTTGATCCTGTATGCCAAAATAAACCTCTTTTTTTTTGTATCCTACAAGATGCTCTTGGTTGGGTGATTTCTACCAGCAAAGGATACCTGACTACAACAGAAGGGAGGAGACCACATGAGTTGATGGGCAACATTTTTGCATTCAACCACCAGTGATATGTTGAACTAAATGCCTTCACTTAACTGTATATGTAATGAAAATTTCAACAGCTGTAGTGTTGGAGACAATTCCATGCCTGCCAAGACTCAGATGACTATCTAAGCATGGCACTTTCCAATGCACCCATCAAACATACAGGACAGACAATATCCCATCTTCATATCTATAAAATATCTTGTAAACAATCCCTGAGAAAATATATCTTGGCTACTATAACAATTAATAAGACCACAAAATAATTTTAGGATCTAGATTTAGTTTCCTTCAGTAAAAATAGAATATGAGAACATCAGTTAAAATTATTTAAATTATCATAATACAATGATGCCATTTATGCATAAATACATATAAATATATTTTTAAAATTCATTGACACATATCTTTTGTCTTAAGCACGTAAATGCCTTCTTTAAAAAAATATTGTTTAATTACTACTATTCTTAGAATTTGAGAAAGTTGATGTGCTTAAAAGTACAGATTTTCAGCCGGGCGTGGTCGCGCACGCCTTTAATCCCAGCACTCGGGAGGCAGAGGTAGGAGGATCACCGTGAGTTCGAGGCCACCCTGAGATGACAGAGTTAATTCCAGGTCAGCCTGGACCAGAATGAGACCCTACCTCGTAAAACCAAAAAAAAAAAAAAAAAAAAAAAAAAAAAAAAAAAAAAAAAGTACAGATTTTCAAGTGAGAGAGATTGCTTAACTGTTAAGGCACTTGCCGGCAAAGCCAAAGGACCCAGGTTTAATTCCTCAGTACCCACATAGGCCAGATGAACAGGGTAGTGCATGCATCTGAAGTTCATTTGCAGCGGCTGGAGGCCCTGGCATGCCCATATTCGCTCTCTCTCTCTTTATCTTTATCTCTCAAATAAATAAATAAAATATGTTTTGAAGATGTAACACTTGATTATTTTGCACACATTAAATATAAATTTTACTGGGCTAGGGATATGGCCCAGCAGTTTAAAGGTGCTTGTTTGCAAAGCCTTCCAGCCTGGGTTTGATTCCCTAGCACCAATATATAAAACCAAGTATAAAAAGTGGCACAAGTATCTGGAATTCTTTTGAAGTAACAAGAGACCCTGGCAACCCATATTCTGTCTGTCTTCATACAAATAAATAAATAATAAAATGTTCCTTTTAGAAAGATCAAATTTTTATTACTTTTATTTGACTTTAAAGATACCGAATACCAGCTGTATCATAAGAACTCATTTGAAATAAGGTTCAAAATCAAATAACATTATTGAATGTAGTGATGAATTTGTATTTAGATCTCTGGCCATAAAGAACAAGGAAAGGAAAGAAGAAAATAATATTATATATGTTTTAAGTTTTTAAGTAATTTTCTTGTTGCTGTGGCAACATGCCTGACAAAAGCAATTTAAAGAAAAAAGGCCTCTTAGAAGGAGTTTGGTAGAATTCCTTCTTTTTCTATTTCCTGGAAAAGCTTAAGAAGCAATGGTGTTAGCTCTTCCTTAAAGGTCTGGTAAAATTCAGCAGTGAATCCATCTGGGCCTGGGCTTTTTTTAGTTGGGAGATTATTGATAACTGTTCAGATCTCCATGTTTGTTATAGGTTTATTTAAGTGATTAATCTCATTTTGATTTAATTTAGGTAGGTCATATAAATCAAGGAAATCAGCCATTTCTTTCAGATTTTCATGCTTTGTGGAGTATATGCTTTTATAGTATGTCCCTAAGATTTTTTAAATTTCTCTGAAATCTGTTGTGATGTTACCTTATTCATCACTGATTTTATTACTTTGTGTCTCTTCTCTCTTTCTTTTGGTCAGATTTGCTAAGGGTTTATCAATCTTGTTTATCCTTTCAAAGAACCAACTCTTTGTGTCATTAATTCTTTGGATTGTTTTCTTTTTGTTTGTTTGTTTCTGTTTCATTAATTTCTGCCCTAATCTTTATTATTTCTTCCCATCTACTGATTTTTGGTTTGCCTTGTTCTTCTTTTTCCAAGGCTGTAAGGTGAAGCATTGGGTCATTTACTTGCGACCTTTCTAATTTCTTAATATAGGCACTTAAGGCTATAAATTTACCTCTTAGAACTGCCTTCATTGTGTCCCAGAGATTTTGGTATGTTGTGTTCTCATTATCGTTTGACTCCATAAAGTTTTTGATTTCCTTCTTGATTTCTTCATTGACCCATTCATCATTTAGTAGTGTATTGTTTAGTTTCCATGATTTTGTGTATGCTCTATAGCCTTTCTTGCTACTGATTTGTACTTTAATGCCATTGTGGTCAGAGAGAATGCAAGGAATTATTTCAATTTTCCTGAATTTGTTAAGATTTGCTTTGTGTCCTAATATATGGTCTATTTTAGAGAATGTTCCATGTGCTGCTGAAAAGAATATATATTCTGCAGCCTTTGGATGAAATGTTCTGTATATATCTGTTTGGTACATTCCTTCTATGACCTCATTTAGTCCAGACGCCTCTCTGTTTATTTTTTCCTAGGATGACCTGTCAATTGATGAGACTGGGGTGTTAAAGTCACCCACCACCACTGTGTTTGGTGTTATCTGTGACCTTAGTTCTAATAGTGTTTGTTTGATGAATTTGGGAGACCTCATGTTAGGTGCATATATGTTTAGGATTGCAATGACTTCCTGTTGGAGTGTGCCCTTCATCAATATAAAGTGACCTTCCTTATCTTTCTTGACTAATGTTGTACTAAAGTCTACCTTGTCAGATATTAGGATAGCAACCCCTGCGTGTTTTCTAGGCCCATTTGCTTGAAACACCATTTTCCAACCTTTCACCCTAAGATAATGTCTATCCTTGGTAGAAAGGTAAGTTTCTGGGAGACAACAAATTGTAGGATCCTGTTTTTTAACCCAGTCTGCAAACCTATGTCTTTTCACTGGGGCATTGAGGCCATTGATATTAAAAGATATTATTGAAAGGTGTGTATTTATGTTTGCCATTTTTTTGTGTGTGTGTGTGGTTCCGGTTCTACTGTGCTCTCTTGTGTTAACTAGTATATGAGTATTGCTTGTTTTTTCTAGGTTCCTTATATGTGTGTTTTAACTTTTCTTCAGCATGGAGGATTCTGTCAATTATTTTCTATAGAGCCAACAGGTGCAATAGTGGCATGACTGTCATTGTAGAAACCAACTGTCCTCTAATTGGACTGGAGGCTTGCTCCATGGGAGTGAATATATCCCTGATACTGAAAACTTAAAACAGGGGTAGTCATGAGCCCTAGGGGTGTAATGTCTGCTGTTGTCTGGATAAATGTATATAATATGCTTATCAAACTGCCCAGTAAGCACTTTTGTTAATGTTCATACCTTTATATTAATGCTACTCTCACTTTTGGTAGAGAATCTTCTCTTTTCAGATGGCAGTGACCTTGGGATGACTCAGAAGGCATCATGGTGCTGGAAAGAAGTGATCACAGTGCTCAGTACTGCAATATCTCTATCACACCTTCCAAGGATCAGGGTCTAATGTGGAAGAGGTGGTGGCAAGAATGTAAGAGCCAAAGGAAGGGTAGGACTCCTTACAATGTGCTCCCTCCAGATACAAAATGGCCTGGATATCCATGGCCTCACAGTGCCTGACACTACCTACCCAAGACCATCATAATAGGAGGAAAAGATCATGACATCAAAATTAAAAGAGAACTGATTGAGATGGGGAGGGGATATGATGGAGAATGGAGTTTCAAAGGGGAAAGTGGGGGGGGGAGGGTATTACCATGGGGTATTTTTATAATCATGGAAGTTGTTAATAAAAATTTGGAAAATCCAAAAAAAAAAAAAAAAAGAAAGAAAGAAGGATTTGGGGGGGGGTTCACAATTTGAGGTTACAATACATCATAGTGGAAGGTCAGGAAGTACTTGGCCACGTCGTATCCACAGGTAGGAAGCAGAGAGAGGTGAATGCCATGCTGTAGCTGGTCTTTACTTTTCCTTTTTACTCAAGCCACAATCCTCTCCTATGCATGGTATTGCTCATAGTCATGATGGGTTGTTCCTCTTTGATTTATCAAAACTCTTTTACACATGTATGCAGAAGTTTGCTTCCGTGGTGGCTATAAATCCAATTTTGTATTTTCAAGAGCTTGAAATAATTAGCATATGCACAGCCTATTAGGTAGCTCTAAACATCCTAGACATTTTGGCACACTAGACCCAAAATCAAGGCAGAAGGAGAATATATGTGTCCTTTTGTTTATGTTGAAATTGAACATGCTGTTTGTGGCAGTGTGAATGCATGGTCCCCCATAGACTCAGGTGTTATTAAAATTGAGTTTGCAGCTCCTGCCCCTAGCACTCTGACTCCTGCTGCAGGACAGATGTCACTGGGGACAGATTATAATTCAGCCCAAAGGTAAGCAGAGAAGTGTCAGTGTGGGGTTCCTGCTGGTATACAGGTTCACGCTTCCTTGCTTGTATGCGGGGCATTTGCGTCTCTCTGCTTGGATCAGTGAAAGGGGGTCAGCTTCTTCTGCCATTAGGCTACTTCCACTGGGATCTGTAATACTAAAATATATCCTATCCTCCACTAAACTATGACTGGTTCATTCTAGCAGTGTGGAGTTGACTACACTGTTATTCTGGAACCATATGGTCTGCCATACAGACAGAACAAGTGCTCTAAATTTGTTATTGTTTAATTGTAAGAAGAGGTGTGTGTGTGTGTGTGTGTGTGTGTGTGTGTGTGTGTGTGTGTAAGAGGGGGGAGAAAGAAAGACAGAAAATGAATGAGACTGCCAGGTCCTCTTGCTACTACAAAAGAACTCCAGATGCATGTACTATTTTGTGAATCTGACTGCAGGTGGGTACTAGAGAATGAATCTATCAGGCATTACAATAAATAAGTTAACAGCTGAGCCATCTTTCCCGCCTGATTTTCTGGTTTTTTAATCTCAGTTTTGTGGTTTTTTTTTCACTGATTATATAATATTATGATTTATTTTAGAGAATTAGAGAACTATATGTACTCTTGATGATGCAGCTGTTTTCCACATGAGGAAAGGGCTCTCTCTCTCTCTCTCTCTTAAATGAAATAAAAATGAAAAAAATAAAGTAAATAAAAACAAAACAACAGTAACCATAAAACAGTAGTCATTCCAGTAACTTCACTGCAAAGGAGAGCTTAACATGATGCAGTCAAGTTCCTATTGCTGGTAGAAATCACCCTACCACAAGCAGCTTTTGGGGGAAAAAGTTATTTTGGCTTACAGACTCAAGAGAAAGCTCAGTGATGGTAGGGGGAAACAATGGCATGAGCAGAGGGTGGACATCACACCCTGAACACCATAAGGTGGGAAATAGCAACATAAAAGTGTGCCAAACACTGGTAAGGGGACACTGGCTATAATACACATAAACCTGTCCCAACAATACACTGCCTCCAGGAGGCATTAATTCCCAAATCTCCATCAGCTGGGAAACTAGCATTCAGAACACCTAAATTTATGGGGAACACCTGAATCGAACCACCACATTCTGTCCCTGGTCCCCATAAACTGATAACCATCCATGATATAAAAAGCAATGCATTCAGTCCAACTTATAAAAAAAGTTCCCATATTTTTTAGCAATTTTAATAATGTTCAAACATTCCCATAATCCAAGGTCTTTTAAGTGATCCATAATACCAAAAGATCCCCCAAAAACATAATGACACAGAATAAACACATTGCAAAAGATGGCACTGGGCATAGCAAAGAAATATTCAACCATCACAAGATTTAAACAGAATTCAAAACAGATTTAAGCATCAAGTTCTATGATTCTAAGTCCAACAACTCTAGTCAATGAAAAGTCTCAAAGTCTGATGATCTAACCAGCAAAAAGTGTTTGGAGTTCCAATTCTTCCCCTCCAGCTATGCTACTCACAGATCTGGAAAACTTCATCAGAGGTGGCAGCTTTCCTTAGCGGCTGTCACATCATGCTGGCATCTCCACTGGGTCTACACTACAACCCACAGTCCCTCCTCATGGCTCCATTTGGTCTCCATGAAGGCATCTAGCAAACCTGCTTTATACTACCCATGGCCACTTCCAAAACACAAGACCATGTTGCAAATTCCTATACTCCATAATACCAGGTAGGGTGCCAATTTGTTAATCCACTGGGGGAATAAAGGAGACTTTGAAGAACAGAACACTCCTTGAGCACTCAGCCCCCTTCAAAAGAGTCTACATTCTTCTGTTGATCCAGTACACAGGTCAGATCTCAAAGGTTGTAACTTCTCAAGTATAACTGAATGGGCAGCAGTTTTGGCTCAAATATTTAACTTCTGTGCCATATCCCTCTGCTCATACAAGTCCATTTCTACTCAATGCAACCCTGCACAAATTCTTAGGTCACAGTCATAACAGCAAGCTTCTCACACAAACTGCTTCTAGCCCAGTACAAACAAAGCTCTTTTTCACCCTCATCAGCCACACCTCACAGTACATAGTTCTTACTGCATTCAGGTCTTTCAACTCTGACCAGAATAGTCCATCAAGCTTTAATTATAGCATTTCAAGTTGTCTCTTAGGCCAATGTTTCAAATCCATCCACATTTCTCTTGAAAATCAGCTCCAGAAGGCCAAAGCCACACAGTCAGGTGTCTGTCAGCCAATGACACCATTCCTTGTACCAACATTACTGTTGCAGTCAGGTTCACATTACTGGCAGAAAACACCAGGCCAAGAGCAGCTTTTTGTAATAAAAGGATTTATTTTGGGTAGCAGACTCGATGGGAAGTTCCATGATGACAGGAGAAAAACAATGGCCTGAGCAGAGGGTGGACATCAGCCCCTAGTCAACATAAGGTGGACAATAGCAACTGGAGAGTGTGCCAAACATGGCAAAGGGAAACTGGCTTTAATACCCATAAGCACACCCCAACAATGTACTGCCTCCATTGCCGTGGACTGGCAAAGCCAGGACCACCAGTCTGAGGGAGAACAGGGCCTTGGGAAGTGGGCAAGGAGTCGATGAAGTGACAAACAGACACACACACAAAGTGAATGTATCTGAGTGTATTTTACTGAAGTAGAGCATAGGGTTATATACAATTCTGGCTGCATAAGCTTAGCCTTTTTTATTTAAGCAGTACAATTTTTATGAATAGCCTGTTCCAGGAGAGGCACAAATACATAGAGTAAAGATTACAATCACAAATTTAATAGTTAATATCTCACCAAAATCAGTGTTAGGCAGTCAGTGGTTACAAATGATGTTTGGTTTTTAGCCTGCTTCAAGCATCAAGTATTTTTAACAAAAGTTCTAACAGGGTGACTTCATAATTCTAGTATGTTTTCTTACTTGAACCATGCCATAAAAATGTAGGTGTATTAAAGCCTGCCTTCTCATAATTGGATCCCAGTTGTTTCCTAATATTTTCTCTTTGTGCTTTCATAAGCATGCACCAAGAACTCTGCCCACAAAAGTTAAAGATTACCAAGAAACATGCTTGTCATCATTGTTCACTAACACATCCCCATTCCTATACACTCCTGTACAAGGTAATGCTTTATCGATTGGTTCTGTTCCTCAGAATTCTGACTTTGGCTTGAAACAACAGTGGGGTCTGTGGAAGAAGCGTCACACCATCAGGTGACTCAATTTTATGGAAACTTGTTCCATATCTAATTTTTACTAAATGGTGAAAGAACATCATGCTGCTGTCATATGTCAGTAACAGAGCAGTAGTAAAGAAGAAAACAGCTATTAGAGAGCAGCAAAAGGCACTGCAAGCCTGGAGAACGCACGTCCTTCCAGGAGGCTTTCTTCCTTGAAGCTTTCACCTCGGCCTGGTGAACAAGTCACACAGACTCCACTGGAGTTGGCGTGGCACTCCGTGAAGCATTAATTCCCAAATCTCCATCAGCTGCGAACCTAGCATTCAGAACACTTAAATTTATGGGAGTACCTGAATCAAACCACCACAGGTTAGGAAAGGAAAATATAGGAAAATGCAGTGATAGATCTGAGACAAATATGGAACCTTAAGGAGAAACTCAAAACAATGCTTTTACTAAGGTTAGATTCTAATACTACTAGCATATTTGGAAACATGCCAATTTGGGAATATGTCAAATACAAATGTTAGACTATCATAAAAGTTAGACATTTTTTCTGTGCTAAGACATGATTTTAGGGGTAAATTATGTTCTATTGTGTCAAAACTGTAGTAATTTGGACTCAGATAAGATAAATTCTAGTCTCCTAGCGACCAGGTAGGTCTACCATGCATGTATATAACTTAGCACATTTAAAAGTACTTATGAAGCATGTAAGGCTGCAGTGCTCATTTTTAGTAGATGCGGAAGAACAAGAGGAAGATAGGATAGGGTTGAGCCTAAAGAAAAGAAATATTCAAATATTCAAAGTGGGTCCTCTAGGGGAGAAGGTAAACTTCCTGCTCCCAAGATTGTGTCTGCCTTGATGGTAGTATTCATGGCTTTTCCACATGACTGGGCCCTATCCTATTAGAGCCAACAGAGGGCACTGGTGAGCACTCCTCATTCAAGGTCGGCTTGCACTGAGCCACCCTGGCTAATAGCTGACATACTGGCTGGTTCAGAATCAGGCCTTGAAGCCCCAAGCATGTTCCAGATGCCAGTGTCAATGCAAAAGCCACCTTCTGAAGGTGGGAACATGGCTCATGACATGGTAGAATACCTATGACCTGTAACTAAAAGGGATATGTTATTGTCTTCACAGTTTAAAATCATGAAATGGACTAAGAGTTAATTATCTCTTCTTTTTTAGTGTGATAACAGTTTCAAGAGACTAGAGGAAAACCTTCGCTCTTTGAAGTGCAGATTCTAAAAATACCGTCTCTAAATGAAAACTTAGACAAGTAAACATGATAAAAAATGCATACACAGAGTAGTTCTCTGAAGTGCCCATGGCAGTGCAAAAACTGAAGGAAAACCACATAAATATCTATCAGAAATGCTTTTAGAATACAGTAAGTAGAATTTACCTAGAGAACGATATATTAAATATTTTATGTGTTATATACTGCATTATCTCTGTTCCATCACTGAACTCTGGTACTGCACTGGGAAGGTACCACAGATAATCTATACAAAGTGTTCCAAAAATATCAATTACAATGACAGGAAATTTTTTCCTACGTGTTGTTCATATTTTTTTCTTATGTCCATCATAAAATAATGTTTTTATGAAAATCACCCAAAATCAAAGCTGGAGAAAGAGTTAAACCCAAAGAATATCATGTAAGACTTTCTTCCTATTTCTTCCAACATAGTTCAATGAGACCATGAACTTGGATCAGCATTTTAATGAACAGATGTAGGCCAATATAAAGTATAAATAAGTAAATAAATATCTCCTGAGTGTCTGAATACTTTGAATAGTCCCCTACTTCTTATATACTTCTCCTAAGTAAACTGCTTTAGTGTAGTCTAGCTGATACTAGATTGTTTGAACATGTGTCATTTATACTAAACATGGTTTTGTTTAATCAACAGTTCTTGAAGTTGGAAAGTCCAAGAGCAAAGGTTTATTTCCAGTAAGGGCAATTTTGCCTATAGGAATCATATGGTGTTAGAGTCTTTTGCATTCACATTCAAGGTGCAGACTTGCTGTGATAAGAAACTCCCTTTTAGTTGATGACATTTTTGGTTATATGAGTGGCTCACTCCTGTCAAAGCATCTCTTGCATACTCTTCAAGGCCCAAGAAACATTAGAGAGGAAGTGGCTGATTAAATATGAGTGCTGGTCTCAAAGCTAACCTGAGAATCTCCTTCAGGGAGATGACGGTAGATAGTTAGAGATTTCTGAGAAACCAACGATAAAGGAGACTTATAACATAAGGCTCAGGCAACATTGCTAAAGGTGGAGCAGAAAGAATGTTGGAGCCACAGGGCAGGTAATCTTTGGCATTGTCCTCCCAACACTGATTGGCTGGTGTATCCATTACACTACAGTGATTAGTGATATCCCCAAAGAGAAGAGCCTTCTGTGGAATGGGTAATGGGACAAAGGGGTACAACACAATAAAGATATGACCAATTTGTAGTATGTCCATTTATAAAAGTCCTCAATAAAATTAAAATTAAAAAAATAAATGAATAAGTAGGAAAGTGAATAGTAACTCTTACAAGAACCCACTCCCATGATTACATGAATTCCACTAAGGAGGGCCCTCAGTGGAGTGGGAGCAGGGAGGAGGGAACTAATGGTACCAACACATAATGTGTCCATATAAAGTTTCTCCTAGCCAAGTTCCTAATGTGGTGGTTCACAGGTGGCAATGATGGACAAGAGGTGGGGAAAGGTTTCCTGTAGGAAAGAGTGTTGACAGGGTTGTCACTGTGCTCCTGTCTCCTGTGAGGAGATGATTCATGGCTTGAAGGCTTCACAGCTCTCCAGCACCAACACAGCTCTTGTTCTCCCAAGGGTCACAGTCCACTAGGACTTGAAATGACTTCTGAAACTCTAGAGAAAACTTTCAACTTTCTAGGAAAAAAAAGAAAAATGTAGTGAATTCTTGGCTAGCATCCTCCTGAATTAGATTATTATAACCACCGTTCAGGGATTTCCCCATCCGAAATCAAGAAAAGAACACCTTAGTTGAGCTGCAAAGTACCGACCTGCATGAAAAAATGAGTGTAAATGGTACATGTAGAGTCTCATTAATTTCTAAAGAAAAACATGACCCATTCCTCAACCACAGTAAGAGCCCGTCATGTTCAAAGTTTAGGTAATTCCAGAGCAAAGGGCTTAGTACTCTCTACTTGGAATATGTGAAATGTAATTACACAAAAATATAGTGAAAGCAATTCAAGTAGATTGTTTGCAAGCACAATTTATGATTTCTCAGCAGACAAAGATAACTGAAGGACTCTGGGTTTCCCTAAGATCTCTATTCACATGTGCTAAAATCCCTGGTTTATCTTTCCGGGGAAGTGGTGATGGTTCTACTGGGCATTAATAAATCAGTTGATGCAAAGCCCTTTCTTTATTTGAGAATCTTGGCACACAGAAGTCATGTTTGAATCAACCCATAGACACTTTTGCAAGGCGCCTAAAAACAATGAACATCGCAAATACCAACTTCTGTACCCCTTAGGCCTTTCATGAAGAACAATATTGTCTTGAACAAGATAACTTGAGGAAAAAATTGTTTGGAATATTCTTTGATGTGAGAAGCACAGCAAGATTTATAAGCATATACCTGACCTTCTCCAAGAAACATTTGATTTAATCTTTTTCATATTCAGCTTTTGCAAGCAAGACTTTTCTCTGAAATTTTCCCAGGGTGGGTAGAATATAGTTCATGAATAAAATTTTCCAATCTCAGAGGCAAGTGCCAACCTCTGGGATATTTCAGGGGAAAACAATTTAATGTCTTCATGATAAGAGTAAGAGCCAATCAAATTCTCAAGATCTCCTGATATTAAGCACATTTTTCAATATAGCACCACACCTCAAATTCTGTTTTTCCCAGACTCCCTTGAGAACCACCCCTTGTTCTGGTTTTCTCTGTTCCACACTGTTCACGTTAGTCATCTTTCTGTTAGCTCAATGAACATATATCACCCCAGTGCCTATGTGTATGATATTTATTCTTCCAAGAAATTTAGTAACTTTTGTCTTAAAGCCCCTCTTCACCAAACAGATTTCTTCATCTCTTTGACAACAAATTTCATCACCCCAAGAGACCATCCATAATTCTAAAAATTATTAGAATTCTTATTAATTTTTTTCTGGGAATCTCTACTCTTCATTTTCAACAATTGCATAATTACTCAGTGAATGCATTATTGTTTTAATGCACATTGCTTTTCTCTATCATGTTATTAGAACATTGGAAGGCCAGGGATCAGATGTGGGTTTTGCATGTTATATCTACTACACTGAGCTCTGAGTCCCTGGAAATGCAATTATGCAATGACTTTTTATTGAAATAATACCTGAAGAAGTTTCCTACTTGGCAGGCTGCCTCTTCAGTGTTCCACGTCTTATATTGCCCAGGGGTTTTCTTGGTGCTCACGGTGCACTGAGATTATATCATTAGCAATTTACATCCCATTTACATGTCATGGCCCACATGAATTTGTATACTTATTGGTACATTAGGGTAGAACCAGTCTTTTTGACTGCTTCTTTCTTAACTCTGTTTTGTATAGGTGAATTATCACTTACTATATAAAATTAAAATTCACAGGGAAGAAAACTTAAAGAAACTTGTGTTTGCATAGATAACATTTGTTAAGAAACAAACAAAAATCTGGCCCTCAGCCAAGGATGATGGCTCAGCAGTTAAACGTACTTGCAAAACATGATGGCCTTGGATGCCTTTCCCTAGTTCCCACATAAGGTCAGAAGCACAAAGTAGCACATGTGTCTGGAGTTTGTTTGCAGCCCCAGTGTGCCAATGCACCTTCTCTCTCTCTTACCCCTCCCCCATGTAAATAAATAAGAATATCAAAAAATAAAACATCCATGGATGCACTTGTGAACTGTCAAAAACAGTACTCACTTTACTAGCTAGAAGCATTCACTCTAGGAAAAAAAAACAAAAACAAACAAACAACAATGAAAAAACAATGTGTGTGTTTATATACAAAGGGGATTATACATGTATTGGAACATATATATTTATATATATGTATGTGTGTGTATATATATATAAATATGTGTGTGTGTGTGTGTGTGTGTATTTTATTATACTGAATTATATGATAGGATCTGGATAATCCAATAATGGATGTGTGTACACTGTGAGTCAGGGACTCCAGTAGCTACTAAATCTGTGAATCTCAACCCACTACTAAAGTCCTAGAAGATCCCTCAGTTCAGTCCATTATGGAAAGCTGAAGACACTGGAGTCTGCTGCCAGTTGAGGGCCGCAGTAGCAGTGATAGACATACTTGCTCAGAAGGAAGTGAGGGAAGGCAAGTTTGTTTCTTATTCAGACTTCTCTATATCTGGGCCACCTGTTAGCTGCCAACAATGAAAATGGGCTTTCTGCCTTCCGTTATTACTTTCCGGAAACAATATCTATGATGTGATTAGTATATTATCTTAAGTGTTTCCAAATTCCACTAAGCTGACAATGAAGTAAAGTCATTATACCATTGGATTAAAGTCTAGTAATCATGTCTTCCACAAGTAATAGGCTGGGAGAAAAGGGGAGAAACCCTAACAAGTCTTTGTCAGTACAGAGTTGAATAGTCACAATGCCACAAAAATAAAGACGCAAGCACAATGTCAATTTGTGTTCCTTTCTTCATAAAAAGAACACCAGTAAAATAAAAGGAAGGACTCATCTTTGCCTCTACACATTGAAAATAAATGGATCCATACCTCAATTCCTGAGAAAATACTCCTAGTTTTAAGGTCCTTGCTATTATTGTTGGATCTGGTTATTAAGAAGTATCTCAGCCCTGCTCCCATTTCTTCCTACTTCCATACACCCTTTCTCGTAAAAAGGAGCTGTTGCAGTCCGGTTTGCATTGCTGGTAGAAATCACCCAACCAAGAGCAGCTTCTGGGTAAAAGAGGTTTATTTGGCTTACAGGCTCAAGGGGAAGCTCCACGATGGCAGGGGAAAACGATGGCATGAGCAGAGGGTGGACATCACCCCCTGGCCAACAGAAGATGGACCACAGCAACAGGAGGGTGTGCCAAACACTGGCAAGGGGAAACTGGCTTTAATACCCATAAGCCCACCCCCAACAATACACTCTCTCCAGGAGGCATTAATTCCCAAATACCCATCAGCTGGGAACCTAGCATTCAGAACACCTAAGTTTATGGGGGACACCTGAATCAAACCACCACATTCCGCCCCTGGCCCCCATAAACTGATATCCATACATGATGTAAAATACAATGCATTCAGTCTGACTTTAAAAGTCCCCATAGTTTTTATCAATCTCAATGATGTTCATACATCCCCATAGTTCAAGATCTTTTAACTGAGCCATAATACCAAAATATAACCTCAAAAAACCCAGAATGGCACAGAATAAATATTCACACTGCAAAAGATGGCATTGGGCATAGCAAAGAAACATTCAACCAATACAAGATTTAAAACAACCAGGGCAAACATCAAACTCTGTAGCTTCAAGTCCAGCAACTCAAACCAGTGACAAATCTTCAAGTCCGATAATTCTAACCATCAACAAGTCTCTGGCATTCCAATTCCGCCCCTCCAGCTAGGCTACTCACAGTCCTGGAAAACTTCATCGGGGCTGGCAGCTCCTCTGCAGCCATCACATGGTCCCGGCATCTCCACTGGGTCTTCACTGCAAGCCACGGTTCATCCTCATGGCCCCATGGGGTCTCTATGCAGGTAACCAGCAAACCCGCTTCACACTGCCCATGGCCATTTCCAAAACACAAGACCGTGTTGCAAACTCAATGACCCTCTTTCCAGCATTTCTTATACTCCACAATACCAGGTAGGCTGCCAATTTGTTAATCCAGGGGGGATTAAAGCAGACTTTGAAGAACAGGACACTCCTTGAGCACTCAGGCCCCTTCAAAAGAGTTGACATTCTTCTTGTTGCCCTAGCGCAGGTCAGCTAGCCCAGTCTCAAAGGTTGTAATCTCTCAGTTGCAGCTGAATGGGCAGCAGTTCACCCAAAGATTTTCCTTTCTGTGCCATATTCCTCTGCCCACACCAGTTCATTTCTACGCAAAGCAACCCTGCACAACTTCTGAGGACATGGGCACAAGAGCAAGCTTCTCACACAAACTGCTAGCCCAGTCCAAGCAAAGCTCTTTCACACCCTCATAAGCCAAACCTCACAGTCCATAGTTCTTACTGCATTCAGGTCTTGGAGCTCAGACCAGAATAGTCCTTTAAGCTGTACTTACAGCACTGCAAGGCATCTCTTAGGCCAAGGTTTCAACTCCTTCCATATTCCTCTTGAAAATCAGCTCCAAAAGACCAAAGCCACACAGTCAGGTGTCTAGCAGCAACCCCAGTCCTGGTACCACTTTACTGTTGCAGTCCGGTTTGCATTGCTGGTAGAAATCACCCAACCAAGAGCAGCTTCTGGGAAAAAGAGGTTTATTTGGCTTACAGGCTCGAGGGGAAGCTCCACGATGGCAGGGGAAAATGATGGCATGAGCAGAGGGTGGACATCACCCCCTGGCCAACAGAAGATGGACCACAGCAACAGGAGGGTGTGCCAAACACTGGCAAGGGGAAACTGGCTTTAATACCCATAAGCCCACCCCCAACAATACACTCTCTCCAGGAGGCATTAATTCCCAAATACCCATCAGCTGGGAACCTAGCATTCAGAACACCTAAGTTTATGGGGGACACCTGAATCAAACCACCACAGGAGCCTTCTCCTCTTTGTGAGGCTCAGAGCACACTGCTCGGTGACCTCCCTCATTCAGATCAGGCTCCACTCTTGTTTCTCTTGTCCTCTGCTCTTTCTGTTGCTTTTTTTCTCCATGGGGTGTGGGTAATAGAATAGCCATGAGCTTTGGGTGACCTTTAACTGCTTTGTTTTTCCTCCCTCATTTACAAAAACACTAAATATTCAATTCCAGAAAACCAAAAAAATCCCATCTTCCCACCAAATACTACTAAGGGCCATGTCTTTTGCTGCATAGCTTTTCTCTTTCTTTCCATCTTGTTAATGTTTCTAAAAACAAATGAGTCTTTTGTAAAATAAATAAAGTTTTTAAAGTGTGAAAAAAATAATAAAAATTTAAAAAAAGAATGTATTTCACTATATTGAAGTAGAAACTGTACCTGATTAATTTTGAACATTTTCAAATGGTAATTCCAAGATCAAAAGATTTTAAGGAAATTTGGAAGGCATTCTGAGTTTAGGAATGTCGAAGAATAACGCTTTCCTTCCTTCTGTGTGCCCTTATCACCTGCAGCACCTCCGCAAGCAGCACATGAATAGCTTATACTGTACACAGACACATACATACGCACGAGCAGTATAGCAAAACTAGAGAGACTTCAGGTAGTAACTGTTAAATAAAGCAACATAAACAAGATGGAGTAATAGGTAAAAACATCTTTTAAAATATAACAATATTGGAGATATTCTTACAATTGGCCAAATAAATACCATATATATAATTTTTTTTAACTTTGTTTATTTTTTATTTGAGAGCAACAGATGGAGAGAGAAAGGTACAGAGAGAGAGAAAGAGAGAGAGAGAGAGAGAGAGACAGAGAGAGAATGGGCGCGCCAGGGCCTCCAGCCACTGCAAACAAACTTCAGACGCGTGCGCCCCCTTGTGCATCTGGCTAACGTGGGTCCTGGGGAATGGAGCCTCGAACCTGGGTCCTTAGGCTTCACAGGCAAGTGCTTAACCACTAAGCCATCTCTCCAGCCCCATATATATAATTTTATTTATTTATTGCTATCAGAGAAAGATGGAGAGAAGAGAGACATAAAAAATGGATCAGCCAGGACCCCAGATGCTGCAAATGAACTCAAGATGCATGTGCCACGTTGTGCATCTGGCTTTATGTGAGTAATGGAGAGTTGAACTGAGGTCATTTGGCTTTTCAGGCAAGTGACTTAAATGATGAGTGATCTCTCCAGCCCCATTTTGCCTTTAAAAGGTTTTGTTTGAAGGGGAGGGGAGGGAGGGAGGATTGGTGTGCCTCAGCCACTGCAATAGGACTCCAGATGCTTGTGCAATCTATCGGGCATGTGTGACCTTGTGCTTGCCTCACCTTTATACATCTGGCTTACGTGGGATCTGGAAAGTTGAACATGGGTCCTTAGGCTTTGCAGGTAAGTGCCTTAATTGCTAAGCCATCTCTCTAGTCTCATTTTGCATTTCTTAAAGGACATATGTTTATAAAAAAATTAATTCCTAGGGCTTAGTGTCCATGTTTACAATTCACCTCCACTTCACACATGATGCAAGAATGCTACTGTAAATTAGATTTAGAATTCTTTACTTTGATTTAATGACTTGTGTACAGAAACATTAATGACTCTCATCATCAAAGATCTTTCAAATGGATATTTATGATAGCAAAACAAATTCTTAAATCTAAGTATAGAAAATTAGTGATCAGATAAAGCTAACCATAGAACCCTCATCCTTATGGAGGGTATAGTTCACTTTTACATATAACTTTTTCATTTCCTCCTGGATCCAATATCATTGGGCTAAATCACAGTAAGACTACTTAATAAGGGACTGTTATAAATTCCTATCCACTACCAATGAATTAATTAACTTGGGATTATGAAGGACAGAACTCTTATATTGCTTCCCCAGATGTATTTTTCAGAAACTACTGGTATTCTTCACACAATTCCTGTTTTTTATCCTAGGTTGGTTCCTTGGCTTAATTCTCTGTTCTGAGTTAAGAGTCTTTTCTGGGGGGTGGAGAAATTGCTCAGTGGTTAAAGCATTTGCCTACAAAGCCCAATGGCCTGAGTCCTATTCCCCAGAACCCATGTAAAACCAGATGCACAAAGTAGCATATGCATCTGGAGTATGTTTGAAATGGCTGGAGACCCTGGTGTGCCCATTTTGTCTCTCTTATATCTCCCATTCCTTACCAAATATATATACATGTTTTTTTTTTTAAGAAACTTTTCTGCCTTCTGATTCTCTAAATTTCTTTGGTATCTGTTGTAATGGAGTGTTTTTAACCTCTAATTTTATTAATTTTTGTCTCTTCTCTCTTTCTTCTGGTCATATTTCTAAGGGTTTATCAATCTTGTTTATCCTTTCAAAGAGCCAACTCTTTTTTTCATTGATTTCTTCAGATTATTTTTTTGTTTCTATTTAATTAATTTCTGCCTCAGTCTTTATTATTTCTTCCCAGCTACTAATTTTTGGTTTACCTTATTCTTCTTTTTTCAAGTCCTTAACATGAAACATTAAGTTGGTTACTTGTGAACTTTTTGATTTCTTAATATAGGCATTTAGAGCTATATGTTTCCCTCTTAGGAGTGCCTTCATTGTGCCCCAAAGGTCTTAGGATGTTGTATTCTCAGTATCATTTGCTTCTGTGAATTGATTGATTTCTTTCTGACTTCTTCAATGACCCATTCATCACTTAATACATTTCTATTTAGTCACCATGAACTTCTGTATGCTCTGTAGTTTTTCTTGTTACTGGTTTGTACTTTAATCCCCTTGTGATCCAATAAAACACAAGGAATTATTTCAATTTTCCTGTATTTGTTGATACTTGCTTTGTGTCCTAATGTATGGTCTATTTTAAAAAATGCCCCATGTGCTGCTGAGAAAAATGTATATTCTGTTAGGTGCACCTCTTCCATGACATCATTTTATTCAGATATCTATTTATTTATTTATTTATTTATTTATTTATTTATTTATTTATGTATTTATTTATTTATTGCTGTGATCACCTGTCAATTTATGAGAGTGGGGTATTGAAGTCACCCACTACAATTGTGTTTGGTGTTACCTGTGACCTTAAGTCTAATATTGTTTGTTTGATGAAATTGGGAGCCCCATGTTAGGTACATATATGTTTAGGATTTTAATGTTCTCTTGTTGGAGTGTTCCTTTAATCAGTGTAAATTTACCTTTTTTATCTTTCCTCACTAATGTTGGTTTTGAATTCTATCCTGTCAGATATTAGGACAGCAACCCTTGCTTGTTTTCTAGGTCCATTTTCTTGAAATACCGTTTTCCATCCTTTCATCCTAAGACAACGTCTATATTTTATTGAGGGATGAGTTTCCTGGGAGCAACAAATGCCAGGAACCTGCTCTTTAATCCATTCTGCAAGCCTGTGTCTTTTGGATGGGATATTGAGGCCAATAACGTTAAGAGTTGTTATGGAAAGATATGCATTTATTCTCACCATTCTTCTAATTTTGGTAGTGGTTCCTGTTTTGCCTTTATTCGCTTGTTTTAACTATTGTTTGAGTGTGGTTTATTTTTTCCTATTTCCTTCGACGACCCTCCTGCCTCTGCCTCCCGAGTGCTGGGATTAAAGGCGTGCACCATCACTCCAGGCTCCTTCAAGTATTTTCTGTATATCTGGGTTAGTTGTCATAAATTCCTTTTGCTTGTTTTTGTTGTATAATGTCCTTATTTCTCCATCAATTTGGATAGATACCTTTGCTGTTGTTTTTTAAATTTTTATATTTTTAATTTATTTTATTATTTATTTGAGAGCAACAGAGAGAGAGAGAAAAAGAAAGGCAGAAAGCAAGAGAGAGAATGGGCACGCCAGGGCTTCCAGCCACTGCAAACAAACTCTAGATGCATGCGCCCCATTTTGCATCTGGCTAACTTGGGTCCTGGGGAATCGATCCTCGAACCAGGGTCCTTAGGCTTCACGGGCAAGTGCTTAACTGCTAAGCCAACTCTCCAGCCCTACTTTTTATTTTTATTAATTAGTTTTGTATTCAGCAAATACAGTCAGTTTGGTTCACTTATTAAGCTCGTCCATGACCTACCCCCTCCCCTTGGCCCCTCCTTGTTGAGGTATATGGGTCATGAGTTAGCCCACAGTTATGGGTAGGATAAATGTCTCTACATATCATGAACCAACATGTGGCTCTGACATTCTTTCCACCCCCTCTTTTGCAAAATTTCCCTGAGCCATGTTGGGTTCATTTTTGGTCTGCTTCAGTGATGAGGTGTTGGGGGCCTCTGGGTCTCTGGCTCTCTGATTTGGTAGGAGTTGATTTTTCTCTGTGTTGATCTCTTTCACCCTTGTGCTGGTACCTGGTTCACCAGGAAAACAGCACCCTTTCTTGTTTCACCAATTTTTCTTAGTATCAGCCAGGGCCCTTTTGAGTTATGGTTGGGTGGCTCTCACCTTAGGATCTGCATCTATCTGTAAAAGAGAAGCACAGTCTCCAATGGAGAGTAAGTTAGCACCAGGACAAATGAGATAACCCTTACTTTTTTTTTTTAATAGAGAATTTAATGGGTGTAGGCCCTCTTGTAGCCCATGACTGATGGTAGCTTGATAATAGAGAGTGGGCTTATGTTTGGATATGGTTCTGACTTGTTTCCCAGCTCCAGCTATGGGTCCTGTACCACCGAGGGGATCAGTTAGCCCAATCAAAAGCAGTTTTTTTCCTCACCATGGCTGTGTGCCACTATTGCACTTGTGTGGGCATCACAACAGGTTATTGGCTGATAAGTAGGTTAGACTATGAGTCGCTTGGACAGATATTGGTCATTTTCTCCCAGTCACCCATGTAGCACCTTCTGGCACTTGACAAACTGACTGTGTGGGGACTGACTCTCTTCCACCTTCCAGCCATGCCATTCCATTTTACGTGTTGACCACATAAGGTGTCTTCAGCAGTAGGATCTTACCACTAACCTTTGGTGGGTCATCAAGGTCTCAGACAGAAATGTATTTTTCTTTTAGGAAATCTTGTAGGTGTCTCTGATCAAAAGCTCATTGTGGATGACAGCCACATGCTGGTACTGGGAGTTACAGGTCAGTGCCCATTAAGAAAAGGAAGAAAAAGATAAACTAATCTTGGCTGGCGGTCATTATCTTTCAGAGCTTGGAATACATCATTCCAAGCCCTTCTGGTTGTTACATTTTGTGTTGAGTAATCTGCTATTATTCTGATGGATTTGTCTTTGTAGGTTACTTGCTTTTTCTCTTTATGTGCTTTCAATATATTTTCTTTTGTATGTTTAGTAGTTTAATTATAAGATAGTGAGGAGAGGTTCTTTCCAGGTTTTCTCTGTTTGGTGTTCTAAAAGCTTCTTGCATCTTCATAGGTATTTCTTTCTCTATTTGGGGAAAATTTCCTTCTATGATTTTGTTGAAAATGCCTACTAAGCCTTTGGATTGAAATTCTTCTCCTTCTACTATACTGTGAATTCTTAGACTTGAACTTTTCATAGTGTCAAGGATATGTTGAAATTTACATTCATATCTTCCTATTAGCTTGACTTTCTCTTTGTTGGGCTGTATTAGGTCTCCTACCTGGTTTTCTAGTTTAGATATTCTGTTCTCTCCTTTATCCATTCTACTGGTGAGACTTTCCACAGAGTTTTTTATTTGATGACTGTGTTCTTCAGAGCTAGAATTTCAGCATGTTTTTTCTTCAATATTTCTATTTCTTTCCTTATGTCTTGTAATGACCTCCTTATTTCATTATGCTGGTTTCCTGTCTTCTCTTTCAGGAGTTCGTTTTCTTCTTTAATTCTTTTGTTTTCTTCTTTGATTCCTTTATTTCTTCGAGTATAGATATAATCATTTTTAAAAAATCTTTTTCAGGAATTTCACCTAAAACAATCTCACTGATAATCATTTCTGATGGATTTATGATACTTGGTGGGGTTGTATTGTCTTGACACTTTGTGACTCTTATAGTATACTGTAGCAACTATTGCATTCTGAATTTATTTGATGCTTGTGTTTTCTACTTATCTGCAGTGATTTTAGATGTGGCAATTTACATTTATATCCCTTAAGGATATGAGGCTAAGGTGCCAAGTGTATCTCTTGTACTCCAATTCAACCATAGAAGTAATCCTAAATGCTGAGTTTAGTTGCTAAGCAAGTATTCTCATAGACAGAGTGGAACAATTTGCTGGAAAATTAGAGTCTTCAACTGAGCAATATACATATTCAATAAAACCAGCACAGAGTATGCAATTGAGGGAGGTAGAGAATTCTGTTCTGAATTGGGTTCCAGGTAAGCCTCGATCTGAAACAGACCCTGCCCCCATTAATAACAGAAGCAAAAGACAAAGACTCTATGATACTGAAAGCTTCCAAGGCAAAAATATTCAATGTCCAAGTGCAGCTTATTTAAAAATGGTAAAGCCAACCAAGAATATGTAACCCATAACTTTCCCTGACATGGAAAGAGAGATTACCATTTCCAAGGCAGGACTATGTACTTGCTTTTAATTTTTTTTTATATATAATTAACAACTTCCATGATTGTAAAAAATATCCCTTGGTAATTCCCTCTCTATCCCCACTTTCTCCTTTGAACCTCCACTCTCCATCATATCCCTTACCCCTCTCAATCACTCCCTCTTTTATTTTGATGTCATCATCTTTTCCTCCATTTATGATGGTCTTGTGCAGGTAGTGACAGACACTGTGAGATCATGGATATCCAGGCCATTTTGTGTCTGGGGAGCATTTTTTAAGGAGTCCTACCCTTTTTTTGGCTCTTATATTCTTTCTGCCCCTTATCCCGTAATGGACCCTGAGCCTTGGATGGTGTTGTAGAGATTTTGCAGTGCTGAGCACTCCTCTGTCACTTCTCAGCACCTTAATGCCTTCTGAGTCATCCCAAGTTCATGTCCATCTGGAAAGAGAAATTTCTCTAATGAAAAAGTGAGAGTAGCATTAATATATGGGTATGAACATTAAGAAACGAAGTGCTTACTGGGCAGTTTGTTGAGCACGGTGTATACATTTAGCCAGACAGCAACAGACACCCTTAAGGCTCATGACTATCCCTGTTGTAGGTTTTCAGTATCAGGGATGTATTCCCTTTCATGGAGTGGTCCTCCAGTCAAATTAGAGGGCAGTTGGTTTCCCCCATAACAGATGTGCCACTATTGCACCCATTGACTCATTTTGCCTAGTTGGCCAAATATTAGTCTTGCAGTGTCCACTGTGGAGTATCTTCACTAATGATTTCCCTTTCTCCCATTGAGCTGCATGAAGCATGGCTTTTTCCAGTTTTCTGTCAACTGATCTACATAAAAGAGGTTTTCAGCTCAGTTCCAGCAGGATTTCTCAGTGACCTTGGAGCCTAAGTGTGTGGAGTCTTCAGCAATTGGGTCTAACCATCTATTCCTGGGAAATAAAGGGCCTCAGCAATGGCCTATAATGTTTTGGGGGCATCAGGGACCTCCCTGACCAACAACTCCCAGGAAGGTATCCCATCCTTGGCACTGACAATTTTCTAATAACAATCTATAGCTCCTGAGTGTCCCATTGTCCAAAACAGTGGGTTTCCATATGATTTATTTATATCCTCTTAGATTTTGATTTACCCTTCCTCCATATTTTCCTCACTCACTCTCTTCCCCTGATCTCACATAGGCCATTTTGCCCCTATTCATCTATTCTTCTACTTACATATACACAATACCATCCTCTTAAGTCCTCACCCTAACCTTCCTTTCTATTCCCTTTATATCTCCTTTCTAGCTTACTGGCCTCTGCTACTGAGTTTTATTCCTACTCACACAGAAGTCCAATCATCTATAGCTAGGATCCACATATGAGAGAGAATATGCAATGTTTTGCTTTCTGAGCCTGGGTTACCTCACTTAGTATAACCCTTTCCAGACCCATCCATTTTCCTGCAAATTTCATAACATTTCTTTTCTTTACCACTGAGTAGAACTCCATTGTGTAAATATGCCATATCTTCATTATCTATTCATCAGTTGAGGGACATCTAGGCTGGTTTCATTTCCTAGCTATTATGAATAAAGCAGCAACAAACATGGTGGAGCAAGTATCTCTAAGGTAGTGAGATGAGCCCTTAGGATATGTGCCTAGGAGTGCTAAGGAAGTGAAGGATCTCCACAATGAAAACTTAAGAACACTCAAGCGAGAAATTGCAGAAGACACTAGGAAGTGGGAAAACATCCCTTGTTCTTGGATTGGAAGAATCAACATTGTGAAAATGGCAATCTTACCAAAAGCAATCTACACATTTAATGCAATCCCATCAAAATTCCAATGGCATTCTTCACAGAAATAGAAAAAAACAATCCAAAAATTAATTTGGAAGCACAAAAAAATCTCAAATATCTTAAACAATTTTGAGCAACAAAAATAAGACTGGTGGAATCACCATACCCGATTATACTCTATAATACAGAGCCATAATAACAAGAAACACATGGTTCTGGCACAAAAACAGACATGTAGATCAATGGAACAGAATAGAGGACCCAGATGTAAGCCTGGGTAGCTATAGCCACCTGATACTTGACCAAAAAAATGTGAAAAAATACTCACTGCAGAAAAGACAGCCTCTTCAGCAAATGGTGCTGGGAAAACTGAAACCTGTGGAAGGATGAAAATAGATCCTTATCTCTGTCCATGCACAAGAATTAAGTCCAAATGAGTTAAAGACCTTAATATCAGACCTGAAACTCTGAAACTGTTAGAGGAAAAACCCTCCAACATATTGGTCTTGGCAAAGACTTTTTGAGTATAATGCCAGTTCTTCAGGCAATAAAACACAGATTAACTGCTGGGATCTCATGAAATTACAAAGCTTTTGTACATCAAAGGACACTGTGAACAGCGCAAAGAGGCAACCTACAGAATGGGAAAATATCTTTGCCAGCTATACATCTCTTAGAGGATTTATATCCAGAGTATACAAAGAACTCAAAAAACTAAATAATAAGAAATCAAACAACCCAATTAAAAACTGGGCTATGGAGCTAAATAGAGAGTTCACAAAAGAAGAAATACAGATGGCACATAAACGTCTAAAAAATGTTGTACATTACTAACCATCAGGGAAATGCAGATTAAAACTTCTTTTAGATACCATTTCACTCTTGTCAGATTGGCTACCATCATGAAAACAAATGACCATAAATACCGGTGTGAATGTGAAAAAAGAGGAACCCTTCTACACTCTTGGTGGGAATGTGGTCTGGTCCAGCTATTGGGGAAATCAGTATGGTGGTTTTTAAGGCCGCTAAAAATAGATCTACTATATGACCCAGCTATAGCACTCCTTTTTTTTTTTTTTCTTTGTGTCAGTCAGCCTCATTACCTTTTGGGGTGGCTTCCAATCTCCCCAATGCTGAGTGTCCACCTTGATCCCTCTGTGTTGTGCTGTGCAGCTGGAGTTCTGATCAGCTGTGCTGGATGTGCTGCCACTGGGGACTGAATGCCAGAGGTTCATGTTTCTGACGGTTGGGGGACGGGAGAGTGCAGAAAGCCTGGAGCTGCTCATGCAGTCTTGCCTGTATCCCTTCAGTAGCTCCCTAGTTGATCTCAGCTGTCTTTCCTTCAGATTGTGTGACTTTGCAAGGAGGCTGATGAGGTTGGTAAATTCCCTTGTTGGTCTCTGCTGCTGCTTAGCATGTCTGGTGGGTGGTGTTGGGTGGGTGTGCAGATTGCATGGATCATCTGGCCACAGGTGCCTCAGTAGGAATCTGGCCATTTTCCTCCTTGCTGGAGGATCTTGGTCTCTCTTGCTTCTCTGCTGTATGTAATAATGACCTATACCCTTCCCTTTCATAAGAGTGTATTTTGCTGTGGTTTTGCTTAAATTCCTCAATAAGCTGGTTTGCTGTACTTCTTTGCTACCATATCACCTGATAGTCTAATTTATGCTTTTCTTGATGCTTCCTGGAATTCATTCTTACAATGGATCAAGTCTTCATTATGCATAATCAATCAGTTATTGTGATGTTCTATTTCTTGACTCACCTTCAATTCATTCATAGTTTTTGAGGGTTCTAATGTTGTCTTCAATCAAGTTAGGCCTAGTGTCAAAAGCTAAATGCTCTAAGAGACCATTCTGTTCAATTTCATTGATATGATTGTTGGTTTTTATGGCTTGCTTCCAGTCCAGCATACTTTTGATCAGGGTCTCATTCCTTGTTGTGTTTTCATTTTGAATTGAATTTCTGTTGATTTCTTTATGATTTCATTGGAGGTTTCTATTGTGGGACTAGGCATTCTTAGTGAAGATCTCTCAGTTTTCTGACTTTTGTTGGTTTTGCATTGTGGGCTATCCATATTGGGGGCACACTTTATTCTATTGAGCAGGAAGCATTTTTTTGATCTTGGAGAATCTCCAGAGTATGTTCTGTTCTAAATGTGAACTGGATTGTTATGGTGGTGCATGATGGTTTTATAAGCACAGTTGTGCAGATTCTGAAGATTGCAGGTACATCAAGATCAAAGGTACCCTGGAAACTGGGAGCTCTGGCCTATTCACTCCACTTGTGAATACTCTTCAGCACAAGGAATCACAGGTTGGGGAAATAGGAACCAGGTAGCTGGAAAGCCAGAGACAAGAGGCCTGCTCTTACAATGGCTATGTGCCCTCTGACTCAGGGTAATAGGGATGTTGGTACCCAGGGTTCAGTCAGGATACCAGAGCAACAGTCCTGTTTCCAAAAGCCCCCACATAGGTACCAGGCCTCCCCAACCTGGGTGTAGGGGGACCTATAGGTTCCAGGAAGCAGAGGATCCAGAGAACAGAGATCTGTCCCACTCTCTCCGTGCAACAGCCTCTCTGGCACAGGGTATCTAGGAATTGGGGACTCAGGGGCTCTTCTATAGGGAAGGTGGAACAGGGGCTTGCTTCTGCAGCAAGCTCACAGGATCCAAGCAGCCCCAATCCAGCGACAGGGGGACATACTGGGCACTGAGTAAGTTTTTGATCCACTGATTTAAATTAGGATATCTTGGGCTGGAGAGGTGGCTTAGAGGTTAAGCTCTTGCTTGTGAAGCCTAAGGACCTTGGTTCAAGGCCCGATTGCCGAGGACCCACGTTAGCAAGATGCACAAGAGGGCACAGGCATATAAAGTTCTTTTGCAGTGGCTGAAGGCCCTGGCGTGGCGTGCCCGTTCTCTCTCTCTCTCTCTCTCTCTCTCTCTCTCTCTCTCTCTCCCCCTCTTTCTCTCTCTGTCTGTTGCTCTCAAATAAGTAAATAAAAATAAATGAAAAAAAAATAAATTAGGATATCTTGGATAATCTCTTGGGGGAGAAGTTATTTTCTGGAGAATGCAAAATCCTTTAGTGGCTACTCCCCACCCCCACTTAAATGACATAACTCCTCTCTTCCAGAAATCATCACTTTCAACTTTTCTATTGGAGGTATGGGATCTTATGGAACCTCCTTTATCTAGGATGAGATACTGATGGGATCAATCTTGTGCAGAAAATCCCACCTGCTGTGAGTCCAGGAGGAAATGGATGTGTTCCATTCAGAAGATAGTGTTTCACAGCCCTTTTTATGCTCTCGCTCTTGCACGCTTTGTACCCCTCTCCCATGACTTTCCCTGAGCCTTGGAGGATGTGGTTTAGATATCATATTTAGGCTGAACACAAACTAGTTGCTAATTCTTCCTAGCTTTGTCATCTGTGGATATATGTAAGTGCCTCTACAGTTTTCATAAAGAAACTTCTGTGCTTGAAATTGCAAGTAGTACACATGTATAGGAATAAAAATAGGTATTTACAATGTTGTGTGGCATGCCACCCAATTAAGAAAACCACCGTATTGGCTTCCTCCTTAGGGCCTAGATCTCTAGCCACACTTTTGGCAGATGAACAATATCAGGCTTTTTTTTTTTTTTCCTGCAGAATAAGCCTCAAGTCCAATCTGAGAGTAAATGAGTACTCCCATAATTCTACTGTCCCTATTGCATCAGTGAACACGCCTTGCTTTGCAGGTCAATTGTGAAGTACATAGGATTCACAGCTGGTGGGAATATTAGTGCTTTTACTCTAGCTTAGTTCTAGCTTACTTTTTCTCTTTCTTGCATGTCGACTCTTCAGCAATAGGGAAATACAAACATAACTAGATTTTATTATAAAAAAATAAGAATGTGTATTCTTCCAGGAAACTCAAAGTTCATTAATTAGTAGAAGTATAAATAAATCCACAAAGAATTATATTATAGTAAAAATGTTAACATTTTAAATAAGAAAATATAATCATGAAGAAAATAAGAGGAAAGGGGTTTATAATTTCAAGATAAACCTACTTAAGATCAAAACCTGATGTTTAAGTTTCATCTTGAATGTGACTGAGCTGACGGTATCTCAACAGAGATGAATGAGGGGTCCATGAGACCTCACACCATCCAGATCAAATAGTGGAAACTGAAGGTTTCTCATTGTTTATGGTAACAATGTCCTATGAAATCAGCCTGAATACTGAATTAAGAATTACTAAACATTTCTTCTAGAGAAAATACACATTTGCTTTATCAGACACTGTTTGCAATAATTTTATCAACAAAAATATAGCTTGCATTACATATATTAGTCAACATCTTAATAACATAGTCTGGGCTTATAAATAGCACATGTCCTGCCACAAAAATAATTTTCTGTATAAGACGATATATATTTATTTTTAATATGAGTATTTTAATTTTTTACCCAGATTCCTATAATTATACCAGATATGTCTAGCTGTGACAACAAAAGCATAAGCAGAAACAGGAAAGAAGATATTTCATCAAAAAATAATTTTTAAAAACATTCTCAAAGAATGCCATCAGGAAAATGAAAACTTAAATCACAAAATGGGGGAAATATTTGTGAAATATTTTTGATAATGGACTTGTGCACTAAAGCTAAACAACTAATAATTAAATGATAAAAGACAATCAAATAAGAACATGGGCAAAGGAGAGCAAACATTTCAGATATACAGTCATTTTTATTTTTAGGTTTTTATCTAAGCACAATAAAATTGTATGTATACACAAAAACTGTGTGAATGCTTATAGCATTATTACACAGAATAGTCAAATGGTGGGAACATTTCAAACGATCATCAATGGATACACAAATGAAATATAGTATATCAATAAAAGGCAATATTATTATATCTTAATATGACACAACATCAATAAACTTTGACAAAAATATGGTACATGCATTAAGCTGGCTGCAGTAGCCTATTGTGATTCCACATATGAAAGTCCATAAAAAGGAAGTCTACAGTAGCTGAAAATAGACTAGAAGTTATGTGAGGTAATGGGCACATGTGGGAGGAGAAGAAAGTTCAAATCTAAAGGATACAGGATTTCTTTCTCAGATGATAAGAATGTTCTAAGTGATGGTGGTAGTTCAGAAATCATCTCTGCTCTTATTACACTTAAGACATCAAACAAGTGAATTGTATCCCACCTGACCTACATTATGAGAAATCCATCTTCTAAACATGATGGAAAGAAAACTCTGAAGAATAAACTTGATTGATAACATTTCAATATGGGTCTTATTGGGTTGGTTCCACAAGGCCTCCCAGAAAACAAAAAGTCCACAAATACTGCAAAGCCCCTGAGAGCTCATTCTGCTTTGATATGAATTAAAACTAGTGTTAAAATATTAAGGTAGGGCTGGAGAGATGGCATAGAAGTTAAGGCCCTTGCCTGAGGAGCCTAAGGACTCAGATTAGATACTCAAGAACCCATGTAAGCCAAAAGCACATGGTAGTTTGCAATGGGCGGAGGCCCTGACATGCCCTCTCTCTCTCTCTGTCTCAATCCCTCCCTCTCACAAATAAATAAATAAATAAATAAATAAATTTTTAAAAATTAAAAAGATATTAATGTACCAAAAATGAGAAAATCAGCATGCATTTGATAGAAAATAGTAAAAATGGAATTGATGTAACATTTAAAGAAGCAATTGCTCTCAGGGTCATGTGACTGTCTAGGCAACATTTGCAAACCTTGAGAGTGCCTAATTATAATCCTAAAATGTACATTCTAGTCACCTTGCTTCTGATGCTCTGGTCTCAAACTCCTGATGACAGTTTAAAAATTTCACTCAGAGGAAAGCCCAATGTCCACCAAATTTGCAGCTAGGAGCAAGTTTCTTAACTTCCCTTGGCCTTAGCTTGGCCACTTATAAAATGAGATTCATGCTGTGTACTTCATAATGTTATTCTGGAGTATTAATTTTATGAGATTACAACCGTGAAGTTCCCACAGAAAAAGCCAAGGGATTTAGAAAGCACTCCAGGCCTGGCAAGTCTTCTTCTAATGCCTTTAAAAAAAAGGGTTATGCGGCTCCCCTGGTAACAAAATCAGACTTTTACAAGTACAGCTCCATTATTTGAGACATAAATCTTTTTACCAGTTGGCCCAAACCTACTTCTCCAGCCTCATTTCCTTATATTGTAATTTCCCATAGGCCTCTGAGCTTCAGGCAAACTATAACTTACACCCTTCTCAGAGAGTGTAATATTACTTTTTTTTATAACTTTGTGTCTTTCTGAACTTACCATTCTTGTGATATGTACTGTCTATTCCTGTTTGTTCACCTAGAAATTCCAACACATCCTACAGTTTTATGAAAATGGGATCTCCATGGTAAAGCTTTACCCCATATACTTGGGGATAATTAATTGTCATACTTACATTTACTCCATAATAATTTGTTGATATTGTATGAATTTAGTTAATATTTTATGCTATGTCTTGTGTTATGGTTATATCATTTTTCAGTCCATCTATATGATTACAACACACTATATCATTCTGAAGTTAGGAGAGTTTTTAATTTTTTAGTGCTTTATAACTCCAACAAGCCTTGCTACTAACATCATAGAGGTTATAAGCATTTCATTTACTCAACCACAATTACTTGTGAGCTTCTATATGATGTAGCTGCTTCACTTGGCTAGACATTGGTAACTATCAAGCATTGAAGAAAGAACAATAAAACAAGGGCTTGACTTATAAGCTGCATTCATTACTCTTCTTGCTGTGGCCCAAAACATGACACAAAATAACTTAAGAAGGAAGGGTGTTATTCAGCCTACAATTATAGGGCATAGAGTCCATGGTAAGGAAGCTGTGCTGATAGGAACAGGAGGTGGTTGCTCTATATGACATTCACAGTCAGGAAGCAAAGAGAAAGAATAGAAAGTAGGACCTAGACTATAAACTTCAAGGCCCGCCCACAGAGATCTACTTCCTCCTGAAAGGCTCTAACTTCTAACAATTTTACCACCAGTCACAGACCAAGTGGTCCAACATGAGTCTATAGAGGACAGTTCATATTTATACCAACACAAAAATATTATAACTCCTGCATTTATACCACTGTATTCTGATATTTAAAACAACGACATTAAGAAATCCACCCTCATTAAGGTACTTATTTTATCGTTTGCTTTAATCACTTTTAAAATATTTTTTTTATTTACATGACACAGAGAGAGAGAGAGAGAGAGAGAGAGAGAGAGAGAGAAAGAGAGGGCCTCCAGCCACTGCAAACGAACTCCAGATGCATGCACCCCTTTGTGCATCTGGCTAATGTGGGTCCTGGGAAATCCAGCCTGGGTCCTTTGGCTTAGGAGGCAAACACTTTAACCACTAAACCATCCCTCCAGCTCCATCTGCTTTAATTTTTGATAAATACATATCAACACTGTTCTACATTATACACTGCATAACAGTATTTTTACTTTATATATTTATTTATTTGAGAATGAGGCAGAGGGAGACAGAGAGAGAAGAAGACAATGGGTGTGCCAGGGCCTCTAGCCACTGCAAATGAATGTCAGATGCATGTGCCGTTGTTTTGCATAGGGTTTGTGTGGGCCCTAGGGAATTGAACTTGGGTCCTTTGGCTTTTAAGTTAAGTGCCTTAACCATTAAGTCATCTCTCCACCCTTTTTCTCTTTTTTCAAAACTTTTTATTGACAACTTCCATAAATATAAACAGTATATCATGATCATAATCCCTTCTTGTACTCTCTCTTCTTCTCATACCACCCTCCACTTAATCCATTCTTTTTTCCAAGTAGTCTCTTCTTTTCTTATGTAATCATTTTTTCCTCCTGTTATGCATTCCTTGTATATGTAGCATCAACCACATTGAAGTCATGACTAATAGGACTACCTTGTGTCTGGAAAACAGTACTCACTACAGCAAATTTTTAATGGTAAAATAATGTGAAGATTTTAGTTGCCATTTCTTTTTGTTTTTGTGTATAGCATTACTTAATTTGGTAAAACTATAATTTATATTATCTAAGAATAATGTGTTAATATTTATGAAATAATGAACATATAATGAGTATAAAATTGTAACATCATTCAGCACAATAAAGTAAAGGGTTGAAATAATATTATGGTTGATTGCACTGATGCAAGTCTGCATTGATGATGTGTCACTTGAGAACTTCAACAAAGGTTGAAGACTGATTTGAAAATAGGCATGATGCAGGAAGACAGCAGTCTTTGCCCGTTGGTTCAGCTGACTCAGAGATGTTGCAATTTGTATTTGTGATGGGAAGAGAAATAAAAGCTCTAAATGAGGAATGAAAAGACTCTTATAATGAAATTAGAGGTGATTAATATCTGTATGGAGTAGGAAATCAGACCAGACAGTTGTTTCAGTGAGAAGATGTATATCTCAAGAAATAATGGCTTGAGAAATAGAGACCTTGACTAGAACCAAGGTGGCGCGTGGTTTGTAATCTGTATGCACATTATAGTCTCTCCTCCTCCTCTTACTCTTTAGTTTAAAAGCAGTCTCTACATTCCCTTCTACTTGGTATGTAACATTAATTGTGCCTCTAGTTTCTGTGACTTTTTAATAGCATTTTTGAATATGAGATGTCCTACAATGTGCATGCAAATCACAAGGCCAGTGGCCACAGTAAACTTTCAGTGTTGAAATGAGATTTCCTCCCCTAAATAAATTGATTTTGATGATTGTAATGAACAATTACCCCATAGAATCATTTGTTTTGAAAGTTAATCCCAAATTTGTAACACTGTTCTGGAAGATTAGGAAAACTTTAACAGAGAGCGGACTGCTGAAGGAAGTATGTCACTGGGGGCATCCTTGGAGTTTTATAACATGGCTTCACATCCTGTTTTTTCTCTCTCTCTCCTTCCTTTTTGTTGGTGTGATATGTGATTCCAGCTTTTTTCTGACATGCTTTCTCTGCCATGATGAAAGTTCCTCTCAAAAATAGAAATCAATGGCTGTAGAGATGGTGTAGTGGTTAAGACACTTGCCTGCCAAGCCTAAGAACACATGTTTGAATCCCCAGGTCCCACATAGCAAGATGCACAGTGACACAAGAATGTAATGTTGCACATGTGCACAAGGGGACACAGCATGCATATAGAGTGCATGTCCCGTGGGGGGAGGCACACCCATTCTCTTTCCCTCTCTCCCTCTTTCTCTCTCTCAAAAATAAAATTAAAAATAAGAAAATAAAAGTCAAAAACACAATTTCCCACCCCCTTCTACCATGTTCCCTGAGCCTTGGGATGTTTCTTATAAACGTACTTTAGTCTCATGCTCTCAGCAGCTTCTATCTTTCTGCTTATGTATATGTGTGTGTGTGTGTGTGTGTATGTATATATATATATATATATATATATATATATATATATATATATATATATATATACTATATATATATTTGACAGAGAAAGAAGGAGAAAGGGCGGAGAGAGAATGGGTGTACCAGGGCCTCCAGCCCTTGTGCATCTGGCTAATGTGGGTCCGGGGGAATTGAGCCTCAAACCAGGGTCCTTAGGCTTCACAGGCAAGCGCTTAATGGCTAAGACATCCCTCCAGCCCTGCTTTGATATGTTTTTAGTGTCCTCAGTGTCTATCTCCATACCCTATGATAAACACCAGTGACTCCACTGAGACGAGCTCTCAGTGGACTGGAGGTGGAGAGGGACACATGAAAGGATAATAATTTGAGAGGGGTGGGACCAACAAAGGATTTGTCCATACAGCAATATTTTGTTTCTAATTAATAAAAAGTAAATGAGAAAAATAATTGGGAAAATGTAAGTCATTAAAAAATAGGGGGTAGGGTGGGCACTGGCGCGCATCAGGCCTGTGGCACCGGGAAACGGCGCAGCCTCACCACGGGTTCCAGGTCCACTCGGAGCACTTGGTGCGCTCTGCGCCGCGCCGCCGCCAGGCTGCGCTCGCCCCACACGTCGTCGCCGACGCGGATGGTCGGGAAGCTGGCCCTGGACCACATTCACACAGAGGACTTCTTTAATCTTCACAGCAGTCCCAAGAGATAAGATGTTCTGAATGTTCCACTTTACAGCTTAAAATGTCTCAAGGTGATGGATGTAAGAAAAAGGGGAGACTTCCGGTTAAGATGGCGGCGTAGGTACCACGCCAAAGCAGCCTAGGGGGGAAAAAGACCAAAAAAACTCAGCAAAATACACACTTTTACTAAAAAGTGAGGTGTATAGGAAATTAAAGCGGCAGCAGAGAAGTAGAAGAGTTATAGAGCATTCAGAGCCTGCACAGGCGGGAAAAGCAGCTCTGAAGGCTTGGCCAACTGCCGCAGCTGCGGCGTAGCAGAAAACCGCCAGACTCGGCTCCAACCGCAGGAAAAGCCAGGTGCGGGATTTTCCCTTCACACCACACTCTCTGCAACTCGGGAAACGTGAGGGGAGAGCGGCAGCAAGCAACGGAGGAGCAGACCGCGAGGTAGAAGAACACGTGGAAAAGCGAGACAACCAGAGCAGCCGTGGCTCCCTCCCCTCCCCCACGGCCTAAACCCAGCTCCAGCGAACAGAGCAGCGGCCCGGGACCCGGCCACGCCAACTTGGGCTGACAACGGGACCCAAGCAGGAGCAGAGTTCGGGAGCAACATCAGCGGCTCCAGCACCGGTATCAGCGGCCCCAGCAGCAGCAGACCCAGGAGCGGCAGCAGCGGCAGATCCCGCAGCAGCAGCTTCAGGGGGAGCAGCGGCAGTGGACACAGCAGCAGCAGCTTCAGCAGCAGTGGTGGCTCCAGCAGTGGCAGCTACAGCAGCAACAGAGGCAGCAGCAGCGGCTCAGTTTGCCCCGTAGGAAAAGCAAGTGCCCAGCTCCAGAAATCAGAACAGCAGCCTGACAACCCAGGCAGCAAATTGACTGAGACCAAAATCACCCAAGGTAACTGGGATTTCACCAGGGAAGGGTCTCACTTGGTCACAAGCTGACTTGGATCCCTCAACAGACCAGAAATCTAAACCTCTTTGTTGATAGAGGATCTGGTCATTATAATAACTACTCTTGCATACATACTCGGGGCTGTTTTTGATTGAATGTGTACAGTGTTTAGTTAAATTTTAGAATCTACCTGTATTTTATTCCACTCAGCCTGCTTGAATACTCCTATAGCAGGGAAACTCAACCCCTAAGAACATCTTTGTAGATACTCTGAGAGTCTTAAGAGCCACACCTAATACCTTAAGGTCCTACCCTGAAAATATATTACATCAAATCAATTGATACAGCTAAGAATACACAGCTAGCTAGAAAATCCAAGCATTAACTTAATCCAAGATGCAAAAATATATACATTATAACACAAGAAACACTAAAAAGCAAGACGATATAAATCCACCTAAAAGTATTAATGCATCAGAAATGTCCTCCAGTGAGAAAGAGTTAGAGGAAATGCCTGAGAAAGAGTTCAAAAGAATAATTGTAAATATGTTCAAAGAGGTCAAAGAACACATGAAAACAATCAAAGAAGAAATCAAAGAGGAAATCAAAGAGGAAATCAAAGGAATCAAAGAAGAGGCAGGACACCAATTTAATGAAATAAAGAAGGCAATACAAGACATAAATAGGGAAATAGAAATAATAAAGAAAAACCAGTCAGAATTACTAGCAATGAAGAACACAGTTAATGAAATAAAAAACTCTGTAGAAAATCTCACCAGTAGAATGGATGAGGGAGAGGACAGAATATCTAAGCTAGAAGACCAGGTGGCAGACCTAATGCAGTCCAAAAAAGAGAAAGACAAACTTATAGAAAAGTATGAGTGGGAATTTCAAGATATTCGGGACACTATGAAAAGATCCAATATAAGAATTCAGGGCATAGTAGAAGGAGAAGAACTCCACTCCAGAGGCATAGTAGGCATCTTCAACAAAATCATAGAGGAAAATTTCCCCCAAATTGGGAAAGAGGTGCCAATACAGATACAGGAAGCCTTTAGAACCCAACCCAGACAAAACCCAGAAAGAACCTCTCCTCGCCATATTAAAATCAAACTTCCAAACACACACACCAAAGAAAAAATATTGAAAGCAGTTAGAGAGAAAAATCAAGTTACCTACAAAAGCAAGCCCATCAGGATTACAGCACATTATTCAACATAAACTTGTAAAGCCGGAAGGGCTTGGAGTGATATATTCCAAGTTCTGAAAGATAACAACTGTCAACCAAGGTTACTTTATCCTGCAAAGTTATCCATTCAAATAGATGGGGAAATAAAGACATTCCATGACAAAAGCAGGTTAAAGGAGTATTTGAAGACAAAACCAGCTCTACAGAAAATACTTGATAGAATCCTCCATGCTGAACAAAAGGAAAAGCACACATATAAGGAACCTAGAAAAAACAAGCTATACTCAAATACCAGTTAACAGAAGAGAGCACAGGTAGAAACAGAAACACACACACACACAAAAATGGCAAACATAAATACACACCTTTCAATAATATCTCTTAATATCAATGGTCTCAATGCCCCAACGAAAAGACATAGATTTGCAGACTGGGTTAAAAAGCAGGATCCTACAATTTGTTGTCTCCAAGAAACTCACCTTTCTACAAAGGATAGATATTATCTCAGGGTGAAAGGTTGGAAGACGGTGTTTCAAGCAAATGGGCCTAGAAAACAAGCAGGGGTTGCTATCCTAATATCAGACAGGGTAGACTTCAGTCCGACGTTAGTCAAGAAAGATAAGGAAGGTCACTTTATATTGATTAAGGGCACACTCCAACAGGAGGACATTACAATCCTAAACATATATGCACCTAACATGGGGGCTCCCAAATTAGTCAAACAAACACTATTAGAACTAAGGTCACAGATAACACCAAGCACAGTGGTGGTGGGTGACTTTAACACCCCACTCTCATCAATTGACAGGTCATCCAAGGAAAGAATAAACAGAGAGGCATCTGGACTAAATGAGGTCATAGAAGGAATGGACCTAACAGATATATACAGGACATTTCATCCAAAGGCTGCAGAATATACATTCTTTTCAGCAGCACATGGAACATTCTCTAAAATAGACCATATATTAGGACACAAAGGAAATCTTAACAAATTCAGGAAAATTGAAATAATTCCTTGCATTCTATCTGACCACAATGGAATTAAACTACAAATCAGTAGCAAGAAAGGCTATAGAGCATACACAAAATCATGGAAACTAAACAATACACTACTAAATGATGAGTGGGTCAATGAAGAAATCAAAAAGGAAATCAAAAATTTATAGAGTCAAATGATAATGAGAACACAACATACCAAAATCTCTGGGACACAATGAAGGCAGTTCTAAGAGGTAAATTTATAGCCTTAAGTGCCTATATTAAGAAATTAGAAAGGTCGCAAGTAAACGACCTAATGCTTCATCTTAAAGCCTTGGAAAAAGAAGAACAAGTCAAACCGAAAATCAGTAGACGGGAAGAAATAATAAAGATTAGGGCAGAAATTAATGAAATAGAAACAAAAAGAAAAATCCAAAGAATTAATGAAACCAAGAGTTGGTTCTTTGAAAGGATAAACAAGATTGATAAACCCTTAGCAAATCTGACCAAAAGAAAGAGAAAAGAGACACAAATTAATAAAATCAGAGATGAACAAGGTAACATCACAACAGATTCCAGAGAAATTCAAAAAATCATAGGGACATACTATAAAAGCATATACTCCACAAAGTATGAAAATCTGAAAGAAATGGATGATTTCCTTGATCTATATGACCTACCTAAATTAAATCAAAATGAGATTAATCACTTAAATAGACCTATAACAAACATGGAGATCCGAACAGTTATCAATAATCTCCCAACTAAAAAAAGCCCAGGCCTGGATGGATTCACTGCTGAATTTTACCAGACTTTTAAGGAAGAGCTAACACCATTGCTTCTTAAGCTTTTCCAGGAAATAATAAAAGAAGGAATTCTACCAAACTCCTTCTATGAGGCTAGCATCACCCTAATACCAAAACCAGGCAAAGATAGAACAAAAAAAGAAAATTACACACCAATCTCCCTCATGAACATAGATGCAAAAATTCTCAACAAAATATTGGCAAACAGAATACAAGAGTATATCAAAAAGATCATTCACCCTGACCAAGTAGGCTTTATCCCAGAGATGCAGGGATGGTTCACCATACGCAAATCTATAAATGTAATACATTACATAAACGGGTTGTAGGACAAAAATCACATGATCATCTCATTAGATGCAGAGAAAGCATTTGACAAAATCCAACATCCCTTCATGATAAAAGTCCTACAGAGACTGGGAATAGAAGGAACATATCTCAATATAATAAAGGCTATTTATGACAAGCCTACAGCCAACATATTACTAAATGGGGAAAAACTGGAAGCTTTTCCACTAAAATCAGGAACAAGACAAGGGTGTCCACTGTCCCCACTTCTATTTAATATAGTTTTGGAAGTCTTAGCCATAGCAATAAGGCAAGAGACACACATAAAAGGGATACAAATTGGAAAGGAAGAAATCAAGTTATCATTATTTGCAGATGACATGATTCTATACATAAAGGACCCTAAAGACTCTACTAGCAAGCTGTTAGAGCTGATCAAAACCTACAGCAATGTAGCAGGATACAAAATAAATACACAGAAATCTGTAGCCTTCATATATGCTAACAACATACACACAGAGGGTGAAATTAGAGAATCACTCCCATTCACAATTGCATCAAAAAAAATAAAATACCTTGGAATAAACCTAACCAAGGAAGTAAAGAATCTATACAATGAGAACTTTAAATCACTCAAGCGAGAAATTGCAGAAGACACTAGAAAGTGGAGAAACATCCCTTGTTCCTGGATTGGAAGAATCAATACTGTGAAAATGGCAATCTTACCTAAAGCAATCTACACATTTAATGCAATCCTTATCAAAATTCCAAAGGCTTTCTTCATGGAAATAGAAAAAACAATCCAAAAATTCATTTGGAATCACAAAAAACCTCGAATATCTAAAATAATACTGAGCAACAAAAAAGAGGCTGGTGGTATCACCATACCTGATTTTAACCTATACTATAGAGCCATAGTAACAAAAACAGCATGGTACTGGCACAAAAACAGACATGTAGATCAGTGGAACAGAATAGAGGACCCAGATGTAAGCCCAAGTAGCTATAGCTACCTGATATTTGATAAAAATGCCAAAAATACTCATTGGAGAAGAGACAGCCTCTTCAGCAAATGGTGTTTTGAAAACTGGATAAATATCTGCAGAAGGATGAAAATAGATTCTTCTCTCTCGCCATGCACAAGAATTAAGTCCAAATGGATTAAAGACCTTAACATCAGACCGGAAACTCTGAAACTGCTAGAGGAAAAAGTAGGGGAAACCCTTCAACATATTGGTCTTGGCAAAGACTTTCTGAATACAACCCCAATTGCTCAGACAATAAAACCACAGATTAACCACTGGGACCTAATGAAATTACAAAGATTTTGCACCGCAAAGGTCACAGTGAAAAAAGCAAAGAGGCAACCTACAGAATGGGAAAAAATCTTCGCCAGCTATATATCTGATAGAGGATTCATATCTAGGATATACAAAGAACTCAAAAAGTTAAATAATAAGGAATCAAACAAGCCAATCAAAAAATGAGCTATGGAGCTAAATAGAGATTTCTCAAAGGAAGAAATACGAATGGCATATAAGCATCTAAAAAAAAATGTTCTACGTCACTAGTCATCAGGTAAATGCAGATTAAAACTACATTGAGATTCCATCGCACTCCTGTCAGATTGGGTACCATCATGAAAACAAATGATCATAAATGTTGGCGGGGATGTGGAAAAAAAGGAACCCTTCTGCACTGCTGGTGGGAATGCAATCTGGTCCAGCCATTGTGGAAAACAGTGTGGAGGTTCCTAAAACAGCTAGAGATTGATCTACCATATGACCCAGCTATAGCACTCCTAGGCATATATCTAAAGGACTCATCTCATTTCCTTAGAAGTACATGCTCAACCATGTTTATTGCTGCTCAATTTATAATATCTGGGAAATGGAACCAGCCTAGATGTCCCTCAACAGATGAGTGGATAATGAAGATGTGGTACATTTATACAATAGAGTTCTACTCAGCGGTAAAGAAAAATGAAGTTATGAAATTTGCAGAAAAATGGATGGACCTGGAAAGTATTATACTAAGTCAGGTAACCCAGGCCCAGAAAGCCAAGCACCACATGTTCTCTCTCATATGTGTATCCTAGCTACAGATGACTGGGCCTCTGTGTGAGAATGAAAATACTTATAGCAGAGGCCAGTAAGTTGAAAAGGAGACATAAAGGGTGGAGAAAGGAAGGGAGGAGGATACTTAATAGGTTGTTATTGTATATATGTAATTACAATGATTGTAATGGGAAGGTAATATGATGGAGAATGGAATTTCAAATGGGAAAGTGTGGGGGTGAGGAGGGAGGGAATTACCATGGGATATATTTTATAATCATGGAAAATGTTAATAAAAATTAAAGAAAAATAATAAACACTTTCTATTTCTTAAGTTACTACTGACTGGTCAGGCATTTTTCTCAAGGATGAAAAAGTAACTGAAAAATAAATAAATAATTAAAGAAAGAGTCAGAAACTATATAACAGCTAAAGAATATTTTCTTAGATGATTTAACAAAAATATAAATTTTCTGATTCTCTATGCCTAATCTTAATGTACAAACAAGTTTGCTCTACATCTTCTCATTTTTTACCTATAAGTGTATGAATGATGGTTCTTTTGCCATATTTCTTGCATAACTTGGCCAACCTTCATATAGGAATGTGCAACCTATATCAATCACACCCAAATTCCTACAGGTTTTCTTTTTCTTTTCTTTTCTTTTCTTTTCTTTTCTTTTCTTTTCTTTTCTTTTCTTTTCTTTTCTTTTCTTTTCTTTTTTTTTTAGGCAAGCCCAACAGACTGACCTTTTTAATGCGAGAGAGACAATTGGCGCACAAGGGCCTCTAGCACTGCATTTGAGTAGTTAGTGCTGATAAACATGTTTAGCGATGCAACAGGATACAAATAAGCATGCAGAAATCAGTAGTTTTTCTATATACTAACAACAAACATATGGAGGATGAAATCAGGGAATTTCCTCCATTCACAATTGTATAAGTAATAATGATAAAGTACCTTGGAATAAACTTAAACAAGGAAGTAAAGGATCTCTACAATGAGGCCTTTAAAACATACAAGTATGAAATTGCAGAATACACAAGCAAATGGAAAGACATCCAATGTTCTTGGATTGGAAAAATCAATATTGTGAAACTGTCAGTCTTACCAAAAGAAATCTACACATTTAATGCAAAATCAAAACCAAAATCCCAATGGCATTCTTCACAGAAATAGAAATAACAATCCAAAAATTTATTTGGTAGCACAAATAAACCTCAAATAGCCAAAACAATTTTGAGCAACAAATATAAGCCTGGTAATATCACCATACCCGATTTTAAGCTATAGTACAAAGCCCTAGTAACAAAAACAGTATGGTGGTGGCACAAAGACAGACAAATAATCCAATGGAACAGAATAGAGGATCCACATGTTAATACTGGGAGCTACAACCATCTGATTTCTGACAAAATGCCAAAAATATTCATTGGAAAAAAGATAGCCTCTTCAACAAGTGGTGCTGGAAAAACTGGATATCTATATGTAGAAGGATGATAATAAATCCTTGTATTTCTCCATACACAAGCATAAAATCCAAGTGGATCAGGGAGCTCAATATCACATCTGATACTCTGAAATTTCGAGAGGAAATGGTAGGGGAAACCCTTCGACATATTGGCATAGGCAATGACTTTTGGAATATAACCCCAATTGCTCATTAAATAAAACCAACCAATCAACCACTGGGATCTCATGAAATTACAAGGTTTTTGTATAGGAAAGGACATTGTGAATAGAGCAAAGAGACAACCTATAGAATTGAAGAAAATCTTTGCCAGCAACACATCTGACAGAGGATTAATATCCAGAATATACCAAGAACTCACAAAGAGAACGATAACAAATCAAACAACCCAAATAAAAAATGTGCTATGGAATTAAATAGAGAGTTCTCATTGAAAGAAATACAGATGGCATATAAACATCTTGAAAAAGTGTTCGACACGGGGCTGGAGAGATGGCTTAGCGGTTAAGCGCTTGCCTGTGAAGCCTAAGGACCCCGGTTCGAGGCTCGGTTCCCCAGGTCCCACGTTAGCCAGATGCACAAGGGGGCGCACGCGTCTGGAGTTCGTTTGCAGAGGCTGGAAGCCCTGGCGGGCCCATTCTCTCTCTCTCTCCCTCTATCTGTCTTTCTCTCTGTGTCTGTCGCTCTCAAATAAATAAATAAATTATTAAAAAAAAAAAAAAAGAAAAGAAAAGAAAAAGTGTTCGACATCCTAAACCAATAGGAAAATGCAAGTTAAAAGTACTTTGAGCCAGGCGTGGTGGCGCATGCCTTTAATCCCAGCACTCGGGAGGCAGAGGTAGGAGGATCACCATGATTTCAAGGCCACCTTGAGACTCCATAGTGAATTCCAGGTCAGTCTGGGCCAGAGTGAGACCCTACCTCAAAAAACCAAAAAAAAAAAAAAGGACTTAGATTCCATCTCTCTCCTGCCAAAATGGATGCCATCAAGAAAACAAATGACAATAAATGTTGGTGACGATGTGGAAAAAGGGGAACCGTTCTACCCTGTTGGTAGGAATATAATCTGGTCCAGCCATTGTGGAAATCAGTGTGGAGGTTCTTGAGACAACTAAAAATAGTTTTACCATATGAGCCAGCTATAGCACTCCTAGGCATATATCCTAAGGACTATTTTCACTGCCTTAGAGATACTTGCACAACCATGTTTATTGCTGCTTTATTCATAATAGCTAGGAAATGTAAGTAGCCTAGATGTCCCTCCACAGAAGTTTGGATAACAAAAATGTACATTGACACCATGGAGTGCTACTCAGCAGTAAAGAAAAATGAAATTATGAAATTTGCAGGGAAATGGATGATGATGCATCTGGAAAGGATTATACTAAGTAAGGTAACCTAGTCCTAGAAAGCCAAACATCACATGTTCTCTCTCATATGTGAATCCTAGCTACAAATGTATAGACTTGTGTGTGAGCTGAAATGAAAAATCAGTAGTAGAGGCCAGTAGGCTAGAAAAAGGCTGTAAGCAAGGGAGGGAGGAAAGGAAATAACTTAAGGGGATGATATTTCATATATGTAAGCATAATAACAGATTACAGGGAGGGGAAAGGCCTAAACAAGGCCAGGGGAAGAGATTGTGTAAAAGAAAGGTGGTGGTGGGGGGGGATCAACCAAAATTCAAGATATTCTGAATAGTGGCACATCTAGAAGCTATAGATTGCTACTAGATTTTTAGTGCCAGGGAAGGGATACCTTCCAGTGAGTTGTTAGGCAGGGAGGTCCCTGTTGCCTCCAAAACATTACAGGCTATTGCCAAGGGCCTGTGTTTCCCTTGAAAAACTGACATAAAATTCTATTCCTGAAGACTTCACATTCCTGAGCAGCAAGTCACTGAAAAATCAAGCTGGTGATGAGCAGAAAACCTTCTTCCCATAGACCAGCCAAATGAAAGCTGGAAAAAGCTGCACTGTATGCAGCCCTGTATGGGAGACAGAAGTCATCAGTGGTGCAAACAGTGGACACTGGAAGCCTCAAGTTTGTCCAGACAGGCCAAATGACCGAACGAGTGCAATAGTGGGATGTCTGCTCTGGAGGAAGCTAAGTGCTCTCTAATTGGACTAAAGGCCCACTGTATGGGAGGGAACACATGCCTGGCACTGAAAACCTTATCAAAAGCCTATGGCAGGGGAGGTCATGAGCCTTAGGGGTATAAAGACTGGTCTTGTCTGCATAAATGTATATGTTATTCTCACCAAACTGCCCTGAAAGCACTACACTTAATGTTCATATTTATATAGCAATGTTACTCTCATTTTTGATTAGAGAAGCTTCTCTTTTCAGATGAAAATGACCATTGGATGACCCAAAGGCAACATAGTGCTGAGAAGAAGGGACAGAGGAGTGTCCAACACTGAAACATCTCTATCACACCCTCTAAGGCACACAGTCCATTGCAGAAGAGGTAAAGAATGTAAGAGCCAAAGAAGGGTACCACTCTTTATAATGCAAGTGTCCCAACAGAAATTGGCCTCGATATCCATGACCTTGCAGTGACTAGTAATACCTTCACAAGACCCTCATAATAAGAAAAACAGATCATGATATAAATTTAAAAGAGAGACTAGGGCTGGAAAGTTAGCATTAGCACTTAAGTGCTCTCCTGTGAAACCTAAGGACTCCGGTTCAAGGCTCAATTCCCCAGTACCCAGGTAAGCCAGATGCACAATGTAGCACATGTGTCTCGAGTTCATTTGCAGTAGCTGGAGGTCCTGGTGTACCCATAATCTCTCCCTTTCTCTGTCTCACTCTTTGTCTATCATTCTCAAATAAATAAATACATATAAAAAAAAAAAAAGAGTGCCAGAGAGACTAATGGAGAGAGGGAGGGGATATGATGGAGAGCAGAGTTGTGAAGGAGAAAGTGGAGGAGGGGAGGAAAATATCATGGCTTATTGTCTGTAAATATAGAATTTGTCGATAAAAATGAAAATAAACATAAAAGTAAAAAATAGACTCCTAATGCCCATCCTGAGGTTTACAAGAGTATGGACAGGGCTGGAGAGATGGCTTAGCGGTTAAGCGCTTGCCTGTGAAGCCTAAGGACCCCGGTTCAAGGCTCGGATCCCCAGGTCCCACGTTAGCCAGATGCACAAGGGGGCGCACGCGTCTGGAGTTCGTTTGCAGAGGCTGGAAGCCCTGGAGCGCCCATTCTCTCTCTCTCCCTCTATCTGTCTTTCTCTCTATGTCTGTCACTCTCAAATAAATAAATTAAAAAAATTAAAAAAAAAAAAGAGAAAAAAAAAAAGAGTATGGACAAACTTCTTTGAAGAGGAGACATTGAGCTGCTAAGCAAGTCCTGCTTTGAGCATCAGCTTCCATGAATTCTCATTGATATCTGGCAGGCTTTTTGGTAATGCAGCTGCCTTCAAATATTCCATGCTCCTATAAGTAACCCTTCACACTTCTGTAACTAACTTCAATGAAATCATTGGTTCATTGGGTAACATTTGTCTGAAATCACTTAGTTTGTTGACATTGCTCTATCTGGCATGAACAGTGTTTATTTATATCTCTCCAAGAAAAGGTAGTGCAAGAAAGGAAGCTATATTGAAATTAAAAGGGTTGAATAAAGGGATGTAATATGCGAACAGTTAAGGATAAAGCACTGACAAATGACACCAAGATCAGGCAGAGAATGATACAAGAAATATTTCCAAAAATGACAAAACATTTCCAAACCACAAAGTGGTAAACAAAGCAGGCAGATATAACAATTATGAGTAAATAATCTACAAATGGAATGACTTTATAACAGATAAAAATTATAGAGTTGGATTATTTACAGATTCCTATCTCAATGATTCATAAAATCAAGAGACAGAAAGTCAATTAGTAAACAGGTTTGAGAACAATATCAACCACATTTCTTCCAGAGCATACTTTTCTCAAGTAGACATGGAACATTTACCATCTAAGACCATGTGAAAGATATAATGTTTCTGGGTAATGAAATCATACAGTTTATCATCGCATCATAGTGTTAGCAAACTGAAAATCAATAACTAAAAGAAACTCAGGTCACACAGAAATAAAAAATAAAAACTGAGTAGAAATGTGTAAGAAGCAGCTTGGTTGGTACTTGTAGAAACTCTGAACACAGGGCTGGAGAGATGGTGGAGTGGTTAAGGTGCTTTCCTGTAAAGCCTAAGGAGCAAGGTTCCATTCTTCAGGTCCCACATAAGCCAGACGCATGTGGTGGCACATACGTCTGGAGTTTGTTTGCAGTGGCTAGAGGCCCTGGAGGTCCCATTCTCTGCCTCTCTCTCTCTCTCTCATAAATAAATAAAAATAAATCTTAAAAAAAAAGAAAATCTGAGCACATAAATGGTTATTTCAGAAGAAAGAGCTCTAAAATAGTGATATTTAATTTCAAGTCACTTTTATTGGATTCAGAATCAAATAAGAGACACACCACAGGGCAGGTCTGAGATTGTATGTCATGAAAGGATTAACTGAGTGGGGAAAAATCTTGGGCTGAGTGGGCAGCATATTACAGATGCCAAATACAAAGAGGACTGAGGGTAATCAGGGATCCTTTGTTCTTCTTGCCTTAGCTGCTTGCTGGTGGGTGTACCTCCCGTACTGTTGCTGCCAGTCTTTGGCAACATAGGAAACTAGCTTCCTGAAACTGGCTTATCAGCCTTTCCAACATGGGATGAAAACAGGCTGCTCTCCAGGAATCCTCCAGGCCTTCATTGTCAGATTGGAAATGCTGAGGCATCCAGCCTCATGAACTGAGCAACTAATGGGTTCTCTGACTCTCCAGCCTGCAGGCAGCCATTGTTAGATTGTCCAGCCTGAATTATGTGAGCCAATCTACTAAATCTCATATGTAATATATATTCCTTTGATTGGTTCTGTTTCTTTAAAGAACCCTAATTCAATAATGTAAGTATATGAACTTGTCATTCACACACACACACACACACACACACACACACACACTTACATACATACACACCCATATGTATTGTGGCTCTGTGATATACTGAATTATCAAAGTCACTAAAATATATAATTTAGGGGTATTTTAGTATGTATGAATTATATTCAAATACTGTATTAAAATATGGTGCTAATCATGTTTTTATAATCTCCTAAGAATATTCTAGATACTTTTCCACCAACCTTTTTCAGTTATTCACTCATACAAGGCCCAATTTTCTTCTTTCTCTGAAATTTTCTTTCCTTTTTTTTCTTCCTTTCCCATGTAGGTCCACTTAGGAATCATAGTGTATTTAAGTAATGTGCTATTAAAATCTTAGATCATAAAATCTTACTAAGGTATTTATTCAAAATGTTTACATTTAAACTGAAATTCTGGTGCATGTATTAGGATAATTATTGTCTCTGTGTTGACAAACTTGCCCTTACACAGAGAAATAGTTAATATTTGGCTCACCTCCTGTGACAATTTCACACAAGATCTTCCATGTGACTTCTTCATAGGTGAAGGGAAAATTGTCTCTGGAATGTCATGTTAACAGCCAATTCCCAGGCTGGAGAGATTGCTTAGTAGTTAAGGCCCTTGTCTGTAAAGCCTAAGGACCCATGTTCAGCTCTCCAGATCCCACATAAGCTATTGATACTCAAGGTGACACAAGGGTACAAGACATTACATGTTCACAAGATAGCACACACATCTGGAGTTAAATTACAGTGCTAGAGGTCCTGGAATGCCAATTCTCCCTTTCTCACTCTCTTTCTCTCCCTCTCTCTGATAAAAAAAAAAAGTTATTATATTTTTAAGTCAATCGCCTTGTCACATACATACCAGAATTCATCTTAGTTCTGTGAAAGTTGCAAATTCAGAGTTGCATGGTATTTTATCTAAACAAGTAAGTGTATAACTTACAAAATTATGCTCTACCATGTTTTTACATTTCAGTAATACTAGATATTCTAGAGATAGAGATATTGAATAAAAGAAGCTCATATGGAGCTGGGGCAATAGTTTATCAGTTAAAGCACTTGCTTGGAAATCCCAATGGCCTGTGTTTGATTCACTGGTACCCACATAAAGCCAGATGCACAAAGTGACACATGCATCTGGAGTATGTTTGTAGTGGCAGAAACCCTAACATTCCCATGTATGAACTCTCTCTGACTGCCTCTGTCTATCTCAATCTCTCTCACTCTTGCTCTATCTCAAACAAATACAACATATCTTATTTAAAAAATGAGGGTCATATGAGGGTGAAAAGGGGACAGAAAGAGAAAGAGAAGAGGGCTCACTAGCCATGAAAATACTAGAATTGGTAGAGTAAATATATGTGTTATGATGGTTATGGTGGCTAGTGATAGACGAAGTCAGAATCAAATAATGTATTTCTGTAATAGCCGGGCCACCAACTCTTAGAATCAGAGGGTTTTGGAAATATATGAACAGCTTTCTAAGAATGAAACTCATTTCTAATTCAATGAGGACAAGAGTTTGGATTTGACTATCACCCTTTAGCACCTGTTGTATTGCTAATTCCTGGCAGAGTTTTCAATGGAGGTAATAAATTGTATTACACACATATATTGAAAGTAATTGATAGTATATGTTTGCTGCTGGGAAACATGAATTCTAAATGTGTTTTTATTATTAGTAGACCACCTGAGAGTGCAACATCCCCAGTCGCTATGGAAGCCACACACAACTCACTGCTTTGACCATGTCTTGAGTTTCAGGTTCCACACATATGCAAATCCTTGGCTACACTCAGGGGGGTTCCTCTCTCACTTCCATTTCTCACACACAGAATCCAGATGTTTTTATTCCTGTGGTGTGCTGTAAAAAAAGAAATGTTTCTCTAGCAAGGTAATTATTTATTTACTTAAAAGTAAATAAAATTTTCAAAAGTTGATAAATGAATTTCAACTTTCTTTACCTGCAATGCAATGTGTAGTCGGTGGATCCATTGAATGGCTCTTTTAGTTCATGTCATCTCCACTTTATACTAATACTCATAAATTAGGAACAGAAACCTTTAAAAATATATTATTCACTCACTAACAACAGGGTAAAATGATATGTCTTGCAATACAATCTTGTGAAGCTATGACCAATACTTATAATTCTAGTGCTTATTATTAGCTCTTTCTCTTCTTTAATAGCTTTCAATTAATCTTGCTTATATTATTGAGATTTAGTTTGATTAGTATTTGACAGACATTGCTGAAGTAGTATATGGCATAAGAGATGGAATAATGCTCTAATCTTTTATCAATTCCCAATAAGTGGCTGCAATTTGCACAGGTGCATCTCCAGATAACATCTCTGTGCTAATGTTGCTCAGAAATAAATGATGGGATAGACAATAGCCTTTAGAACTAATTAAACTTAATTGTATAAAATTTCCCCTATGACATTATAATTATCTCACATTGAGGTAGCATATGGCATTGGAAGACAATTAATGATAATTATTTTCCATATTTCAAGTATTTTATTTTAATCTCCACTGTTCAAGAAACTTTCCCTTTCCTTCAGTAACTCATTCAGGAAAATATGACTAACAGATTAAGAAAAGTGAAGATGTTAATTCAAATTTTAAAAAAATATTTATAAATTTTATTTACATAGACATGTTTATCTACAATTTCTCTATGTAAGAACAGAATTCTAACAAACTAGTGGACATTCATTAAGTAAATAGTTGCTATCACCCTTGTTTGCTCTATTTTACAGGCTTTAAATTGAAGTCATGCAGTATTTCTTTTTCATTACAGGAAGTAAATACTAGCAATGTCACTTTTAGTGAGAATACACCAGCCTTTAAACAGGATCGTGTGGTTGGCATTTTAATATTATTACCACTTTTTATTCATGTTTCTTTCCTATCTCACAGCTTCCCTAAAGCTTCTCATAGCTCTTTAGTCAATTGCACATAGACATAAACAATAAACAGCAAGAAGAGTAGAACTGAGATTATAAGCTTAAAGTTAGCTATAGACAGTGGAAATAAGCTAATTGCTCATTTGTTCAAACTAAAAATAAAAAAAGAAAAATCTTGAGACCAGTAAGAAGAACATGTATTAGAAATGTCTAGATCCCTCCCATGGACTGGGCCTCAAATCCAATCATAGAGTAGTTGGTTTAGCCATCACAAACATGACATCATTTCACCAGCTGGCACATTTCCCTATTACCTCACATTGAGGTAGCATATGACATTGAAAGACAATTAATAATTATTTTCCATATTTCAAGGATTTCCAAGCTAAGACCTCCAGCTCAGTTCCATCTTAATTTCTCAGTGACCTGCAGCCCAAGCGTATGGCGTCTTCAGCAATAAGGCCTTACCATCTAGTACGAGTAGATAACCAAAAGCCTTGGCAGGAAAGTCTGTAATGTTTAGGGTGCATCAGGAACCTTTCTGGCCACTTGCTGGAAGTATCCTTTCCCTGGCACTGAAGTTTTTCTAGTAATCTATGTCTTCTATGTATAATGCTTTCCACATCCACAAGATACTTCTCCCCAAACTTTCTTTTTTTAAACAAATATATTATTAGCTAGCAAAGCAAATTTCCATATGGCTTATTCATTAATGTTAATAGTTTTGAATTTTTTTGAGGTAGAGTCTCACTCTAACTCAGGCTGATCTAGAACTCACTCTGTAGTCCAGGCTAACCTTGAACTCAAAGCAATCCTTCATCATCTACCTCCTGAGTGCTGGAATTAAAAGCATGTGACACCACACATGGCTTAAATCTTAACTTTTGATAAACCCCTCTCCCACCCTTTATCTCTTGGTTCTGAAAACCTGAGAAGATGCCTTTGGTTTGGAAATAATAAGCTCTAGTGGGGAAACTATTACAGTTGTATTGCTAAATGGATATATTATAATCAAATTGCCTTTTAAATACTCATATTTATGTCCATATATTAATGCTGCTCTCAAATTTGGTTAGAGGTGCTTTTCTTTTCAGAAAGCAGTGACTACAGGGGTGAATCAACACACACCAAAATGCTGAGAATCCTGTGTTGGAGAGATGGTCAGGAGTTAAGATGAATGTCTTCAGTGCCTGAAGACAGGGTTTGATTCCTAAGTGCCCACATAATGCCAGATGCACAAGTTGGCATATGTATCTGGAGATTGTTTTCAGTGGCTAGAGGCCCTGGCATGCTCATTCTCTTTCTCTCCCAGACTCTCTATCTGCTTCTCTCTCTCAAATAAACAAAATATTTTTTAAAAAAAATTCTGAAAAGCAACAGCTGAGTGTTGAATACTAAATGAGACATCTTTATCATATCCTCAAAAGCTCAGGAACTCCTGTGGCATAGATGGAAGAAAGAACATACTAGCTAAGGGAAATGGAGGAGTACATACAATATTGTCATCCAGACACAAATTGGTCATTACATACATGACCTTACAGTGGCTAAAAGTACTTTCACTGGACCAGGAGAACAAGAGGGAAGAACTGATGATATCACTCTAGAAGACAGACTGGCTGAAAAGAAGGGATTCAGTGAGGGAGATATATGAGAGAGGAAAAAGAAAATTATGATCATGGTATATTACTTTTATGGAAATTGCCAAAACAAAAGTTCTTAGAAAAGGAAAGTGTAGATCCATTTTATGTATTGATTATATTAAATAAGATAAGTTTAGCGCTGGGCATGGTGGCACACGCCTTTAATCCTGTCATGTAGGAGGCAGAGGTAGGAGGATCCCTATGAGTTTGAGGCCACCCTGAGACTCCATAGTGAATTCCAGGTCAGCCTGGGCTAGAGTGAGACCTTACCTCGAACAACAACAACAATACACACACACACACACACACACACACACACACACACACACACACAAGTTGCATCAACTGAGATCACAGCATACCCGTGCTTCCATCTGCAGGTGCCCTTTTGTGCCCTCCTTGTCCACTGCCCCATCTCCCACATACCAGCCAACTCCCTGATCAAGCCTGGGGTGTGGAACACAGCAACCACCCCTATCTCTCTAAAGGCCCACACCCACTCCCAGTGACTATTTGAGGCATATCAATCCCAGAAGGGTAAAACAGAACAATCAGGGCATTACCTGCCATGGGAAACAGTGAATCCTCCATAACCTGCCTATCTGGATTCAGTAGGAAAGTAAGGACAAGGCCTCAGAGCCATAGGGAAGACATAGCTGAGACCAGTTAAAAGGAAGCCCAGACCTCTAATCCTACCTTTGGTAGTAAGCAGAAGCTCCAATAGGCTAGTGCACTTACATACTCCACAATCTTCACATCCCAAAATACAAAGCCATCATTAGCCTATTCTATTCAAACACAAAATGGAGCACTCCCTGAAGATACTACCAGGGGAAACTCTTGCTTCTTCCTTAATTAAATAAAATTCCCACACTGTGATTGGCAGACCACAACACAAAAGAAACAATACAAAACAACAAACTGAGGAAGCTCCAATAAGGTTGTGTAGACCCACAATGGAAGTTTCCAATGAAAACATAGTGGAGACAACAGAAATAGAACCCCAAAATAGAGACACAATATATGTGAACCTAGCCAAGAAAATGGCAGAACTTGTAGCGAATCAACAAATTAACAAGAATGGCATAAATGAAATCCACACAGCTATCTACACTAGGCTTGACATAATAGGCAAAAGGCAGACCTCAAAAGAGAGTTAAATGAATTGAAGGCGAGACAAAATATAGAAGATCTCAATAACCAGCTGGTTAAATTTAATAAAAACCTAAGCAAATATAAAAATAAATTCCAAGAAGCATTAAGAAAATGAAAGCCATGGGCTGGAGAGATGGCTTAGCGGTTAAGCGCTTGCCTGTGAAGCCTAAGGACCCCGGTTCGAGGCTTGGTTCCCCAGGTCCCACGTTAGCAAGATGCACAAGGGGCCGCACACGTCTGGAGTTCGTTTGCAGAGGCTGGAGGCCCTGGCACACCCATTCTCTCTCTCTCCCTCTATCTGTCTTTCTCTCTGTGTCTGTCGCTCTCAAATAAATAAAGAAAGAAAGAAAGAAAGAAAATGAAAGCTACACCTGATATTGGAACACAACAAAGAGGTGAATACTAAATAGAAAATGCAACAGAAAACACAAACAAAATTGAACTACTGAAAATCTCTCTAGAAACCCTCAAGAACAGAATTTGTCAGGTGAATGAAAGAACATAATAGCTGGAAGATAAAATGTAAGAAACAGTTTGGGAATCCCAAAACGTTAATAAGTTGAAAAAGTCTTGTGAAAAGAACATGAGAGAACTATGGGGTACTCTAACATGCCCTAACTTTCAGATCATGCATATACCCGAATGGCAAGAAATTCAGACCAAAAGCATGGGGAATTTATTAAAAAAAATTAATGAAGAAAACTTACCCACCCTCTCAAAGGAGAGTCCCATCAAGATACAAGAAGCTAACAGAACTCCAAACACACTGGACAAAAGCAGAAACTCTCCAAGGTACATTGTTATTACAGCTCTAAACATTGAAAACAAAGAGAGTGCTAAAAGAAGCAAGAGAGAAACAACACATTACATACAAAAGCAATTCCATCAGAATTACTTCAGATTTCTCAGTGGAAACTCTGAAAGGCAGAAGGGCCTGGAATGGAGCACTTCAAAGTCTACACAACTATAGCTTCCAACACAAACACTGTACCCAGTGAAAGTATTCATTATAATAAACAATGAACAAAATTTCCCATGATAATCGGCAGCTCTATAATTATATGAGCACAAAGCCAAACATACAGAGAATACTTCAGGGAATGCTCCACACAGAAGAGTCAATCAACCAATCTCAAGAGCCTAAAAGATTACAATAACCAAAAACTACAACATGCTAAAAAAGGAAAAAGTACAAGAAAACACCCAACCCCATAAAGTACTCCTACATGGTGGGGACTAAATGAAACCCCATAGTTATAGCCATGAATATTAATGGTTTTAACCCACTGTACAAAAGAAACAAGTTAACAGGGAGAATAGGACAAATGGACCCTTCAATTTACTGTCTTAAAGAAACCCACCACACCACTAAAGAAAGTCACCTCCTTAGAGTGGAAAATGATATTACAAGCAAATGGAAATAAGAAACAAGCAGGTATGTTAATATATTAATATGTGAAAAAATATACTTCAAAACACAAGTAATCAAAATGACAAAGAAGGCTACTTATTACTCATCAAGGGAAGGACCCAATGAGAGGACATTACAATCATAAATTTATGCACCAAACACAGGTGCATCACTATTTATAAAACAAAACCTACTTCACAACAAAACAGAAATAGACACCAAAACAATCATAGTTAGGGATATCGCTACTCCACTGTCATCAAATAGACAGATCATCCAAAACAGAAAATCAACAGGATACTAAGAGAGTTCAAAAACACCATAGATCAACTATACCTAACAGACATCTACAGAACATTCCACTCCAATGCTACAGAATACACATTCTTCTCAGAAACCCATAGAAGCTTCTAACTATATCAGATGTTAGACCATAAAGCAGGCCTCCATGAGTTCAGTCAAATTGAAGTAATTCCCTGCATCATATCAGATAACAATGCTTTGAAGCTATAAATCAACAACAAGAGATACACCAGAAACTTTACAATATCCTTGAAACTGAACAACACATGTTTTAAAATCTATTTTATTTATTTATTTTAAAGAGAGAAAGAATGGGCATGCCAGGGCCTTGGGCCACAACAAACGAACTCCAGAAGCATGTGCACCGTGAACAAAACACTTGTAAGCAGTGAACAGTTAGTGGAAGAAAACAAAATGAAACAAAATTCTAAACTCTACAATTGAATGATAATGAGAACACAACTTACCAAAATTTATAGGGCATAATGAAAGCAATCCTAGGTGGAAAATGCATAGCCCTAAATGCCTTCATAATAAAGACAGAAAGATTTCAAATTAATAACCTATCCATCCACCTAGAGGCATTAGAAAAACAAAAAGTAGAACTCAAAGAGCTCCAGAAAAAATAATTAAGAAAAGAGAAGAAATTAATGAATTGGAAACTAAGAAAACAAGAAAATCCATGCAATGCAGAGCTGCTTCTTTGAGAAATAAACAATATTGGCAAACCAGTGGCCAATTTGACCATGCAAAAAAAAAAAAAAAAAAGAGAGAGAAGTCTCAAATTACCAAAATCAGAAATGAAAAAAAAAAAAAAAAATCAAGAAGTCACAACAGAAATCAAGGAAATTGGAAGAATCATTAGGACTTACTTCCAAAACCTCTACTCCATAACAATTAGATAAATCTGGAAGAAATGAATGAATTCCTACACAAAATCCACATACCAAAACTAAACTCAGAGCAGGCTAATTTCATAAACAAACCTATCACATCTATCAAGATTGAAAAAAATTACTAAAAACCTACCAAAAACAAAAGTCCAAGATCAGATAGTTTCTTAGCAAAATTCTATCAAATTTTCATTGAAGACCAGAAACCCCTTTTTCTTCAAACTGTTGCACATAACTGAAGACTAGGACATGTTCATCAACTCCTTTTATGAAGCTAGCATCACCCTAATCCCAAAACAAGATATATACAACAAGAAAACTGTAGGCCTATATCCCGATGAACTTGGAGGTAAAATTCCTGAACATTATCCTTGAAAACCAAATTCAACCACACATCAACAGCATTATCCACCTTGTCCAAGGAGGCTTCAACTCCAGGATTTAGGGAAGGTACAACATATGGAAATATATCATTGTAATAACCACATAAATAAAATTAACCAAAAAAAAAAACACATGATCATTTCAATAGATGCAGAAAAGGCCTTCAACAAAATACAATGTTATTTCGTAATCAAAATGTTGGAGAAAATAGGCATGGATGATTTAAATCCATCACAATAATGGCTGTATGTAAAGCACCAAAAGCCCAAGAAATATTGCAGAAAGACTCAAGGAGTTCCCATTGAGATTTGGAACAAGACACAGGTGCTCACTTTCACCACTGCTCATCAACATAGTACTGGAAATACTAGCCCAAGTAATAAGACTGGAGAAAGAAGTAAAAGGGATACAAACTGAAAAAGGAAGTAGTCAAGTTAGCTTTAATTCCATGACATAATCTTATACATTAAGTTACCCAAATATTTCCGTCTGAACTTCTAAAAGTGATTAAATATTTCAGCAAAGTGACAGGATATAATATCAACACACAAAAATCAGTAGCCTTTCTATATGCATAAGACAAATATACAGAGAAAGAAATTAATGAGGCTGTCCATTTTCAATAACAATAAATAATTAAATACCATTGAATCACACTGGCCAAGGGTGTTAAAGACCTATATAATGTAAACATAAAAAAAGTCAAGACATAAATTGAGGAGAACTTGAGAAGATAGAAAGATCTCCTGCAATATTGTAGTTCTACCAAAAGCAATACACAGATTTAATGTAATACTAATAAAAACTCGAATATCATTCTCACCAGAGATAGAAAAAGTGATCTCAGAATTTATATGGAATGTCAGTAGGCCTAAGATATCCAAACATACCCTGAGCAACAGAAAAACTTTGGAGGAATCACCATACCTAATCAAAAGCTACATTACAAAGCCATAGTAACCAAAACACCATGGTACTGGCATAAAAACAAAAGTATTGACCAATGGAATACAGTTGATGAAATGGAATTTAGGTCAAGTAACTACAGCTACTTGATTCTTGACAAAGGTGTCAATAACTTAGGCTGGAGAAATGACAGTTTTTTTTTATTTTTTTTGTTCATTTTTTATTTATTTATTTGAGAGCAACAGACATAGAGAGAAAGACAGATGGAGGGAGAGAGAGAGAATGGGCGTGCCAGGGCTTCCAGCCTCTGCAAACGAACTCCAGACCCCCCTTGTGCATCTGGCTAACGTGGGACCTGGAAAACCAAGCCTCGAACGGGGTTCTTAGGCTTCACAGGCAAGCGCTAAACCACTAAGCCATCTCTCCAGCCCCAGAGTTTTCATCAAATGGTGCTAGACAAATAGTATAACCATATGTAGAGAAATGAAACTAGAGCAACACTTCTCACCATACAGAAAAATCAAGACCAAATGAATTAAAGACCTTTATAGAAAACCTGAAACTCTTCTCCTACTGGAAGAAACAGTAGGAGGAACTCTCCATTATATATGAATGGGGAAAGTCTTCCTGAACAAAACTCCAGTAGCCCAGGAATTTAAACAATCAGTCAACCAATGGGATCTCATGAAGCTAAAAAGTTTTTTCATAAATAAACAAATCATAATCAGAGTCAATGAATTACCCACAGAATGGGAGAAAATTTTCACCATAAATACCACTGACAGAGGCCTAATGTCAAGAATTTACAAAGGACTTAAATATCTGAGCAATAAACAAATCAAACAACCCATTCAAAACAAAAAAATAGGCAGAGAACTGAATAGGGAGTTCTCAGTTGAAGAAATACAAATGGCTAACACATGCATAAAAAAAATGTTCAACACCTCTAGCCATTAGGGAGATGTAAATTAAAAAAACAAAAAAACAAAAAAAACATTGGATGAATGGATAACTAAATTGTGGCATATTTACACAATGGAATTCTACTCAGCAGTAAGAAAAAAAAATGATGCAATGAAATTTGTAGGGAAATGGACATTCTTGGAACAGATCATACTCAGTGAAGTCACACAGTCACAGAAATTCAAACGTACACAGTCTCAGTCACCTGTGATTCCTAACCCAGATCAGCTCCAGTTGACAGCTTGCCTGACACACAACCTGAGTCCTCAACAATATTGATGGAAGGGTTTTGGGGGAAGAATGGGATGATGGGGAAAATATAAAACTAAACCCCAAATGAGCTTGTACCATATAAACTTTTATCCTTGAAAATATACTAAAAGATTGAACTATCAACAGGTGTATGGGGGGGGGTGTCACCTGAAATAAGTGCCCTGGACAGAGTGGGATGAAGACTAACCTTAACAACAACAACAGAAAATGGCTTTTGCCAATAACTCTCAGTAGCAGAAATTGATTGCTACCCACAATGAGCTGTGGATCAGAGAGACCTACAAAGGTCCCACAACAAGATAGGCTTCTATCAAAGTACTTCACTAACGACCTGTTGCAGTCAGTTTCACATAGCTGGTAGAAATCACCCAAGCAAGAGCAGCTTGTGAGAAAAAGAGGTTTATTTTGACTTACAGCCTCTCGGGGAGACTCCAAAATAGCAGGGAAAAAGATGGCATGAGCAAAGGGTGGACATCATTCCCTGGCCCACTTAAGGTGGACAATAGAAACTGGAGAGTGTGCTAAACAATGGCATGGGGAAACTGGCTATAACACCCATAAGCATGCCCCCCAAAATATACTCCTTCCATCAGTTGGGAACCTAGCATTCCAAACACCTAAGTTTAAGGGGAACACCTCAATCAAACCACCACATTCTTCCTCTGGCCCCCATAAACTGATAACCATACATGATATAATATGCAATGCATTCAGTCCAACTTTAAAAGTCCCCAGAGTTTTTATCAATTACAATGATGTTCATACATCCCCATACTCCAAGATCAACTTCAATAGTCCAAGATCATTTAACTCAGCCATAATGGCACAGAATAAACTTTCACACTGCAAAAGATGGCATTGGACATAGCAAAGAAATATTCAACCAACACAAGACTTAAAACAAGCAGGGAAAAACATCAAATTCTGCAGCTTCAAGTCCAATAACTCCATCCAGTGACAAATCTCCAAGTCCAATAATTCTAACCAGCAACAAGTCTCTGGCATTCAAATTCTGCCCCTCAAGCTATGCTACTCACAGTCCTGGAAAACTTCATCGAGGCCAGCAGCTTTCTTTAGCAGCCATCTCATGGTCCCAGCATCTCCATTGGGTTTCCACTGCAAGCCACAGTTCATCTTCATGGCCCAATGGGGTCTCCATGAAGTCAATCAGATTCACAAGGCCCATGGCCTTTTCCAAAACACAGGAGTGTGTTGCAAACTTAATGACTCTCCCTTTCCTGCATTTCTCATACTCCATAACACCAGATAGGGTGCCAATTTGTTAATCCAGGGAAGAATAAAACAGACTTTGAAGAACAGGACACTTCTTGAACACTCAGAGCCCTTCAATAGAGTCTACATTCTTCCTGTTGCCCCAGTGCAGGTCAGCTAGCCCAGTCTCAAAGGCTGTAATCTCTCAATTGCAGCTGAACTGGCAATATTTTACACAAAGATTTTTCTTTTGTGCCATATCCCTCTGCTCATACCAGTTCATTTCTACACAAAGCAACCCTGAATAACTTCTCAGGACAGGTATATCAGCAAGATTCCTACACAAACTACTAGCCCAGTCCAGGCAAATCCCTTTCTCACCCTTATAAACCAAACCTCACAGTCCATAGCTCTTATTGCATTCATGCCTTTCAACTCTGATGAGAATAGTCCATCCAGCTGTGCTTACAGTACTGCAAGGCATCTCTTAGGCCAAGATTTCAAATCCTCCCAAGTTCCTCTTGAAAATCAGCTCCAAAAGTCCAAAGCCACACAGTCAGATGTCCAGCAGCAACCCTACTCCTGGTTCCAAAATCTATATTAGTGAGGGTTCTCTAGAGGAACTGAACAGCTAGTACGAATTATTTTTAAAAGAGAATTTATTGGGTTTTCTTAAGATGTTGTCAACTTGATCTGTTTAGAAATCCACAAAAAATCCCTTTTTGTTGGATCCTTGAAGTTGCTTCCAAGAATGATTAACTGAAGGAGAAAGTCCTTCACCTCAGTGAGCTCTTCTCCCAGTGCAGGTGGCCCCACTCAGAGGGGGACTTCATATAAGGAAAATCTGGGTAAAAAGAGCCCCTTCCTTCCATTTGTCTGCTGGAGCTATTTGTTGCCTTCCAGTGTGGATTGAAGACCAACATGGACTGAAAATCCACATCAACTGAAGATCCACGTAGATAGAAACCCAACAGATCATCAGGAAGCCTCCAGGCCTTCCAGTGCCATCTGTAGTGACAGATCAGGACTGCTGAGGCATCTGGCCATGTGGACTGAGCAGCTACCAGGTTCCTTGATTCTTGGGCCTGCAACTGCTATTGGACCACCACAAGCTAATCCATTAAATTCTCCTTTTAAAATAATTCACTCTAGCAAATCTATTCCTCTAGAGAACAGATTTTGGTACCAGAAGTGGTTCTAGAGAAACCAAATTGTAAGGATGGATTTTTCTAGTGGGCTTGGTGCTACCTGGGGTTGGCTTTCCAACTTCAATTCTACTAAAGGCCATACCGGTTAAAACGAGAGTGCTTTTGCTGGAAATAAGGAGGGCACTACTAATCTATGGTGTGCACTACTTAAAGAACTCTGTGACATAGATGTATTTGGTGATACTGAGTCATGTCTTGTGAAGATCAAGGAATTTAGTGACTCTGTATTTAAAATTTGAATATTTGTGGATAACTAAGACCAATGATGAGGCTGGTTGGTTGCATTTAGCATCTCTGGGAAAACTAGTGAGGGAACAGAAGAAGCTCAAAAAGGAAAATTCCAAGCTTAAGACCCATGTATACATGATCTCAAGGTTTCTAAAGGTGCCCTGGAGGAGAGTCTCCTCTCTAGCCAAAATAGGACTCAGTTTGCAGAAAACCAAACCTAAACTCTCATTGTGAGATTGGCTAACTTGCATTGTAAACTCAACTCCCAGTCTCACCAGCTATCAGAAGTTAAAGTGAGGGCATTGATTGGAAAACAGTGGGATCCTGTGACTTGGGATGGTGATGTGTGGGAAGACCCTGAAGAACCTGGAGACATCAAGGTGTCAGATTCTGAGGAAGTTGTTTTGGATGAAGCTATGACTCCCTTAGCAGCAGTTTTATCCCCACATCCATACCTTCTATTATCCTCCCCACCCTTGCCTGAGGGAATTAACCCCTCTTTGTCTGAGGAATCAGCAGGAGGTGCTGGTGCTTCTCAGTTCCCACCCATCTTTGCTTCTAAGCCTATAGCCAGACTATTCAGACCCCTTAAGGTGAGATAGAAAGTGTGACACAAGAGGAGGTGAAGTACACCCCTAAAGAACTTCAGAAATTTTATAACTTATATAGGCAGAACCATGGGGAATATATGTGTAAATGGATTTTAAGGGTGTGGGATGATAGGGGAAGGAACATAAGATTAGATCAGGCTGAATTTACTGAAATAGGCCGATTGAGCAGATATTTTAGATTTAACACTGCAGCTCATGCAGTTGGAAGGGGTGTCAAGAGTTTATTTGATTGGTTGGCTGAAGTATGGATAAAAGATGGCCTACTATAAGTGAGCTTGAGCTGCCTGATATCCCTTGGCTTAATGTTGATGAAGGGATTAAAAAACTCAGAGAACTTGGAATGCTGGAGTGGATTTGCCTTGTAAACTCATCTTTGCCCCCACAATGGGAGCATCCAGAAGATGTGCTCTTCACTAAGACTATAAGAAACAGATTTGTGAAGGGAGCGCCAGCATACTTAAAGTCCCTCATCATTGGACTTTTATGTAAAAAAACCTCACAGTGGGAGCTGCAGTTGCTGCATTAGATGATCTAGATGCAATGGGTATAACTGGATCTTGGGGTAACAAGGGCCAAGTGGCAATGCTGAATTGCCAAAGCCAGGGTGAAAATTTTTTTCATAGTAGCATAGACAAAATCGTGCACATGAAGATATGATTTGTATGGATCTTTGGAATTGGCTGATTAGTCATGGTGTTCCCAGAAGTCAGATAAGAAGCCTACAGAGTTCCTTCTTGATTTATATAAGCAGAAAAGTTCCAGAGCAGAATTCCCACATTGGTTCCCTGACTTGTTGAGTGTAAGTTATTACTGTTGGAAAGACTAAATGGAAGCCATTGAGGCTCTTACCACCAGGGAAAATAGTGAATCAAAAACAGTATTGCATCCATGGGGGGATTTTGGAAATTAGTGCCACTATAAAGGACATGAAAGATGCAGGGGTGGTGGTCCCCACCACATCTCCCTTTAACTCTCCTATTTGGCCTGTTCAGAAGACAGATGGATCCTGGAGAATGACAGTAGATGATCAGAAACTTAATCAGGTGGTGACTCCAATTGCAGCTGCTGTGCCAGATGTGGTTTCTTTACTTGAGCAGATTAACACATCTCCTGGTACCTGGTATGCAGCTATTGATCTTCCAATTGCTTTCTTCTCCATACCTGCCCATAAGGACCACTAGAAGCAATTTGCCTTCAGCTGGCAACATCAGCAGTACACCTTTACTGTTTTACCTCAAAGTTATATTAATTCTCCAGCCCTGTCTCATAGCTTAGTTTACAGCGTTCTTGATTGCCTGTCCCTTCCACAGAGTGTCACACTGGTCCATTATATTGATGACATAATGCTGATTCGGTCAAATGAGAAGGATATGGCAACCACTTTGGAGTTGTTGGTACAGCAAATGTGCATTAGGAAATGGGAAATCAATCCATCAAAAATTCAAGGACCTTCCACCTCAGTGAAATTTCTATGAGTTCAGTCATATGGTGCATTCCTTCTAAGATGAAGGATAAGTTGTTGTATTTGGCCCCTCCTACCACTAAGAAAGAAGCACAACATCGAGTGGGCCTATTTGGGTTTTGGAGACAGCACATTCCTCACTTGGGTGTCTTACTCTGTCCCATTTACCAAGTGACTCAGAAAGCTACTAGTTTTCAGTGGAGCCCAGAACAAGAGAAGGCTCTTAAACAGGTTCAGGCTGCTATGCAGGCTGCTCTGCTCCTTGGTTTGTATGATCCAGTAGAGCCAGTGGTACTTGAGGTGTCAGTGGCAGACAGGGATACTGTTTGGAGCCTTTGGCAGGCCCCCATAGGTGAATCACAGTGGAGGCACTTTGGATTTTGGAGCAAGGCTCTGCCATCATCTGTATGCAATTATTCTCCCTTTGAAAGACAGCTCTTGGCCTGCTATTGGGCCTTAGGGGAAACTTAACGTTTGACAAAGGACCACCAAGTTACTATGCAACCTGAGCTGACCATTATGGGCTGAGTGTTATCTGACCCACGAGGCCATAAAGTTGCATGCACACAGTAGCAGTTCATCAAGGTATGAGTAAGTTACGTGAGGAAGTTGCCCAAATATGGTTGCTGCTCCTATTACAATGCCTTCTGTTCCCAAGCATGCTCCTATGGCATCATGGGGTGGGCCCTATGATCAATTGACTGAGGAGGAGAAGACAAGTGCATGGTTTACAGATGGTTCAGCACGTTATACAGGCCCCTTCCAGAAGTGTACAGCTTCAGCATTACAGCCTCTTTCTGGGACAACTCTGGAGGACTGTAGTGAAGTGAAGACTTCACAATGGGCAGAACTTTGGGCAGTGCACAAAGTTGTGTATTTTGCTTAGAAAGAAAGATGGCCAGATGTACACTGATTCATGGGCTGTGGTAATGGTTTGGTTGTATGGTCCAGGACTTTGGAGGAGCACAATTGGAAAATTAGTGATAAGGACATTTGGGGAAGGTGTATGTGGACAGAACTCTCTTAATGGGCAAAGATACTTGTGTCTCATGTTAATGCTCATCAGAAGGTGACCTTGTCAGAGGATGACTTTAATAATCAAATAGATAAGCTGACCCATTCTGTGTATAGTTGTCAACCTCTTTCCTCATCCACCCCTGTCATAGCACAATGGGCCCATGAAAAAAGTGGCCATGGTTGCAGAAATGCAGGTAATGCATGGGCTTAACAACATGGACTTCCACTAACTAAGGCTGACCTTGCAACAGCTACTGCTGAGTGTCAAATTTTCCAGCAGCAGAGACCAACTCTGAGCCCCTGATTTTTTAGTATTTCTCTGTGTGACCAGCCAGCAACCTGGTGGCAGGTTGACTACATTGGACCACTTCCATTATGAAAAGGGCAGTGTTTTGTCCTTACTGGCATAGACACTTATTCTGGGTATGCATTTGACTTTCCTGACACTTCTGTCAAAACTACCATCCATGGGCTTACAGAACACCTTTTCCACCATCATGGCATTCCACACAGGATTGCTTCTAAGCAAGGAACATACTTCACCACCAAGGAAGTAAGGTAGTGGGCTTAAGATCATGGAAATCACTGTTCTTACCCTGTGCCCCACCAACCTGAAGCAGCTGGCTTGATAGAATGGTGGAATGGCCTTTTAAAGAAAGTGCTATGGTGCCAACTAGGTGGCAATAGCTTTGAGGTCTGGGGGAGTGTCCTTCAGCAAGCTGTATATGCCCTGAATCAACATCCTATATATGGTACTGTTTCTCCTATAGCCCATATTCATGGGTCCAGGAATCAAGGGGTGGAAATGGGAATGGTCCCACTTACCATCACCCCAAGTGACCTATTTGCTAAATTTTTGCTTCCTGTTCCCACAACCTTACACTCTGCTTGCCTACAAGTCTTGGTTCCAGAGAGGTTAGTGCTTTTTCCAGAAGATATGAAGAACATTCCATTGAGCACTGGAAGCTAAGACTTCCCCTTGGTCACTTTGGGCTCCTAATGCCTTTGAGGGAACAGGCTGAGAAAGTAGTTATAGTGATAGCAGGGATGATTGATCCAGACTACCAGGGGGGAATAGGACTGCTCCTTCATAATGGAGGTAAGGAAGAGTATGTCCACAGTGCAGGAGATCCTTTAGGGCATCTCTTAGTGTCACCATGTCCTGTTATCAAAGTGAATGGACAATTGCAACAACCCCAAAGAAGTAGTGTGATAAATGGCCCAGATCCTTCAGGAATGAAGGTATGGGTCACCCCTCCAGGTAAAGAACCAAAACCTGCTGAGGTGCTTGCTGAAGGTAGAGGAAACACAGAATGGGTAGTATAAGGTAGTTACAAATACCAGCTAAGGCCATGTGACCAGTTACAAAAATGTGGTCTGTAATTGTAATGTTTCTGTCCTGCCTTTATAAGGAGTGTTTGTACATATCTACACTATTATCAAGATTATATCACCAGCTAACTGTTGTTAAATTTATATTAGACCTATTATATTAGAGACTAAGCTTTGTGTTGGGAGGAAGATTTTGTGGTTCCAGTTGTATGTGGAATAGTTATACCATGTTAGGCAGAATTATAAACTTGTTACTGTTTTCATTTGGAAATTAAGTATGATGTAAGGAGATATAGTTTGGTGTCCAGTTGACAAGAGGTGGACTTGTGATAGTTAAGTTGTTGTTAACTTGATCTGTTTAGTAATCCACAGAAATCCCTTTTTGGTGGATCCTTGAGGTTGCTTCCAGGAAGGATTAACTAAAGGAGGAAGTCCTTGCCCCAGAGTGAGCCCCTCCTCCAGAGCAGGTGACCCCACTCAGAGGGGGACTTTATATAAGGAAGCTCTCTGAGTGAAGCAAGCCCTTACTTCCTTCCACTTGGCTGCCAGAGCTGCTCACTGCCTTCCAGCATGGACTTAAGACCAGTGTGGGCTGAAGACCAACATCAACTGAAGATCCACATGGATCAAAACCCAGAAGCTCCTCAGGAAGCCTCCAGGCTTTCCAATGCCATCTGCAGTGCTGGATGAGGACTGCTGAGGCATCTGGCCCTGTGGACTGAGCATTTACCAGGTTCCGTGATTCTTGGGCCTGCAACTGCTATTGGACTACTATAAGCTAATCCAATAAATTCCCTTTTTAAAATAATTCATTCTAGCAGTTCTGTTCCCCTAGAGAACCATGACTAATACACCACCTAAGGTAAAAGGTAAGACCCTGTAGCTGAAGACACCATATGCTTTCAGCCCAAAACACAGAGAACTGGCTGGAATCTGGAAGAGAGACAGAACACAGACTGTTAGTCCATTTAGTGTTGGAAAGAATTATATGAGTTACTGGGGAAAACTGAAGATGTAGCTGAAAGATTATAAGAACCACAGGTTGGCACCTCATGCCCAGAGGAATTGCCCCCTGAATGACTGCTGTTCCAACAATGCATAACCCACAACCCTACAGGGAACACCTGCAACTCCACTGAGGAGGGCCTCCAGAGGAATGGGGACAAGGATGAGGGAAAGTATGTTACCAACACATAATATATCCATACTAAGTATGTCCATAATTAAAAATAGAAAAAAAATAATAAGATAATTTCAAGTCATGTATTATATAATATTGTGGCTATAGATTAAAATAATACATTATAGTGTTGAATATTGTTAACAAAATGAGTTTCAAGGACCTGAAAAAGTATTTGAATTAATGTAAATATCATTAGCTCAATACTTCTATGGTCAAATTATCTTTGCTCAATGATTCCATGTTTTAAATTATGTTATCCACAATAAACATATATAATTATTTCCATTAAAAAGAAATTTTGGAATAAAGCTAAATCTGACTTCAGCAACACTGCAAACTCAGCTAATCAACAGTATTAGTCACAGCAAAAATGAAATGTGTTATAAGAAATTCTTAAAAGTTACATATCTGCAAAAGGGTTTACACCTATGATATATGAACTAACATAATAAAATGGCAAATAACTCAATGACTAATACTCTCCAAATTCAAGAATGGTGACTTAACACAAAAGGAAATTAAACAATATCACAACAGCGTACACTGATAAGAATGCAGAAAAATTTCAACTGATAATAGAAATCACCTTTGAAAATTGCTCATAATTTTCTTTTGTTAAACATACTCCCAATTTATGACCTATTTTTATGAGCTTAAGGAAAGAATTGAAAGTATGTGGTGTCTGAAATAACTGTATGTGAATTTTAACATCATTATATTAAATGTTCTAGAATAGAATATGCAAAGAACTAATAACCACAGAATTAATAAACACGTTTTTGGCATATACATGTAAGGATTTATTAATATAAAGAATGCACTACTAATAAACACAACTTTATGCATTTTAACTCATGGAAAAAAAAATCCACTCACAGAAAGGGCCTTGAGCTACATGATATAATTTGCTTATAAATTTATGTATGGCAAGGGGCCCCAAAGCAGTGCTTGCCTTGTAGGCATATGGAGACTAACATGAAGTGGGTGGAGCAAAAGTTTGAGGTGTCCATATAAGTGTATACACTTATTAACATTCATAAAATCTCATATTTATCATTTATATATGTTGTGTTGTATTACTTTAAAAGACAGTGTCGCTGTAATGGGGCTCAATCACTAAGTCTCAATTGACACATTTGCCAAACAGATGTATTATTATAAATACTCAATCCATCTCCAGAATGCAGGTTAAATGTGAGAAATAGGCTAATAAACATAAAGGATTATTGCTTTGTTAGTTTTTGCTTCCCTTCTGAGAAAGTGTAAAATTTTCCATACTGTTTCCTAAGGTTTTTTTCAGGTGCAGCTTTATTTTTTTTTCATTTAATACTCTACTTTTTTCTTTCTCCTCCTTTTAGGGTTTTAGTATTCTGCCTTCATTGTTTCCTGAAAATGTTTATTTATACTTGCCTCCAAATCCATTAATTATTTTAAATTAAGAATAGATGCAGGCAGATTGGAGAGATGGCTTAGCAAGTAAGGCACTTGCTTGTGAAGCCTAAGGACTTAGGTTTCATTTCCCAGGACCCACGTAAGCCAGATGCACAAGGTGGCACTTGCACCTGGAATTCATTTGCAGTGAGTAGCAAGGGACCCTGGCTTGCCCATTCTCATTTTCTATGTTTCTCTACTCTATCTATTACCTATCTACCTATTTATCTTATCTTATCTATCTATCATCTATCTATCTTTCATCTGTCATCCATCTATCTATCTGCTTGCAAATAAGTAAATAAAAATATTTTAAAAAGAATAGATAGGGCTGGAGGGATAACTTAGCAGTTAAGACACTAGCCTGCAAAGCCAAAGGACCCAGGTTCAATACCCCAGGACCCACATTAGCCAGATGCATAAGGGGCACATATGTCTGGAGTTCGTTTGCAGTGGCTGGAAGCCCTGGTGCACCCATTCTCTCTCTTTTATAAATAAAAAAAAAAATGTAAAATGTTTAAAAAAAGAATAGATGCCAGCAAAAAATCTTGAATTTCTACATGAGATAAGTAGGTAGGCAAATACTAGCTCTCAGGCAGGTTAAATGACCTCAGCAGGAGCATTTCTAAGTAAGAATATTGCCTGTAATAAACAGTCTCTCAAACCAAAATGCAGAAATCCTTCTACACAGTAAATAGTACTCCTGGCCTAGTGTGGCTTTCCCAAACCAAAAGCTTTTGAGGGACCCACTAGGCAGTAAAGAATTTGTCTCAGCTAAGTCCAGTGCAATATTCATGAGTAGCAGCTCACATGCAAATTAGAGAAACATTTACATTTTGCATGATACCCAGAATCTCACCTTACTGACCATATAATCACCTAAATTACACTGCGTGTATACTAGACTCTCTAATATATCCTTAATGAGTTTTATAATTTGACACCATTCAGGAGAAACATTATTGATCTGTATTTCTTCAGAGAGGTCTTAGCACAGGTAAAAGAAACTGCTCTTTCATCAAGTCAAGTGTAAAAGGGAACAGTCAAGATGATGTTGATTTAGAAAATGAAATGATTGCAGTATTACCTGGTTTCTCTAAATCTTATTTTACCCTGTGACTGAAGTCAAAAAAGCATCACATGTGCCTGGCGTGGTAGTGCACACCTTTAATCCCAGCACTTGGGAGGCAGAGATAGGAGGATCATGGTGAGTTCAAGGCCACCCTGAGACTACATAGTGAATTCCAGGTCAGCCTGGGCTAGAATGAAACCCTACCTTGAAAAAAAAAGAAAAAGGCATCACATACAAAAATACCAAGGAATCTGTATTTTAGATTTTGGTTTTGGTTAGAGCATTAAGTTTCCTTTTATAACTAAGTAAAAAGGCATTATTAGATACTACATGCATAAAAGAAAATATGGGATTCTAGGAGACTGGAATTCTTGTGCATTATGCTGAAGAAATTAGACTATTATTGAAGAAATTAGACTATTATTACCTCCTCTCCTTCACACAGCAGGAAAGTACTTCCCTATCATTTATATGCGTACATTGATCCTGAATTTCCTTCTTGTTTACATGTGCATGTTAGTCTAGAAGTTCCCTGCGTTTGGAGGTATATATTAATCTGGAATTTTTCTGTTGTTTGGAGATGGATGTTCATCTTGAACTTCCCTCTTATTCACATGTGTGTATTGATCTAGAACTTCAGGAGCTCAGAAAGTCTAAATAATGAAATAAAGCAACAACACTAAAACTTTCATCCTCGTTTTAGTGTTTCTTCCTTGCAATTTCTATTTTCTTCCATTGGTGTATGCACTAGCATTTTACATATCAAATTTAATTGATACACTATAGCACAAGAACTTTTGGCATTTGAAGTAAGCATATCTTATTTGAGATTTTGTTTCTGCAGATTGTGTATACCACAGTTATTAATTCAAGCATGAAAAGAAAACGTTAAATATTCAGTGTGCTTCAGGTCCTTAGTTAATAACTCAGTATGGTCCTGGCCACACAAAGCCTGTAACCTCCTAACCTTGCTTCAAAGAATGTAAATATTTGAGATTTATTTTACAGATATTTCCAGTTATTTTTGAATTATTGATGATTAACAAATTTCTATATATTTATTTACACGAAGTGACAGAAGATATACTCCTTATCATCAATAGCCCAATGACTATTAAATCAGTAATTTCTTGAATCATAACATTTTTTTTAAATATTCCTCAGTAGTTAATGTGAAATATATCTTGCTAGAATGCCACCCTAACCAAAACTGTGGAATCTGATACATTATAAACAATACTTTGAGGGTGGTTTTTGATTACTACCTAATGTAGTATAAAATATTTAGCATTTAATGGAAATTGGGTTTTTGACAATGAAAATTCTTGTGAAATATTGAAAGCCAGTTCACTAAACACACAATAGTTAGTGCTGTATTGTGTGTCTCCTGGGAAAGTTCTGAGGTCTTTTTCGTCCTTTTCCATACATGTGTCCTTTGTATATTATTGAGACATCTATGCAGAAGCCCAGAGCCTCTAACAGATAAATATTGCCACAGTATTCCATCTCTACCCCAGTGCTAATGAGAGAGGGAGAGTGTTGTCTGAGCTGTCAAGTGTGGCTCCAAACACCACCCCACTTCCCATCCCCAGGCAAAAGGCTTGTATACTTCCTTTTACGTTGTTGATATTTTGAGGCAAGGTCACATTCTAGCCTGGGCTGACCTGGAGTTCACTCTGTAACACAAGTTAGCCTCAAAATCGTGTTCCCTCTTTATCCTTCTGAGTACTGCTGCTAAAGGCATGAGCCACCACCCTTATTTGACCTCATTGGTTTGACAGACACCATGACTTTCCCTTCACAGCAATGAAGGAGACAGGAGAAAGCTAGCTTCTTTCAAGAAGTTTTGGTAAGGGACAGGAGCCTTATTTTGTTGCTTGAAATCAGTATGCCAATATATTTCTTTGTTTATGGTTAGAATTCCCTGTTCCTATCTGCTACTCCACATCCAACCAAAATGTGAGTTCTAGAAAACCACTAGTTCTACTCATTTTCAAACACGCAAAGACCTGATATTTAATAGGAAAATATAACTATTTCCTGAATATAAATCATTTTAATTTATTGAGTATGTTAAACCATAAAACATTTTTAATAACCATGACTTATAACATAATTATTCTGCTTAGTAGCCTAATTCTCAGAGGGCATTTGTATTTATATTTTACATGTGTTCTTATTATAACTGAGGGCAATTATATACTCTTAATTACTTATTGGACTTACAGTCTCACTTTCTTTTCCTATTTTCTTTTTTAAGTTATACATATTAGGAATCTATGTTTACTTTATAATATCTGAAAATGTATATACTTAATTGGGAGGAAAGACAGAAGTTAGAGAATACACAAACCACAATATGTTCTTAGTTCAAGTTGCAAAGAAATTTCTCACTTTGATTTCTAATAATTTTGTTACTATTTTCAAAATTTATGTTATTCAGTATTTCATATACTATCTCCTTTAATAATGCAGATTTGAGGACAAAAATTGATGCTGAACATAACCTAACATAAACTAAAACATGATTTTTCTAATTCTATGTAGTAATTCTATGAACCGATTTTATAGTTTTTTATATGTAATAGTAAATTATGTATGGACTAAAGTCAATATGTCTTTTTATTTTTCCTCTAGTCAAAACAAATTATCACCAAACAACTAAAATAATGTCATTCTGCAAAATTATGGTTTGCTGATACCCAACAGAAAATGTTAAAAAGGATGAGTGGGCAAGGGTGACACTATTTTGTCCCCTGAAAATGTATATTTAGGAAAGCTTACCTGCTAATCCATGATTCTGTTTGAGGTTGCAAATATCTTAAGAAAAAAAATTTACTGACAACAGTGAACGCCATTGACAGGGTTCTGTGCATCTGTCTTTAAGGCATGCTGATTTCATTTAAGTCTTACAAATTTGAGCATAAGACTTTTTCTTACCCCTTTTCTGTCCTTAAATGGGACGGTGGGAGTAGGCTATTTTCCTGAAACAAAAAGTAGAACCTGGGCTGGAGAGATGGCTTAGCGGTTAAGCACTTGCCTGTGAAGCTTAAGGACCCCGGTTCGAGGCTCGGTTCCCCAGGTCCCACGTTAGCCAGATGCACAAGGGGGGCACGCGTCTGGAGTTCGTTTGCAGAGGCTGGAAGCCCTGGCGCGCCCATTCTCTCCTCTCTCCCTCTATCTGTCTTTCTCTCTGTGTCTGTTGCTCTCAAATAAATAAATAAATAAAATTTAAAAAAAAAAAGTAGAACCTGAGACTAGAACCAGAATCTAGGCAGAATACCTAGGTGGGAACTAACACAATGCCAATGGGCCTGCATGAGGGATACAGAAAGTAATAGAAGCCATGACTATGTCCAAGAAAGTATTTAAATAATGCTACCTAACTTCACAGTCAAGAAATCAATTTAAGTGGGGGAGGGGAGGGAAATATTATGGTCTGTTGTCTATAAGTATAGAAGTTGTCTGTATATATATTTAATATATATAATATATATAACATATATATTACATATAATATATATTTTTTCATTAATATTTATTATTTTTTAAATTTAATTTATTAGTTTTCTTTTCAGCAAATACAGGCAGTTTGGTACCATTGTTTAGGCTCATCCATGACCTACCCCCTCCCAATGGCCCCTCCTTGTTGATGTAAATGGGTCATGCACTGTGGAGTTAGCCCACAGTTATTGGTACGATAAATGTTTCTGCATATCATAACCCAACATGTGACTCTGACATTCTTTCTGCCCCCTCTTCCACAAAATTTCCCTGAGCCATGTTGGGTTCATTTTTGGTCTGCTTCAGTGCTGTGGTGTTGGGGGCCTCTGAGGCTCTGGATCTCTGGTTTCGTAGGACTTGATTTTTCTCTGTGTTGGTCTCCTTCCCCTTTGTGCTGTTATCCGGTACATCAGGAAAACAGCACCCTTGCTTGTTTCACCATTTTTCCTTAGTTTCAATTGGGCCCCTTTTGAGGTATGATGGGGCAGCTCTTTCCTTAGGATCTGCATTTATCTGAAAAATAGAAGCAGATTCTCCAACAGAGAGTAAGTTAGCACCCGGAAAATTGAGATAACACTTACTTTTTTGATAGAGTTTAATAGGTGTAGGCCCCCTTGTACCCCATGATTGATGGTAGCTTGATATTGGAAAGTGGGCTTATGTTTGTATATGGTTCTGACTTGTTTCCCAGCTCCAGCTATGGGTCCCGTACCACTGAGGGGATCAATTAGTCAAATCAAGAGCAGTTGGTTCCGCACCATGGTTGTGTGCCACTATTGCACTTGTTTGGGCATCACACCAGGTTATTTGTTGCTAAGTAGGTTAGACCATGAGTTACTTGGACAGATATTGGCCATTTCCCCCAGTTGCCTATGTAGCACCTTCTGGCACTACTCGCGCTGACTGTCTGGGGACTGACGCTCTCCTGGCTTCCAGCCATGCCATTCCATTTTACATGTTAGCTGCGATGGAGTCTTCAGCAATAGGGTCTTACCACTGACCTTTGGTGGGTCATCAAGTATATTATATAATATATATTTATTGCTGGAGACGGCAAGCATGCCATTTCAGGATCATGAGGAATTGAGCACTGAAGAGCTGCTTGACACAGTTCCAGCCCAGTTGTCTCTTCCTTGAAATCCAATGTGGCCCCTCTATAGAAACATCTTTGGCTCTCTACGCTACAGAAATATGTGGTTTTCTGTATAATGTTTGTCTTTCTCTGTCTTTCACTTGGTGTGCCAATCTCTAAGTTTACTTTTCCAGTAAAAATTGCTGTTGGTGAAGTGTTGGTCAATGGATCTGAAAGAGGCTCTGGCATAGAATTGGAAAAACAAGAAAATGGGTCGGAGATAATTGTTTTCCTTAAAGGCCTTAAAGAAAGTCAGGCATGGAATACAGTACACTTAGGAGGAAACAATGAACCTCCTGCAACAATGTAAAAATTGTTCTATGACTAATTTTTCTAAATGGTGGCAATTGCAGTAGACTCTTTACCAGGAATCCTTACAGAAAAACAACCAAAGTCAGAAATAGTTCAATCTGGGGGACAAAAGTCTAAGTATTGGAGGGACGTGAAAAGGAAAATTGAAAATAAATAATTAAAGGATAAATGGATCTACTGGATCAGTGATTAATGATGGTAAGCCCATTTGTGAGTTTTTTTTTTTTTTTTTTTTTTTTTTAACCTCTCACCTTAAATAGAGTAATTGAAAGTAGAAGCCCAGGAAATCACAAGTGCTTGACTGCACATACATAGGGAAAATGTGAAAACAGTTAATCATTACAGGGGCCTGATGACTTTACTTGAGGTGAATAATTATGGGATTGTTTGATGATAAGGAATAACAAAAAGTTTCTATGAATTCTGTAAAATTGTACCTTTCTTGAAGTTTGTTCTTGCATGACATTATCAGAAAATAAAAGACTGAAGCTAAGAGCTGTGGCAGAGAGAGAAAAAAGAAAGAAAGAAAAAAAAGAGAGAAAGACAGAAAAACTCAGCTGCCTTCAGCATTAGCGTGTCAGCTTGCACCAGAACTTGAGTTTGAGTTGTTATTTCGCCGCTCCCTTTCACACTTCTCTTCGGGGACCCTCCTTCAAGCCAGGGCTGGACCCTGGCAATTTATATTATTTATATGTATGTATGTATGTATGTATGTATGTATATATATTGTCACTTTATATGCTCACTTTAAAATATTTCAATCATCAATCAATAGGAAAGCTTGTTGAAATCTATGTATATAAATAAAACATAAATTGCTATTCATGAGGGTATCAGTTTTGAATGCAACATGAATTTGTGTTACTCAGTGATATTCTTGTATTACAGATCAGCATGGTTGCCTCTATATATCCACAGATAGGTGTGGGGCACTATTTGTCTGCGAAGTGTAGACTTATGAAAACACTTTCATTTCTTCAGGGTATTACAACTAGCTGAATTGTTTTCTCAAAGAGATTTACACTCTTACGAAGTATAAATAGCACTAAATAGCAGTCACATTGCACTCAAAAATTCTTCTTAAAGAATGAACTTAATTGGAAAAAGTCAATGAAATATGTTTCCCCTCTTTCTCATTATCTATTCAAAAATGCACATAATTTATATAAACTATTCATAAGTATATATGAAAGTTAATCTCTCATTATACCTTAAAATGCCTTTAAATATATTTAAAATATACTCTTTCAAGTCAACTACAATTTCATTTATGAGGTCTTTGAACTGTAGTCTCTGATCTAGAGGACCCGTTTTATGCTAAACTTCCTTACTTCTTTCCTCAGTAAAAGGATTTAGCAATTTGCTAATAAATTACCATACATTTAAATTTTAGGGCAGTTAAATCATTGTGTTTTTCTTATGAAAGGTTAAAAAAAACTGACAAGTTGGAAAATCTGAATAGGTTAAGAAACAGCATGTGTTCCTTTAATGGCATGAACTGCAAAGATAGTATGGATTATATAAAAGCAAATGAATAGATAGTTTGATGTCTTTTTGTATTCAAGAAATACAGCATTCATGAAGCAAAAATGGAGTAATTTATTGCATAAACATTTTTTTCTTCTTCAGAATGCGGTTGGGAACATCAACCTTCCCATAAGATCATACACATTTATTTCACTTTCAATACCCTTCAGCTTGTTCCAAGATACAAAATCTAAAGAAGCAAATAAGCAAATTTGTTGTCAATAAGTCGTTGACATGCAAAATGTAGTTTGGTTTTGCCCCGTCTGGGTCTTGTGTTTCATAATTATTAAAAATGCCAGCAATACTTTGCCTATCGGAAACACAGAATTTTCTTACATTTTTTCAATCTTATTCAGAACCCTTTACTAAACATTTTACAAGTTGCAGCATATCTTTGTTATTGGATTTGAAAATTACAAACTCTGATGCCTGTGTTGGCATTTTGCTAAATGGTTTTTGTACATGTAAACTTTTCAAGCATTAACAGAAAAAAATATAAGAAAACCATTGTTGGTTGATTACAGTCTTGGATATGACCTTCCCAATAATAATAATAAAATAATTCTAGGGATCCTCCAAGGAAGAAAACTGTCCCTTCAAACCTCATGTGCATTCACAGCTCAACAGTCTCCATTTAACTGGCTATCTTGCAATCCATCAAATGCTTCTTTATAGCTGGGTCTCTGTTCTTTCCCTCCTCAGCCTCCCCTTGGCTTCAGGCCCTTGTAAGAGTAAATCACCCATTGATTAGTGTTTGAGGGAGATGTTTTATGCACTGAACATTCTCTGCATTTCACTCTGCCTTACCTGTTAATGTTTATGAATATGTATTCATAAAATATAAATAATATGATATATATGATATAAATATATGAATATATAAATGTTCACTGTGTGTCTTCTGACCATTAAAGCTTTTGCAAGAATTGTTAAATATGCGGTTCAGAGAAATTAAAGGGGGGTTAGGGAAAAGAATCAAAAACAAAGAATTTGACGAAAAGAAGTGAGTGTAGGGATATAAATATGTAATGTGTTTTAGTGACACTGAACAACACAAAATTAATATATGTACCAGAAATATTTATTTTTGTATTTCTCCTACTTCATAAACTTAATAAGAAAAATAGATATTCATATCCATGTTTATGTCTGGATATTAAAATAATATCTGTAATAATAATAATATAATAATAATATGTAATAATAATACCTGTAATTTCATTCTAATATCACAGGATTTGTGCTACCTTCTGAATTCGGCAATTTTACACCCTTTTCTGAAAAAGAAACTGAATTTTGACTATTCACAATTCAATTACTTATGTGTTCAGTTCTCAAACACAACTAAGGCATGCTATGCTTTTGAGAATGGCTAGCCCACACTCTTGTGATAAACAAACTATGTCATTTTCTTTAAATAATTCATTTTGTCTTTAGCCTGAGGACATACAATCAAAATGTTGCACTAAAGAATTATTTCCCATCACACATTGGTTTATATTATTGATTTGAGATACTGGTAGATTTATATGTTTCTGTTCATTTTCCACTTCTCCCATCCTCGTTTATTTCACTTAATATTAACTTTCTTTCCTTAATCCCTTTCTCCATCATTTCTTCCTTCTCTCTCTCTCTCTTTCCCGCTTTCTTTATTTCTTTTTCTTTTACTTTTCTTTCTTTTCTGTCTCTTCCTTCCTTCCTTCCTTTCCCTTTTTTTCCCCTTTGGCAGTACTGGGGATCCCACCCAGGGCCTGATGCATGCTAGATACAAGCAAACTCTCACTAAGCAGCTTGCAGCCCCAGTGCAATTATTTACTTTTATCAAGACGTTTAAAGTACAATATGAGGAAAAATGGAAAACTATCTTAACAAAAGTATACTCAGAGAAGTTTTCTGTTTTCACTAAGACTCACTTCTCCATCTCATTCCTCTGCTGCATCCTTGCCTCCATATTTGCACAAATTCACTCTTTCATCCGATCCTACATGCACAGCAGGGAGTCAATCTTATGGATTGCTTAATGTGCTTCCTACATTTCTCTTTGTAAAAAATTGTACATGTATGTACACTTTATTTCTTCTTAACTTTTTTTTACACGCAAGAATGTGGCTATGTCTTTATACTTTGCTCTTAATTATCAGAACTATATCTAGGAAACAAGCCCTCTTAAGATCATGAAGACTTTCCTTTTGTTTTGTTTCTTATTCCTACCTCACTGGGCATACATGCTCTAACCATTAAAGTAGACTCCTGCATACTATTATAATATTTCCTTTATTTGCAAGTCATATTTCCATTGACAACTATATGTTTATGCATTTGTCTATTGAATTGTTGCAAGTATATTTTCAGGGCAAATTCTGACTTGAAATCACCATGTAAAAAATGTAATTGCACTTGTTTTGTGACTTATTGTGTGATATCATAGTATTGTACAAATATATCCTTTCACAAGCAATATCTAGTATTTGCAAATGCTGTTGTTCCCATAGTATATACTCATAAACAAATGATATATATGATGTTTATCAATAATATCTAATATAACAGAATAATAGTTTTTTAAACATTTTGTTTAATTTTGGTGCAAACAAAAAGGTAGACATACATTCAGAGTGAAAATGGGCATGCCAGGGCTTCTCTGCCAATGCAAAGGAACTCCAGACTCATATGCCTCTTTGTGCATCGGCCTTGACATGGGAACTGGGGAATCAAATCCAGGCCATCGGGTTTGCAAATAGGTACATTTAACCACTGAGCCATCTTTCCAACCCTGAAATTTTATTTTATAAATATAAGAAATAAAAAAAAATTGAGTAGTTGTATTCATTCAATAAGAACCATTGGGTTATGAATAAAGTAGTAAGAGGTAGGCTAGCAAATATTTCAAATTAGTCCTACAATTAACTAAACATTGGCTTTTTCTGATATTTCATTTTTCCTCAAATTCCATGTTAAATTTTTATAATACATATTCTATATTTTAATATATTTTAAATATTTTTATTTGTTCACCCACAAGCAAGGGGAGAGAGAGAGGGAGGGAGGGAGGGAGAAAGAAAGGGAGGGGAAAGGAGTTGTGGAGAGGAGAGGCAAGGAGAGGAAAAGGAGAAGGGAGACAACGAAAATGAGTGTGATAGGCCTTAGAGCCACTGCAAATGACTTCCAGACACATGTGTCACCCTGTATATCTGGCTCCACGTGGGTATTTGGTAATAAAACCCAGGTAGTGTGTCCAACCTCTGAGCCATCTCCTAGAGCTCTATTTGTAATATCTTAAGCTAACTAACTTTCAGAGCAAAATTACTGATTGTTCTTAAGACCTGTATATGTTCATGTAACCATAGACACAGACATGATGTACAATATTTCAATTTTCTGAAAACATTTTTTATGCCTTAGGTAGTCAACTCACTATTGATACCTTCAGTTCTTGGGAACTATGATTGTTCTTTCATTCCATTATATTACTGTCCTTTTTAGAATTTCTAGTACATTAACTTAAAGTCATATGGAATGCACTCTGTGGAGTTTGACTTAGGATGATTCTTTTAGGATTACTCCATATTATAATATCCATTTTGAAATGCATTTTCTGGGTTAAAAAAGATGTCTGAGTGGTTAAAGTCACTTAATTGCAAAGTCCGATGGTTTGAGTATGATTCCCCAGTATTTACATGAAGCCAATTACCCGAAGTGGTGTAAGTATCTGGAGTTTATTTGCAGTGGCAAGAGGACACAGCAGGCCCATTCCTATTCTCTCTCTCTCCAGATAAATAAATAAACAAGCAAATGTGTATTTCCTTCTGTATTCTGTGGAAATCAGTTGGATCCCCATATGCATAGAATCTTCATTTACAAATTCACCAAAATAATTATTAAAAATATTGAGGAAGTATACATAATAATACTGAACTAAAATGTTACTGTAACTTATTCTAAGAATAATGAAACTTTAAAAAGTTAATAGATTGCATGAAAATATTAAACAATTGAATAAATATTTTTGTGTCTTTTGCACATTTACAAACTTTTCTTTCTTTTCACTAGTCCCTACACAATTTAGTATAGAAACTATCTGCCTGGCATTTGCATTGTATTGAGTATTCTAAGTAACAGAGAGATGATTTAAGGTGTATAAGAATATATATGGATCATATTCAGATGTTATGTGATTTTATGGAGGGGACTTTAGAATTAATGGATTTTACTTTCCATGCAGGTGTCTTGGATCTAATTCACCACAGTTAGCAAGTAACAATCCTATTCTTATGTCATTTTTAATGTATTTTTCAATTATCTTCAGAAAATAGGAAGGCCTTCTTTGGATTCTTAAACAACATGTAATGGCTTAGCTTTATAAGACCATGGGATAATGGCTGCACTGCTCTTCTTTGCAGCTATAAGAGTCTGATACATATTCTCATCAATATAGGCAGTGCCAGTCAAATTTGGCATTCTGGAGAGTAGGGAATGACTGCTCAATTTGGTTTTAACTTCTATTTCTATGGCCAGTAAAGATACTAAATTAGCTTTAGAGAAGTTTTCAAGTATTTTTCTCCAAATTAATTATTCACTATAAAACCTATGACTAGTGATACAATTTAGTCTTTTATTCATTTATCCTCCAAGTTTATTTTTTCATGTCTTGTGATTCCTTTTCAATGTATACTTGCTGAAATAGTTTGGTTAGATTTATGCATAAACTTTTCTATTTTTAATTCACAAAAGTATATTATATTAAAAAAAAAATCCAGGATGTTTCTTCATTTTCCCCTGCCATCGCAGAGCTTCCCCTTGAGCCTGTAAACCAAAATAAATCGCTTTTTCTCAGAAGCTGCTCTTGGTTGGGTGATTTCTATCAGCAACGCAAACATATCTGCAACACATAGTATGAGATCCAAATTCACAGGTCCATGTTAAAACGACATGTGTCCAGTTTCTATCTCTGTCCAGATACACTTCTTTATGTGTTAGGCATTCTCATCCCAGGGTTGAATTCAAGGATTTCACTTATATGCAGAAGGAAACATTTAAGCCATTAGATGACTCCTGACCACCAAAATACCCAATAAACGTTTAAATACATACATAATAAGAAATTATGAGGGCTGGAGAGATGTCTTAGTGGCTATAGTGCTTGTCTGTGAAGTCTGAAGATGCATGTTTGATTATCCAGATCCCACATCACCCAGACACACAATGTGATACATGTAATGTTGCACATGTGCACAAGGTGTTGCACAAGTCTGGAGTTTGATTGCAGTGTGTCTGGGTGCCCTGGAGTGCCAGGTCTCTCTCTTCCTACCTTCCTTTCTTTCTCTCTCTCTTTCTTTCTCCCTTTCTTTCTTTCTTTCTTTCTTTCTTTCTTTCTTTCTTTCTTTCTTTCTTTCTTCTTTCTTTCTCTCCCTTTCTCTCTCTCTCTCTCTCTCTCTCTCTCTCTCTCTCTCTCTCTCTCCATCATAAAAAAGGACAGTCTGTTGGGCTTGCCTCAAAAAAGAAAAAAAATTATGTTTATTACACTGATATCTAAACCACATGTCTATTTTGTACAGATGTCAAATTTAAGAACATAAACTTCTCTCTAAAACATTATATAGCTTAGTTCTTCATACTAATCAGGTCTTACCAGGAATGATCTCACACCAAAACCACACACCCTAAGTCACAAATAGCACTGTATAAAGCTTAAGTCAAATAATGCTATCTAAAATTGTCTTATCAGGATGGATATCTTCTAAACCTGGAAACAGACACACACACATGAACACATCTTTCTAGAATTTGTACTGCCTAAGAAAGCCTACCTTTTCTTTCATAAATATGGCTCAATCACCAGAAGTGAGAACAGTGCTTGAAATAGTGTAGACGACTAAAAAAAAAAAAAAATCACTGGGAAAATGCAGGTGTGACTCAAGAACCTCAATGGAATTGGGATATTCAGGAAAACAGATTGAATGGAGTATGCCAACTCTTCAACAGGAAAGAAAACAGAATAAACTCATCCTTATTCCTATTTGGAGACCTCTGCATTTCCCCTGACTTTAAGGGACACTAGCTGAAATAGCGCTTTTACCATGAAGTGCCCCTCTGTCAAGTAGAAAGGGGTTATTCTGGACTTTATTCTCCATCAGAGAGTAATTCAAAGGCTCCAGCAAAATGTAAATAGGATCTAGAACTGGAGGGAAGCACAGATCTGTTTTCAGAATCTCATACATATTTTCAGTTTCACACAAGTTGCCTCTCAAAAAACAGTTATTTACCTTGGCACAGTTAGTAATGCATGCAGATAAGATTTAATTCCACGATGGACCTATTGCACAATTCATGATGTTTGCCTCTTTCTTTGTCCAGATCTTGAAGAGCTTCTATAAAGGCACTAAGAGGAGGTCCCACAGCCTAGCGCACAGTGCTTTCTCAAAGAGCACTCTCCTTGGCTTCCAATTCGGAATCTCCTGGGTATTATTCTATCTTACTTCCTCTGCTACCTTTTCATATTTCTCTAGTCAGGCCCTTTGTTCCACCTGAGCTGTCCAACTTCACTTTGATTTAAAAGAAAATGTAGATATTTCCCATAAATATTGTATAATTTCTTTTCGATTATGGCCTTTTAAATGAATTTTGTTCTTTTTTTTAATGTCTCCCCACCCTTCTTTTCTGCCCCTCCTTTCCTTTCCTCTCCTCCCTCTCTTCCTACTTCTCCTCATCCCTTCTCCTCTTATTTTTCTTTCTTTTTTTTTTCTCTCAAGTTGTCCCTTTTCTTTTTTTTTCAAACCAGGACCTAGACAATTTGACCCAACTTTCCACCTTCCATTCAGTCATGATATTCCCTTAGTGTCTTAAAACTACAGAATGGGGAGCTGGCTCTATTGTTGAAGGCACTTAATTGCAAAGCTGATAGCCTGGGCTATGATTTCCCAGTGTCCACATAAAAGGAGATGCACAAAGTAGCACATGCCTCTGGAGCTTGTTTGTAGTGGCAGGAGGCCAGAATATGACCATTTTCCTCTGTCTACCTCTTTCTGTCTCTCAAATAAATTAATTAATTTAAAAAACTGTGATTGTTCCTTAGTAGTTCCTTATCTATAACCACACTAAAACGATATTTCATAGAATGTGCCTCTTGTGTTTATCTGGTGATTTCTCATAATTATGTGGATTTTATCCATTTTGCATGAATATCATAGAGGTGATGCATTCTTTGTGCATTCTTTCACGAATCACATGATGTCAATGTCTTCTCATTTGAGATGCCAGTTTACTCCAGGGCCCAACCCTGTCTCTTCCTATCTCCTTCCACATTTTCTCACGGTGAGTCCTTTCTCCACCTGCAGGTGTCAGCTTACATGTCACTTGTACAACAGTGCCTCCTCTCACCTTCCTATGAAACATAGCATCAGTCTTCCTCTTTCAGCCACAAGGACAACTTATTTTTCCTCCTTAGCACTGACTGCTACTCAAACACTTCATATATTTATTTACACAGTTGTTCATTCTTGCTTCTCGTGTAACTATGCATGCATACAGCCAGTAGGTTTCTCCTGTCCTGATGTGTTAGCAAGTATGGACTACAATCAGGAATTGTTGTATTTTAATCTTGTATCCAAGAACATGTATGTTTTGTAGTAAATATTTATTGAAGTACTGAATAAATATATTAGTTTTAAATGCATAGTAGTATATAAAGAGTTTTTCTAACTTGAGATTTTTTTTAACTTTCCTTGCCTCCTCACCTTTATTTTCTTCTTGTTATTATTTTATTACTCCATAGTCTACATTTTTTACAATGATCATATGTTTCTTGGGTTATATGTAAACAGATTAATATATTTAAAATTAGGTAGATGTCTGAATTAATAAATGTTTTCTAGTCAATTTATTCTCAATATTAACTTGGTGTATATTTATAATATTTTAAATGATCCCCAAGAAAGGGGATTATGGAGTTCTCTAAAACTCACTACCTAAAAAAAACAAAAACAAAAAAAAAAACAAAACAAGCTTTGGAATCAAACTGTTTCAGCCCAGGTATGATCACTTGTGCATTACACTGTTAGGGATACATTACTTATACTCTCAGGTCATCATTTCTATCTGTGAGTAAATCCCAGTGATGGGAACTGCCTGGCTTCATAAAGATAAATGGGTTATTTTGTTCAACTGAAATGTCAGTGAAATACATTAGCAAAGATGGATTAGCAATTATTTGGGGCAGATCTGTATAATATGGGTGGTGAAACTATAGAGAACTGAGTGAATAACAGGACCTGTAGGCTGTGTGGCACTACTTTCCAAGGGTGCCACGGGTTGGTCTGAGTGTCACTGGGTGATTTCCGATGAGGTCAGTACCTGACCCTGCCTCCTGCACATTTCAAGCAGCACTTTTGAGCCTTTCCTTCTATACTTATGATATTCTATATTTCTTATCATCATTTTTCATTTGTCAACAGTAGCCAATTTTAATTGCTTTTAGCCAAAGAATCCTAGATGATACATTGGGAACTCAAAATTAACACAAAATTCTGAGGTCATCCGTATTGTGTGCATTAGTATTGTGTGACTTTTTCCCTGGAAAATCTATTTATATTCACTCTAGGTAGAGAAGGTAGTGATAGGCCAAATAAACAATTACAACCAATTCCAGCTAGGTACATTAATAAAATTGATTTGAGTTACTTTTATCAGCATGGGTGAGAAGTTACTGAAGAGCTGGTAGTTATACTATCCAAGAGTCATCTTCCTCCACCAATTAATTTTAAACTACTTATATATCCTAAGAGAGAAGAATGCTGATTGGCCCAGTCTCAGGATCTCCTGTGGGTTATCTGCTCTGATTTTAGATAACAATAGTTATGTCATTCCTGGAGGGCAATGTTCCACAGCTATTAGCTACCTTGAGGGGAAACTGTTTCTCAAGGGCTTGAAATCAGAATTGTTGCCACACTGTCCCTTCTGAGTCCTTGTCTCAGGTCACCTCCACAAAGAAACAAACACATGCTACATTGTTTTTAAAACAAATATAGTAAAAGGACCATTGATACTTTTGTATCTGCTATACCATACATGTGATTTCTCCTTGGTAGAAATTCATATACATCTTATCATGCAGAAATAAATTGTCAAGAGGACCAGTCCTTAGCCAATATCTTTCTTTTGTACACTCTGTTTCCTGCCTTCTCTCTTACAAGCCATAAGAGGACAACAGTTGGTAATGGTAATAGTGCTAATTTGAGGAATAATTATTAGCTCATTTACCATTTGGTGATAGAATAACAATGTAAAAATAACTAAATACTATAAACAAGGCCAAGATTTTCTTAAAATTTCTAAAAATTTAATCATCTGACTTTAAGTAGAATAAAATACAATTCTGTTGTCTTTCTAGTGGCATGTTTTGACAATCTTGGCCCATTTCAGAAAATGATCCATCTCAATGTATTGATACAAGCCCACAACTGAATAACAAACTTTCTCGAATGAGCTACAAGTTGCTTATGAGCCCAAGGAATGCCACAACTCTGAAAAATACTTGTTACTCAAACCCATGCATGCCCAAGGCCAACATTAAGGCTTGATTTGGAAATCCAATTGTCTTATCAGATGCCACCATCAAAGCCTTCGTCAAATCTTATGTCTATTTGGTCTTAGCTTCTCAGGGAAATCTATGTGAAAGCATTGCAGAGAAAAATCATTTTTACAGAAATAGCTATTCTTATAGTTAAAGTGAATGCTAGAAACAGGTCACAAAACATTACATTGACTGGGTGTTGCAGTCCGATTTGCACTACTGGTAGAAATCACCCAACCAAGAACAGCTTCTGGAAAAAAGAGATTTATTTTGGCTTAGAGGCTCGAGGGGAAGCTCCACGATGGCAGGGGAAAATGATGGCATGAGCAGAGGGTGGACATCACCCCCTGGCCAACAGAAGTTGGACCACAGCAACAGGAGGGTGTGCCAAACATTGGCATGGGGAAACTGGCTATAAAGCCCACAAGCTAGCCCCCAACAATACACTCCCTCCAGGAGACATTACTTCCCAAATATCCATCAGCTGGGAGCCTAGCATTCAGAACACCTAAGTTTATGGGGGACACCTGAATCAAACCATCACACTGGGAGAAAAATAAATGTAACAAGAATTCTTAAAGTCAGCCACAGTGATGAGCTTTTAGACACTTTTGAGGTTGGACACACAAACTGATAATGTAGCAGAGGCAGACTGCAATTCTCCCAATCAAGGGATTTAACAATCTGCTTCAGTTAGCCTTACTCATGCCTCATTGGCTACTTGTAATACTAAGGTGGGACAAAAGGACATTTCTAATAAATGCTGCAATGATACCCCAAAGCCATATAATATGCAAATATGAAGGACACTGCACTGCCAAATTAATGTGTGTATTTGTGTGTGTGTGTGTGTGTGCAGCTACCCACATGAACATACCTGTGTCTGCACCATGTATCACCTTATCTTAACCTGGAAAACATTACCATGGAGTGCAATACCATCATGAAGCTTGGGTTGCAATTCTAGTTTTGGCAGCTTGGATGGGATAGTTTGAATGTATGACCTCATAGACTCAGGTCTTTAAGTCCAGCTCTAAAGTGTGTGGAGAGTAATTTGGAGCTCTGACTGTTTATGATTTTTGGCGCTTGCTGGCTATTTGACGGTGTCTCTTTGTGTGCATCTATGGAAATAAACAATCTGGGCTGGGAAAATAAATCATTCAGTAATATACTTGCTATGTAAGCATGAGGACCTGAGATTAATCCCCAGAATCCACGTAGAGAAGGCAAGGATAGTTAGTGCTTTACTTGTAAACTCCAAAATGAGCAGGCAGGGAAAGGAGGATCAGTAGGGCTCAGGGACCTGCTAGTGTGGCATTCTTGTGAGTTCCAGGCCAATTAGAGACCCTATATTAAAAAAAAAAAAAGAAGCCAGGTGTGGTGGCACACACCTTTAATCCCAGCACTTGGGAGGCAGAGGTAGGAGGATTGCTATAAATTCGAGGCCATCCTGGGACTACGTAGTGAATTCCAAGTCAGCACAAGCTAGAGTGAGACCTTACTTCAAAAAACAAAAAAGAAAAAGAAAGATATGAGGCTCCTGGAGAATGTCATCCAAGGCTCTCTCTAGCCTTCACACTTACACACGTACACATGTATATGCACGCCTTCACATACACACGCAACATCACACATGAATACACACACACAAGGAAGCAGGATCAGGCCCAACATTCAAATTGCTAATATCCTTTAGTGATTTTTAATCTGTCAGTAATTGTACTTCTCTCCCATAGGCATTAGCCAAGGTATGAGGTTGAAAATATCTAATTTAATGAACTTGACAGCTTTAACTTTAATTGATGTCATTGAAGATAATTGAAGTAGCCCAATTATACAATGAAAAAGTAAATCAACAGGAAGCAGCTTATACTACTTCGATGTTGTTATTAAATATGTTTTTAGCTTTATAACAGTCCATGTGATCTATCCACACAGCTTAATCTTTGAAAGTTCCTTGACCATTTTCAGGAAAACAGGCTACAGTGGCTTTAATAACTGGCTTCATAATATTTGTGCATAGGTCTTTGTCTCTTTATATTTCTTTTAACCAAAATTTCTCTTCATGTGAATCAGGCAAGAAAACTACTTAACTTTAGTCCTAACAAAGACAAAGTAGAGAGGAGCACAGAGGGTGAGTGAACAGTTGACCTCAGGCCCAAGGAATCTAAAGGCCATCCTGTCATCAGCTTTTCCTAACAGCTATTGCTTGATCTCCTTTAGATGTGGGAATTTGGGGTATCCATGTGAGCAATGGAACTTATATCAGCTTTAAAATGGGCTGTAACTCAGGAGTTAGAGTGCTAGATGCCACCAGCCACACAAAACTTACACTGAATGAGTCCCCTCCAGGTTCTTGGTGTATGGATTGTGATGCATGAAATCTATAGACCATAGAGGGTAAAGTTTAGAAAGATTTTGTTACAGAGTTGAAAAATGAAAAGAAGGTGGAGCTCTTCCAAGAAGTGGGGAAACCATGATTGGGGATTTTTGTGAGAATTTATTGGATGGAGGCTGTTGTAGTCAGATTCATGATCCTGGCAGAAAACAGCCAACCAAGAGCAGCTTGTGGGGGGGGGGGGGGAAGGGCTTATTTTGGCTTACAGACTTGAGGGGAAGATCCATGATGGCAGGTGACCAGAGGGTCACCTCCTGGCCAACATCAGGTGGATAACAGCAGCAAGAAAGTCTGCCAAGCACTGCAAAGGAGAACCTGGCTATAACACTTAATAGCCCACCCTCAACAATACACTGCCTCCAGGAGGCTCCAATTCCAAAATTGCTACCAGCTTGGAACCTAGCATTCAGAACACCTAAGTTTATGGAGAACACCTGAATCAAACTGTTGGCGAAACATAGCCGGGGGGGGGGGGGGGCCCTGGGATGGGGCCCTGAGATTATAGCACATGCTTGACTGCTACTACCCCTGTGAGCCAACCTCAACCCTGCCTAAACACCCAGACAGCACTGATGCAGGAAATGAGCCAATGAAAAAGGGACAACACAATGACAAACAAGGAAAGGACCAATTGAAAGCGGGAAATGGGTATATAGAGATGTTCGTTTTCCTCAATAAATGAGTCTGCTTTCAACTTCTCACCTGATTCCCAGAATCTGTGTCATTGACTCTGTGCCTTCTTAAACCCATCCCCAAGGGCTGTCCAGGGAGGATCCAGCAACATCAAACCACCACATTCTGTCCCTGTCCCCCATTAACTCATAACCATCCATGATGTAAAATGCAATGCATTTAGTCTCACAGTAAAAATCCCCATAGTTTTTACCAGTCCCAATGACATTTAAACATTCCCATAGTCCAAGGTCTTTTAACTGAGCCATAATACCATATATACATATATGTATATACATTAATACATATACATATATGTGTATATGTATATATGTATGTATGTATGTGTATATATATATATATATACACACACACATATATATGTGTGTGTGTGTGTGTCAAAGAATAAACATTCACAGTACAAAAGATGGTGCTGGGCAAAGAAAAGAAATATTCAACCAGTACAACATTTAAAGTACACAGGAGAGTGTGCCAGACACTGGCAAGGGGAAGCTGGGCATAACACCCCTAACCCGCCCCCAACAATACACTGCCTCCAGGGGGCGCTAATTCCCAAATCTCCATCAGCTGGGAACCTAGCATTCAGAATATCCAAGTTTATAAGGGAAACCTTAATTAAACCAACACATTCCACCCTTGGCCCCCATAAACTAATAACCATGCATGATATAAAATACAACGTGTTCATCCAACTTCAAAATCCCCCTTGGTTCTTATCAATCCTCATGATGTTCAAACATTCCCATAATCTGATATTTTTTTTAACTGAACCATAATGCTAAAAAGGCCTCCAAAACCCCATAATCCCCATAATGGTACAGAATAAACACTCAGACTACAAAAGATAGTATTGAGCATAGCAAAGAATTATTCAAACAATACAAGATTTAAAATAACCAGGGCAAACATCAAACTCTGTAGGTACAAGTACAACTCTAACCAGTGACACATGTCCAAATCTGATAATTCTGACCAGCAAAAAGCCTCTGGAGTTCCAATTCCACCCCTCCAGGTAGACTACTCACAGTCCTGGAAAACTTCATTTTGGGCCAGCAGCTTTCCTCTGCAGCAGTCTCATGGTCCTGGCATCTCTACTGGGTCTCCACTGCAACCCACGGTCCATCCTTATGGCTCCATCAGGTCTCCATGCAGGCATCCAGCAAAACAGCGTCACATTGTCCATGGCCATTTTCAAAACACAAGTATGTATTGCAAGTTCAATGACCCTCTCTTTATTGCATTTCCTATATTCTATGATACCAAATTGGGTGCCATCTTTTTAATCCAAGGGGGATAAGGCAGACTTTGAAGAACAGGACACTCCTTCAGCTGGCTCAATTCAGTCTAATACAGTTGCAGCTGAACTGGCAGAAGTTTTGGCCCAAAGATTTTTTTTCCCTGCACCATATCCTTCTGTACACACCAGTATGTTTCTGTGCACTGCAACCCTACACAAGTTGTCAGGACCTGAGCATAACACAAGCATCTCACACAAACTGCTTCTATCCCAAACCAAGCAAAACTCTTTTTCACCCTCATAAGCCAAACCTCACAGTGCATAGTTCTTAAGGTGTTCAGGTCCTCAAACTCTGATCAAGTTTTCAAATCCTCCTACATTCCTCTTGAAAATCAGCTCCAAAAGGCCAAAGCCACATAGTCAGGTATCTAGCAGCAAATAACCCCACCCTTATTTCCAATATTACTGTTGAATTCAGGTTCACTATGCTGGTAGATATTACCTGACCAAGAGAAGCTTTTGACATAAAAGGGTTTTTAGGTTTATAGACTCGAGGGGTAGCTCCATGATGGCAGGGGAAAAATATGGCATGAGCAGAGGGTGGACATCACCTCTTGACCAACATAAGGTGGACAATAGCAACAGGAGAGTGTGCCAAACATTGACAAAGGGAAACTGGCTATAATACCTATAAGCCCACTGCCTCAAGGAGGCATTAATTCTAAATCTCCAACAGCTGAGAACTTAGCATTCAGAATATCCAGTTTTATGGGGAACATGAATCAAACCACCACAATTCCCAAATGATGGCAACTTGGAAGTTAGAACCTTGCCTGGAGGACGTGTGCTCTTGGGGGGCAGACTTAGGGGTGTTATAGCCAGCTCCTCTGTGCTAGAGTTGGGCTCACTATTATGCTGTGGTGCTCCACCTGCTGTGGCAGAGGTGATGTCCAGCCTCTGCTCATACCATCTCTTCCTCTGCCATCATGGAGCTTCCCTTGTAGTTTGTAAGAATCTGTTCTCAAAAGGTGCTTTTGGTGGGGTGCTTTGTATCAGCAACTGGAAGGTAGCTACAATACCGTGGCATATGTTTAGGCATCTGGTAATATTATCCACCATCTCCAATCATATTGTAGAGAACAAGAGATAAGGGGAGTAAAAGATAGATTCCTTCATGTAGACTCAAGGTCATTTTCCCTTTATCTAATTTAGGGAGAAAGGGCTTCTAGATCTAAACTGCCCCCACTTTTGTGAGCAAGGCTTCTCATCTGACTTCACTGTAGTCAAGGTATAGTGCAAATATAATTCTATCTGGATCCTTGCTTTTCAGCACACAACAGAAAAAGCAAAAATCATCATGCAATGGGCTTTTACTAAAACTTCAATCATGCATTTCTGGAACATTTCAATTCTTCTTTCCAGGAGTTAAACACTGAGAGCAGCATCATTGATGTGCCAGTATATACAATGCAGGCCTACTAAAAAGAGGCAGAAATGTCAGGAAATTGGATTAAGTTTATGCATGGTCTCCAAAGTTTCACAATGAACTGCATGTATGAAAAAAATACTATTATTTTCTAATGTTATCATGTTATATACAGTGAAATTCAATTTAGCAGTAAGAAAAAATGACACAATGAAATTTGAGGAAAAATGGTTGAACCTAGAACAGATCATTCTCAGTGAACTTACCCAATCACAGAAAAAAAAAAAATCGCCACATAGTCTCACTCATCTACAGCACCTAACCTGAATCTATCCAAGATGTCTTACATACCCAGCAAGCATCTCGTGGACTAGACAATAGGATGGGTGGGGAGGGAGGGGAGGGCAACAGAGGGGGTGGGAGACACAAATGTAGACCCAAACAGCAATAGTACCACGAAATTCTACATCCTAAAAGGCAGAGCAAATGGCTGAACCTTCACCAGGCCCTGAGCCACATGACACTGGAGAGGGTATGATGAAAACTGACCTTAATCTTCTACAGCTTCCCTCCCTCCCTCCCTTTCTCTCTCTCTCTCTCTCTCTCTCTCTCTCTCTCTCTCTCTCTCTCTCTCTCTCTCTCTATCTATCTCTAACTCTTTCTATATTAGTTATCTTTTTCTTCCTTTTCTTAGTGGGCACTGACCTATAACTCCCAGTACCAGCATGTGGCTATCATCCACAATGAGCTTTTGATCAGAGAGACCTACAAGGTTTCCTAAAAGAAAGACAGACTTCTGTCAGAGTACTTGATGACCTACCAAAGGTTAGTGGTAAGACCCTACTGCTGAAGACACCTTATGTGGTTGACATGTAAAATGGAATGGAATGGCTGGAAGCTGGAAGAGAGTCAGTCTCTATACAGTGCATCTAGTGCCAGAAGATGCTACATGGGAGACTGGGGGAAAATGACCAATATTTGTCTAAGCAACTCATGGTCTAACCTATTTAGCAGCAAAGAACCTGTTGTGATGCCCACACAAGTACAATAGTGGCACACAGCCATGGTGGGGAACCAACTGTTCTTGATTGGGCTAACTGATCCCCTTAGTGGTACATGACCGATAGCTGGAGCTGGGAAACAAGTCAGAGCCATATCCAAACATAAGCCCACTCTCCATTATCAAGCTCCCATCAATCATGGGCTACAAGAGGGCCTACACCTATTAAATTCTCTATTAAAAAAAGTAAGGGTTATCTCATTTGTCCTGGTGCTAACATACTATCCGTTGGAGAATCTGCTTCTCTTTTTCAGGTAGATGTATATCCTAAGGAGAGAGACACCCATCATACATCAAAAGGGCCCCGGCTGAAACTAAGAAAAATTGGTGAACTAAGCAAGGGTTATTTTCTTCGTGAGCCAGGTACCAGCACAAGGGTGAAAGAGATCAACACAGAGAAAAATCAACTCCTACCAAATCAAAGAAACAGAGACCCAGAGGTCCCCAACACCTCATCACTGAAGCAGACCAAAAATGAACCCAACATGGCTCAGGGAAATTTAGATGAAGAGGGGGTGGAGAGAATGTCAGAGCTACATGTTGGGTCATGATATGCAGAGGTATTTATCATACCCATAACTGTGGGCTAATCCCACCATGCATGACCCATATACTTCAACAAGGAGGGGCTATGGGGAAGGGGTAGGTCACGATGAGCCTAATAATGTTACCAAACTGACTGTATTTGCTGAATACAAAACTAATTAATAAAAATAAATAAATAAAAAGTTTACCAACACAGGCAAGAAATTATGTGAGCATGCAAACTTGACCTTGAGTTTATCCTTTCCCATGTCTCCTCTCATCCTCTGGCATAGTGCACATGCAAATTATTGCCCCACTCTGCAATTCTGCTTCCCTGCATGCATGAATATTTCAGTATTTACACTTCTGCTTAACATATCAGGATATAGCACTGCCTCCTGAGAGATACCAATATAGGGTCCCCAGATGCTGGGATTTCTCCCCCTTCAAATTTTTCTGTAATACATAAAGTTTATTTCACTATTCAAATTCTTATAGTATCCTCTTTTTTTCAAAAAGCTATCTTACAATGTAAGTTTCAAGGTAATAGCATTTACCCCAAGGGGTTATTTGATTAGAGCACAAAAGAATATTCCACCTTCTGCACACACTTAGGTCTGTTTGCCCCAGCCTTTCAGCTTGTTGTTCTTGCCCTCTAGCCTATTGACGAAGGGAAGAGAAAGTAGATCATTAACAATAACAAAACAACAACAAAATAGGATCAGCTGGCCCTATGAAATAACCCCAGGGACCTTTGTCAGAGTTACTTCCTAGCCATTGCATCATTTTTTTTTTCCCCCAATAGACCAGGTCAGACAGGAAAAGAACTACTTTCAACATGAAACATGGCCTGAGAGCAGACAGATGAGTTCCTAAAATTTAACTCTGTAAATGCTAAGTGGACACTAGCAAAGTCCACAACAGTAAGTCTCAAGATAAAGGAAAAGCACCTGTCATTTAGACAACTCCTGTGAAGTTTTGTGTCAGCCAGACCCTGAGATTCACTGAAGCACACAGATGAAAGAGAGGAAGAGATCATAGGTTAAAGCTCAGTCAATACAATAGCTTCTATCAATGGACATATCTACCAGATACTGATTCCACCCCCAGCAGATGTCATAAAAGTTGAATTCTCCCTGGTACATGCTATGCAATTATTATTTTGTTCATTCTCTCAGCAGTGGACAGACTAATGGAGAAAACTGAGACAAGGAGAGGTGTGAGGAGGTTACCTCGAGACATTACAGGAGAATCAAACAGTTAACCTTTATGAGTAAGTAGAAGATATATATATATATACACACACATATACACATATATACATATATATATATCTTCTACTTACTTATAAGATATATATATATATATCTTCTATCTACTCATAAATATATATATATATTCATATATATATGAATCATATATATAAATTCATATTTTACATATATATATATGAATTTCCCTCAAAAGTTTATTTTGAGGGTAAAGGTAGAGAAAGAGATCAAGCGGGAGTAAGAAAGGAGGAGAAAGGAGAGGAAAGCAGAAGCTTTTCAATTGTTTAAGCAGTACTTAAGCTGGTAGAGGGAAATAAGGAAGCCCTGCTGTGCACTTCCTTTGAGTCACTCGTTGTTTATGCTGTGAACATGTTACTATTCTGGATATCATCACCTCAGTGTTTAAAAGTATTTATTGTAGCCGCTAAATATGCATGCAATAATTCAGCAATCCTTAAAGAAAAGGAACCATCATTATTTTCCTGGTGGGGTTCAAGGCTATATCGTGGTCTCTTTTGTGGGATCTGCCTGGCTAGTTTACACGATCAGTGTTCAATTGATTTTCATGAACTGACATTAGAACATCTCAGTTTGAAATGGCCTTTTTCTTCCCCAGGATCATTTATTTTCCACTCTTTTCTTTTTTCTTTTCAAGATAGGGCATCACTCTAGCCAAGGTGATTGGAACTCACCTGTACTCCCAGGCTCACGTCTCACAGCAATCCTCTGCCTCTGGAGACTTGGAATAAAGGCAAATGCCACCACACCTGGTACTTTTCCACTCTTATTCCGCATGTAAATGAGAATACATACTCCATGTTTGGACTTTAAAAATTGTTGCCATTTTTCAGAGTAAGAGATATAAAATGGTGAAGAGTGTAAGACATTCAGACTTAGAAAATTAACCTAAATTAAATTTATATAAAAAAAATTGTCTCTCATTTATGAGCCAAGTTATTTAAATAATGCTTGTGTCTTTTTCCTTTCCACATGAATGTGCATATTAACAGAAATACAAGCAAATGAAAGGCTCCTCATAAAGGAATTGGATAGTATAATTGAAGCTAGAAATAGCGTAATAATGTGTAACGACATACAGAAATGGATGCCTATAAACATGAATGATGAATATGATGACCTTTTTTGATTTTGTTCCTTTTCTGTCCCACTTCAGCAAATGGTGACAGTGTTTAATTGATGCTGACTTGCTTTGTTCTTTCTACAGCCATGCTTCCTTGCAAAGCACTTCACCTTCTCAAGCATTCTCATCTGAGTGCTTCTATTTTTAGTTAATTAATTAGTTTATTTATTTATTGAGGTAGGGTCTTGCTCTAACCCAGGCTGACCTGGAATTCACTATATAGTTTCTGAGTGGCCTGAAACTCATGGTTATACTCTTACCTTTGACTCCTGCGTGCTGGAACTCAAAACCTGCGATACCACACCTGGCACATCCTACCATACAATAACCTTTTATTGGATCTCTTCTGTTTCCTGTCTTGTACACCAATTCTCCTGACAGTGCTCTTTTCATCTTCCATAAGTGCCTAGCACTTATATTTCTTTTTAATAGACATGCTTTTTATTTATTTCAACTGAGCTATAAAATAATCAACGAACTCAGGTGATTGGTTCCAAGTTGGTGATGCCATCTCACATAACTCATCTGCACCCAGGCTGATATTCTCCTGCACCACTTTCTTTTTCTTTTTTCTCCCATAAGGGAGCTCTTGACCTACTGACTCCAAGTGTACCAAGGAAGAAGGCAGAGCACATGCTTACTTAGTTGGAAATGGTCAGATCAAAAAGAAAAAAAAAAAAAAGTCCCTGGCATCATTTTATTTTAGAACATTTTATGTATAGAAAATTTGCTTCCCTAATTCAATTGCACTATAATAAATGGAGAATGCCTTCTTTTTACCCAGAAACCATATTGGAACTAGCTGATGTTTAACCAAAAACATATTGAGTGCCAGCAGGTGGGGATATACTTGGAAATTATATATGGCAATAAGGGAAAAATGGAAACCTAATACATATTTTGAATCTTCTGTCTGCTAAGAGTTGACCCTTCCTATGGACACATATAAGAGATGAGCACACTCTGGGCTTTGACTGTGAAAGGGAGGCTAACGTGTCTAGAGGCAGGACCAGTCAGTTATCTATGCCCATTTGCTATATTCATTCTTAACTGTCTAGCCATTATTATTATTATTGTAATAATGTATTACTATTATAATTTTATCAAATTACATCAAACAATTGCTTTAAGATGTCAAGGTGTTCTAATTTTAGCAAAATTAATAACCAACTGAGCCACTTTCACCTCCATTTCTCCATCCCTCATGGTTCCCTGGAGACAGCCCCTTCTTAGTCATTAAGCTATTTCCCACAACATTATTTAGAATAAAATTTGTCTTTTATATCATCTGTCCTTCCAATCTTTAATATAAGATTTGTCCTGGAGACATGAATCAAACAGCTTCTCATTCTCTTCAGCTTGGTGAACTTTTAGACAGCTTTCTTCCTGTGCATTAGACCTCTGACTCCCATTTCCTCAGAGTGTTTACTTTACAAAATTTATGATCTCCAATTATTTGCTTGTTTTGTGAGATTTTAAATATTCTCAAGCATCGAAAGGATTTCTTAAGCCAGGAACCTTCATCAAAGACCTGGTAGCCATTGTTTTGAAATGTAGTCTTCAGTCACAATGGAACATCTGTTCCACTTATGAGGAAGGTAGAAGCCTGTCCTTGGTAATCACTGGTGAGCAAACACAGTACTCTGATCACGTTGACCAACCATCCCGACACCTTGTCCTTTCCCTGTAGCTCAACTCCGTGCATAAAGTCGTTCCTTCTCATATTTGTTTCAGGGCAGATGAATTCAATCTCTCTCCCCCAAAATATAATCAATTCATGGAACATACATATTTTAAGACAGGACATGGTACCCCACAGGTATATCCAGTTATTATTTAAGTTAAATTTGAACAGGCAAAAATAAATTCCTCATGCTTGTGTCTCCCCGTCTGTTGATTTCTTTGACGCCCACTCTCACTTGTGAACCTCAGCCACTTAATGCCTGGGAAGGGTTGCCATGACAATAGTGGGCACAGTGTAGGCTAAGGAACACGTGGCCCTGCAGGAGTTTACACTTCTCTCTTGGGGCACAGCAGGAGGCAAAGGGAAATCAAGCCTGTCCATCCCTGACCCTAGTTTCCACTCCCCTTGCAAATAGCTCCTCTCCAGCCCACAGTCCCCATCCAGGCATTGCTGTTTCTCAGCCCCACACCTTCGCTGCCGCTTAGACCCTACCTAATCCGAGTCTAGATTTCTGTGTGATGGTGAGAACCATCAAACATAGCTAGGCCAAAAGCAGAATGAGGTCTTACAAGTTTTGCTTTGAATCATGACTCTGCCATTTAAATCCCAATCACCTCAGCAATGATATTTGCTGTTTCAGAGCTTCAGTTGCACGTTTTCATGGTGAGAAAAATATGAACTAGATTCCATGACTACTGTGAGAGACAGAATTATAGACATTGTGGCAAACTGAACAAACATGGCAGGAGAGATATGAGAGTGAACAACTATATCACAGTCCCCTCCACTAACCCCCACAAGGAAGCCTTGAAAGGGGCAGGTATGGCCACTGTTATTACAAAGTTAGCCATGCGCTGCCTCTCCTTCCTAGCTGGGACCCTGACTTTCGGTGCAACATAGATTCTTTTAGATTCCTGGTTTACTTAAAGAAAAATCTGGTCACTGACATCACAAGCTGTGTGACCAGTGCCCTGGTTCATCTCGTAGCTCCGCTACGTCTGAGGTTTCCAGATAGCCTCTTCATTTGACAGAAAAAACACAGAAACAAAACCTTCAATACGTTCAAACAGTTTGAACAACAGTCATGATTTCTCTGTAGTTGGAGAAAAGGTGGACTCAACAATTTGCGAACCTCAATATATTGAAATTAATTGGCTGTCAATTCAGCTAGGATTTAAAAAAACATGACTTATTTAGATGTTAATATTTAACAAATAGTTTGGTATGCATACCCACAAATTGACATATAAATACCCTATTAAATAGATAGTTTCAAAAAACATACAACTTACTATTTTTAAAAATGTAGCATGGGAAAAATTGTTTCAGTAATGAAATTCAAGTTCAAAGTTAAATAATGAAAATTTCCTGACAATTTAATTTAATTAACTTATCACAATGTGTGTAGGGTATGTGTGTGTTTGAGTGCATATATATGTGTGTGTGTGTGTGTGTGTGTGTGTGTGTGTGTGTGTATATATATATATATATATATATATATATATATATATATAGAGAGAGAGAGAGAGAGAGAGAGAGAGAGATCTTTAACCCAAACACTATAATCTAAATTGTATTTACTGGCCTCCTGGGTTACTGGCTTCCTGTCCTCTGAGTACTGATATCTTGTGTCAGCTACATAAGTGGGTTAGTCATTACTAAAGCAGGTCTAATAGATATATAAAGGAAGAGCTTTCACTTTCAGAAGTCCTGCTCCTCTGTGACACTGACATATATGAATGTTGATCTTCAGTTCAACATCAGATCTTTTTGGAGAAAATATGCAGTTGTGTGGTAGTTTGGAAATAATGTCTCCCACAGTCTCATGTATTTCAACACTTGTTCTGCAGCAATGTGGCATTGCTCTGGAAAGTTGCGGAACCTTTAAGAGGTGGAGCCTGCTGGAGGAAGTACTTGAGAGGGGCAACCAAGAAGTGTTAAAGAATATCCCTTCTTGCTGTTCTCTTTCTCCCCCTCTCTCTCTTTCTCTCTCTATCTTTCCCTCCCTCCCTCCCTTCCTCCCTTCTCCCCTCTTCTCTTCCTCACTGCTTCTGTGACAATGTGTCATCAGTTTCTTGTTCCTACCATGCATTCACTGACAAGATAGACTTTACCCTCTGGAGCTATAAGCCAGAATGATCCCTTTTCCTTTCATAAATTAGTACTTATCCATGATTATGTCCAAGCAGTGAGAAAGTATCTGTTACAAGTTGCATGTACATAGTAACCCAATAAGACTTAACATTACAATATAATATTTATGTAAATTCTTGACTGACATGTGAAAAGAATCAGTTATGGTCTGTAGTATATAATGTGGACTTTAAAGCCAGGAAAAAAAAAAAATCAATCCTGAGAGTAAATCATTTAACCTTTTCAAGTCACTGGGTAATTATAATAATGTGATAATAAGATATAATTTTAGAATTGTTTCAAGATTTGTACATAAATACAATAAATTACACACTATGCATCCTTTGAACATGTTTTGAATGTATTGTATTCACCCTGCCAGAACCTTAAATAATTAAAAGTTCTCCCTCTGTTATTAAATTAATTCCTTGGCAGGTTATACAAAAGTGCCACACACCCAGAAGAGTATAATTACAGACTATAATATATCATTTCCAGAAAGCAGGCATGCGAAATCCATGTTTTGGTAGGACCATAAACCTATCAAAACTGTACAGGAACTCTTATTTGCTGCTTTGTAGTCTGTAGTTGTTGGCTGGAAATTTTTAGTAACCTTTGGGTTATAGCTTCTATGAATAAAATCTCTGACCTCTTGTGACGTAATATTCTCCTTGGCCATGTCTTTATAGTCACATGGTCTTCTTAACAGGATACAACTCATGTTGGATTAAGGATTCACTTCGCTTCACTACAACATCATGTTTACTCATTACATCTTCACTGGCCCGATTTCCAAGTAATTTCACAATGTGATGTACTGGGAATTATAACATTAACTTATCTTTTGTGATTGAAATGGACTGGAGATAAAATTCAGTCTATAAAAAGTAGTAAAATTAATATCTAATTAAGCATGATTTGTGATGCCTATGATAGGCTCTTGACTCTATTCTTACTTAATTCTATCACATATTTACAGTCTCAAAGCAAGAATTCCAGATTTCCTCCCTTCAAGACATCTGCCTCAAAGCACTGATGATACAGAGAATTTTCTCACTTTTTGTGAAATCCCATGCCATTGAAAGTATAAGCTAAGAGTCTACAGATACACATATTGTTAGTTGTATCATGAATGATTGGAAAATTAAATAATGATAAGAGGGAGACATGAGACATGGCTCATACGCACACACACACACACACACACACACACGGTCTAAATTTGTCATTGGTTTTGATCATAAATAACAGTGAAAGGCAGTTAGCATTCTTTGTAAGGTGGTGATTTCTGTGTCAAGTCTGAGACAGGGAAATCTTCAGAGTTGAGTGGGCAAAACCTGAGTGAGCACAACTCAAACAGGAGCTCATGAGGCTGGGGTAGTGCCCACAGCACAGTGGAACAGGTGACTGACTCTTCATCTCTTACTTCTACCTGTGAGACATGGGGCAGTAGAGGAGAGGGTGGCAACTTTCATTATGAAACGAAATAGTTCCTGGCCCAGGAACCAATAACATGAAAGTGGTGGTCTCACACCAACTGAGGAAGTTGCAGATTAGCAGTCCTATACCTATGGGTTAAGCCGACAAAGCACAACATGCAGGAACAGAAAAGGCACTTAGGCACCTGTTCTGAGCTCAGAGACAGAAGAAATGGCTGTTTCTGGTGGCTTTGACTTCCAAAACTAAGAATGGGTAATTCCTGCACCTCTGTGTACACCTTTTCAGGAGAAGAAATGCTGGAAAATATACTTCAAGCCTTGACATGATACAAATATGCCACACCAAATATCTTCAAATGAGTTAAAAGCACATCGGGTTTGTTTCTTCTCTTGTATATTTAGTCCTTCATTGAATACACATATCTACTTTTTCAAAACTATATATGTATTTTTATTTATTTATCTGCAAGAGAGTGAAAAGAACAGATTGAGTGAGAGAATTGGTGTGCCAGGGCCTCAGCCACTGCAAATGGACTCCAGACATATGAGCCACCTTGTGTATCTGGCTGACATGGGTGCTGAGGAATTAAGCCTGGATGCTTTGGCTTTGCAGGCAAGCTCCTTAACCACTAAGCCATCTCTTCAGCCCTAGGCACATCTCCTTAATAGCTGTCCTATGTACTAACAACACGAATTAGTCAGGAAGGGACATGTATCATGCAGACCTTACTTTATCAATGAAACAGGCCAACAGTAATAACTAGCATAGAATTTGTTAAATACATTTATAATGGTATAAACAAAGTAGTAAGAAGATGACAGAACGGAGTGACCAACTGTGTCTTGAAATGCTAGTGAAGAATTCAAAAGGAAGATCAAATTTTCCAGGACATATATATCTTACCAAAGATCCCTCTTCCACCTAGAAGCCATCTCCTTAAGAATCAGAGGAAATGAAGTTCTTTGTTTTGGCTAATTTGTGGACAGCTTTCTCAGAAACCCAGACATCCTGGCTAAAGAAACAGCTCCCTCTGTGGGTACAGCCATGCTTATGCAGGCCATTAAGCAAATCCAGGCCCCTTGAAACAGCTTTTCCTGATATTTTTTACGTTATAGCTTCATTTACTTGGGTAATTCAATTTGCACATACCAATTAACATTTTATCTGGGAAAATTATTCGGTGTCCCAGCCCAATGGAAATATAAAAAGGTGTAATGAGCCTGGAATCCACTTATGTGTTTTGGATTGAGAAGACTCAAAGGTCAGGAGCTAAGACAAGTAAGCTCTTGCCGTCCTTGGCCCTGTCTTTTGCCCTTAACCAAACATCTCCAGCTTGTGTTTTATCATTTATGTAATCACCAAAACATCTGTTTGTAATGATTCAAGTGTGTTTTATGTCAGTTCAAACATAAATGGCACTTGGAAACGTGGTCCTGAAGACAATTTTGTAGCTAGACTTCTTCAGGAACAAGAACCATTGAGGTCATTTCTCCTGTGTAAGTTTGATTACTACCTCTTACTTCAAAGCAGCTTCCTCCACATCACCAAATGGCTTTTCATATCCCCTTAGCTTTATCAGCTGTGGATTCAGTCTTGGAGAGGGAAGAATAATGATGATTCCCATGGCCCAGAGCAAACATCCAAGGGAAGAGACTCCTTTCCCTAGGCCAGTTCAGAGAATCAGAAACTCAGGAGGACTGAGTCACAGCAAGTCGTAATATTTCTAGAAAATACACAGAAGCCGAAGGGGCTTGAATGAGGACGACTTTTTTGTTGAGAAAAAGAGAAATACATGTCTCAGAAGGGTAGGTCTGAATAATTAAAATTCCTCTTTATTCACATGAAAAAGCAAGTTTATATCACAGATTTGGGTTAAACTCCCTCCAAACAATAAAAATATATACATACTGAGCCTAAACCCTTAGGGTTGTCCCCTCAATTCAAATCTGGATAGCTGCATTGCATTTTTATCTTGTCTAAACCTTACCTTCAAGAATCAATTCCTATCTTTTCCTCTAGAAATTATTTCCCCAGTATTATATTCTTAATTGAATTTTTCTCCTCTGTGCACTTTTGAGAAACTAACAACTTGTTTGATGTATGATTACCCTTGATCATAACTGAACATATTTTAAGTTTCTTGAAACTTTCATAAAAATTGTAGTGCACAGGACTATTAGTTGACAGTCACCTGCTTCTTTTTAAAAAGATTTATTTTTATTTATCTATTACAAACAGAGAAAGACAGAGATGTTGAGAATGGACACTCCAGGGCCTGTAGCCACTGCAAATGAACTCCAGATGCATGTGCCATCATGTGCATCTGGTTTAGGTGGGACCTGGAGAATCATACCTTGGTCCTTTGGCTTTGCAGGCAAACACCTTAACTGCTAAGTCATCTCTCCAGCCCTAGTCACCTGCTTTTTATTACTCAATGTTGAAGCACAGTGTCATGTACACTTATAAAAGTTTGTCTGTGACAAGGACTTATAATGAAAGGAGTATTGCTGCTGGGATGACTGAGTGGACCCACAGTCACCTAATCTCCTCCAGAAACACCCACACTGCTATGCTCAGATGTAATATTTTATCCACTATCAAAGTACTCCTTCCTCTGAAGTTGACCCTAAGAACTAACCATCACCCTTAGTTCCTCAGACTCACTGTACATTAGGAAGTAACAAACAACATCATCTCACCTTTTAAATTCTTTTCTTTAAATCACTCTTTATGGAAAAACAAAGTTCATAAAATGTACAGAAGTACATTGTGTGTGTGTGTGTGTGTGTGTGTGTGTGTGTGTGTGTGTGTGTTTTCCAGCATGTAAAAGAAGCTTGTAATTCAACATAGATTTCCAGATGTTAAGCTTGTTGAATCAAGCAGTGAAAATGATTAGAATACCAGCTCTTTGGTTTGGAATAATTAAGGTGACAATCAACTTAAATTGGAGCAAAAACAATTTTTGAGGCATATTTAAAAAGCACAATGACTAGAATCTGATTAACAAAATGGTGCAATAAAATTTCCTACAGAGAGCACCTTGTTTTGTGAACACTTCTTGATTTGTCATTAGCATATTTATTGTTAAGGTGCCAACAATGTTCCCAGAATGCTAGGAAATAGCTTTCTCTCTAAAATCAAGCACTAAATTCGTTTATATTTTGTTGCCTTACCTTTATTCAACTTAACCTCAACATGATTCCTTCTTCCAGCAATTCATAAGTACTTTCTCCTTCAAACTATACACTGTATAAAGCAAGTAAAAGTGTGTTTGTTATGCTTTCACAAACATGAAAATATGCAACTTAAAGACATGTAGAAACTTTATCATGATCTAAAAGGGGTAAGTTATAGCCTGGGTTCAGGAAATAGCAGACACAATTTCCTTCTCATAAACTTAGTATTACATAGCTTTCCATCACTGTGACAAAATACCTAAGAAAACAAATTAAAGGAGAAAAACATTATTTTTGTTTCTTAGCTTTAGAGGTGTTAGTTGGTGGCAATTTGGCTACTTTTTTTTTTTTTTTTCTGAGTCTGTGGTAATGCAGAACATGATAATACATGACCTGAAGGTTTCTAAGGGAGCCATGGAGGAAAGTCTCCTTTCTAGCCAGAACAGGGCTCAAATTGCAGAAAACTAAACCCAAGTTCTCATTGCAAGATTGGCTAACTTGCAACATAAACTCAAATCCCAGCCTTACAAGCTATCAGAAGTTAAAGGAAGGACACTGATTGGAAAAGAGTGGGGTCCTGTGACTTGGGCTGGTGATGTGTAGGAAGACCCTGATGAATCTGGGGACATTGACTTGTCAAATTCTGATGAAGCTGTTTTGCATGAAAATGTGGCCTCCCTTCCTTTAGAAGCGGTTGCATCCCCACTCCCACACCCTGAAGTCTTGCCCTCTCCACCCTTGCCTGAGGGAATTAGTCCTTCCTTGTGGAGGAATCAGCAGGAGGTGTTGATCCTCTTCAGTTCCCACCCATCTTCACCTCTAAGCCTATAACAAGATGTAAGGCTAGGCAGGCTGCTAAAGGTGAGATAGAAAGTGTGACAAGAGAGGAGGTGAGGTACACACTTAAAGAACTTCAAAACTTGAACAGGCAGAAGCATGGAGAATATGTGTGGGAATGGATTCTAAGAGTGTGGGATGATAGAGGAAGGAATATAAGATTATATGAGGCTGAATTTATTCAAATGAGAATTTAGAAGAGGTGCCAAGGTTTATTTGATTGGTTGGATGAAGTATGGATCCAAAGATGGCCTACTATGAAGTAGCTTGAGCTGCCTGAAATCCCTTGACTTAATGTTGATGAAGGGATTAAAAGGCTTAGAGAACTTGAAATGCTAGAGTGGATTTGCAATGTAAATTCATCTTTGCCCCCACAACTAGAGCTTCCAGAAGACATGTCCTTCACTAACACTATAAGAAACAGATTTGTGAGGGGAGCATTAGCATACTTAAAGCCCTCCATCATTGGTGTTTTATGTAAAAAGACATCACAGTGGGAGCTACAGTTGCTGCATTGTATGACTTAGATGAAATGGGTCTAACTGGATCTCACAGTAACAAGGGCCAAGTGGCAGGACTGAATTGCTAAACATGAGGTGAGCGAGCTTATCATAATATACAGTATAGGCAAAATAAGACAAATAAAGGTAGGACTCATATGGACCTTTGGAACTGGCTGATTAATCATGGTGTTTGTGGTGGCTTGAATAGAATAGATGGCCCCCAATATATTCAGTTGTTTATTTGTTTGTAGTTTGCATTCTGCAGCCACCTGGCTGGAAGCAATGTCACTGGGTGGATCTTTAGGTGTGGTGGTGGGCTTCAGATTTCAATTTAAAGATATGCAAAACGTGCCTAGCAGGAGTTCCTGAAGTATGCTGTGGCTTTTGGCTTTTGGCTTGTACTTCTCTCTCTCTGCTTGGTCCTGTGATGGCAGGCCAGCTTCTTCTGCCATTTATGGAACTTCCCCTGGATCTGTAAACTTCAATAAATATTGCTTCCTCCCTAACTGTGCCTGGTCTGAAAGTTCATTTCAGTGAACCTGAAGCTGTCTGCTACAGTGTTTCCAGAAGTCAAATAGATAATAAGCCTATTGAGTTTCTGCTTAATCTGTATAAGCAGAAAAGTCCCAGAGCAAAGGAACATAAGGCCGCTTTGAATTATAGCAACAGAGAATCAAGGTCTCTTAACCAGTTCCCAGGCTTGAGCAAATTTACAGATCCTGAGCCCCTTGATTAAAGGGGTGGCCAGGTCCCCTTGAGGAAGGACCCTTTTGCAATCCCCAACATTTTCAATATTAAGCTTACTCCTATCCTTCCTCAGAGGGACCTGTGGCCTTTTGCTAGGGTCCCTAGTTTTCCTAGGTACACTGTGGAAAGGAAAATAATCAGATTTGGGGGGAGCTACTGGACACTGGCTCTGAATTGTCATTGATTCCATAAGACCCCAAAAAGCATTGTGGCCTTCCAGTTAAAGTAGGTGCTTATGGAGGGACTGCAGAAATTAATGCACTATAAAGGACTTGAAGGATGCAGGAGTGGTTGTTTGCACCAAGTCTCCCTTTAACTCTCCTATTTGGCCTGTTCAGAAAAGAGATGGATCCTGGAGGATGACAATGGATTATCGGAAACTTAATCAGGTGGTGACTCCAATTGCAGCTGTTCTACCAGACATGGTTTCTTTACTTGAGCAGATTAGCACATCTCTTTGTACCTGGTATGCAGCTATTGATCTTGCAAATGCTTTCTTCCTCATACTTGTACATAAGGACCACCAGAAGCAATTTGCCTTCAACTGGCAAGGTCAGCAGTACACCTTTACTGTTTTACCTCAAGGTTACATTAACTCTCCAGCTCTATGTCAGTTAAGTTCACAGGGATCTTGATCACCTGTCCCTTCCATGTCACGTTGGTACGTTATATAGATGACATTATGCTGATTGGAACAAATGAGCAAGAGGTGGCAACCACGTTAGAGTTGCTGGTACAGCATATGTACATTAGGGGATAGGAAATAAATCCAAAATTCGAGGACCTTCCACCTCATGAAATTTCTAGGTGTTCAGTGGTATTAAACATGCAGGGACATTCCTTCTAAGGTAAAGGATAAGTTGTTGCATTTGGCCCTTCCTACCATAAGAAAGAAGCACAACATCTAGTTGTCACAATTGGATTTTGGAGACAGCATGTTTCATCATTTGGGTGTCTTACTCTGTCTCATATACCAAGTGACTTGGAAAGCTACTAGTTTTCAGTGGGGCCCAGAGCAAGAGAAGGTTCTTCAGTGAGTCCAGGCTGCTGTGCAGACTGCTCTGCCCCTTGAGCTATATGATGCAACACTTCTGATGGTACTCAAAGTGTAGGTGGCAGATAGGGATGTGGTTTGGAGCCTTTGGCAGTTCCCTATAGGTGAATCGTAGAAGAGGCACTTAGGATTTTGGAGCAAGGTCCTGCCATCATCTACAAACCATTATTCTCCCTTTAAGAGATATCTCTTGGTCCACTACTGAGTCTTAGTGGAAACTGAACGTTTGACAATGGGCCATCAAGTTACATTGTGACCTGAGCTGCCCATTATGAGCTGAGTGTTATCTGACCCACCAGGCCATAAAGTTTGATGTGCAAAACCGCAGTTCATCAGCAAGTGCAAGTGGCATATATGTGATTGGGCTCAAACAGGCCCTGAAGACACAAGTAAGGCCAAAATGCCTATGGTTTCTACTCCTGTTACAATGCCTTCTGTCCTCAGGCATGCACCCATGGCATCATAGGGTGTGCCCTATGATCAGTTGACTGAGGACTTGAGGACTAGGGTATGGTTTAGAGATGGTTCAGCGAGTTATGTGGGCACCTCCCAGAAGTGGACAGCTGCAGCATCAGAGCCTCTTCCAGGGCAAGTTTGAAGGACTGTGGTGAAGGGGAGTCTTCACAGTGGGCAGAACTTTGGGCAGTGCTGACCTGGAATTCACTATGGAATCTCAGGATGGCCTCGAACTCACAGTGCTCCTCCTACCTCTGCCTCCCAGTGCTGGGATTAAAGGCATGAGCCAACACAACCGGCAGTTTTTGCATTTCTTGATGTACATGGGTGGTTTCACCATGTTAGGCAGAATTATGAGCTTGTTACTATTTTCATTTGGAAATTGAGTATGATGTAAAGAGATATGGTTTGGTGTCAAGTTGACAAGGTGTGGGCTTTTGATGGTTAAGGTGTCAACTTGGTCTGTTTAGTAATACACAGAAATCCCTTGTCTGAAGCACTAAACTCATTAGTTAAGAGGCAGATTATGTTGATTCAGTTTACTCACTTCATTCACTCTTCACAATGTTAATTAAGACAATTTCCTTTTCCTTATCCTCTCAACTACCCTAGCCTCCTGGGATTAACCCCCTAGGGAATTCACATGCCACCTCATTTGGTCCTCAAACAGGAAGTCCTTGCTCCTCTCCGCAGGTGCTGAGGGGCCCAACTGGCTGCTGCTTCTCCTCACAGCATGTGTCAACACAGAGACATGCAGTCTGCCTGCCTGAATTCAGTGACGATTTCCTGAGCTTTTGTTGGGATTCTGATTCCCATTTTTTTCCTCAGTCATTCTGGCTGCTGATAGCCACCTTAGGGTTAGCTCCTCCGCATATCAGCTCGAAGAGGGTCTCTGGTCTTGGCCCCTGGTTGCCATGTTGATCTTGCTACTGCTGAGTGAATGCTGCTTGTCAGAGTAGCCAGCCTCTGGTCAGTCTCTAGTCTTGGCCCCTGGTTGCCATGGTGACCTTGTCACTGCTAAGTGAGTGCCCCATTCGTACCTCTAATTATTGCTTCTGGCAGTTCCCATTTTACTTCTAACTATTGCTTCTAACATCCCATTTTTACTTTTAATTATTGCTCCTAACAGCCTTTTCGGGAAGGTCTTGGAGGTTGCTTCCAGGGAGGATTAAATGAAGGGGAACTTCTTCCCTTGGGGTGTAGCCTTCCCCCAGAGAGCCGGCGGCACCTTTCAGGGGCGACTTGATATAGGGAAGCTCTTGGTGAAAAGAGCGCCTTCCTTCCACTTGGCTGCTGGATCTGCCTGTTGCCTTCCAGTGTGGAGAACTGTCTGCTGCCTTCCAGTGTGGACTGATACCCATGTGTATTGAAGACCAGTGGTTTTACAGGGAGCATCTGGGCCTTCAGTGGTAGATAGGGACTGCTGAGGTACCTAGCCACGTGGACTGAGCTGCTACTGGGTTCCTTGATTCTCTGGCCTGCAACTGCTATTGGACTACTATAAGCTAATCCAAAAAATTCCCTTTTTAATATAATGCATTGTAGTAGTTCTGTTCCTGTAGAAAATCCTGACTAATACACCACAGACTCCTAATGACATACTTCCTCTATCTAGGTCCAACACCTTAAGTTTCTACTTAAGTGAAGCCTAAGAAATCGGCCTATGAGAAACTATGGATAGGTTGTTAGGTTGTTAGATTTGGGCGAACCTTTGTCAAAAGCTACACAAAAAAAAGTGTTGATGGACATTTTAGATACAAATCATAACACTAAGTTACCACTAAATTTATGGCACAAATTTTAAGAATAAAGTTTTATACAACTGCAGGAAAACTATTTACAGAACACATCAAACTCTCCAGACATTACTATGCTCTGAATATGTGTCTCAAAGATTTTATGCTGAAAATTTAATCCCAAATACAAGCATGTGAAGGAGTGGAGTCTTTAGTAAGTGATTACATCTTTTTGTCTTGTTTCTGATGTGTATTTTGCAAGTGCTCTACAGCTTAGTTGCATACCCAATGTGATTAGGTTTGAAGGCCATACCTTTATGAATAGATTGATGCTATCTATTGTTATCATAATTTATATGAAATGAGTTTAGTTCTTTCATCACTATGATGTGTCCTCTTGTCATGTCATACCCTGAGCCATTGAACAGAGCCACCTTCATCAGGTGCAGCCCTGTGAACTTGGACTTTCCTACCTTTCAAGCCACAAGCCAAATGAATTTCTATGGCTTATAAATGGCTTAACATGTGTTTTGTTATAGCAGCACAAATCAGGTTAAAGAACACCTAGACTAATTTCTGAAATCCTGAGAGAAATTATAGGATGCCCAGGCTGGAGAGAAGCCCATCCTTGCTGATTTTGGCTCAAATCAGTTGTGAGACATATAATGTATATTTAGCATGTTACTATCAGAAATTAATGATATATGGGATAAATCTAAATATACAACATATATATATATAAATTAAATATATATTTGTACACCAGTGTATGCAAATAAACATAAATTTCTGTATATAATATTGTATATAAACATATACATGGTATAAATATATAAATGATATATATTTTATTATGAATGCAATACTATTTTATTTATTTACATAAATTAATGATAACATCTTTCATTTTAAAATGAGGTCATATAATTAGAGTCAATTGATATTTTGTGGTTGTATTCAGCATCCTCTATTTTGCCCCTCTGTGCTCATCCTGCAGAAATATGTTTATAGAGGAAATTGGATTTACTGTTTGCATAAACCAGTATATTTAGCTGGTGGCTGTGCAGTTCTAATTAACTTCTGTAACAATACAAGTAAAATAAGGTCATTGGATTATATTGGGAGGCAATTAGAGTTGATTTGATAGAATATTCACTCTTGTAAACTTATTTAAAATTAAGGACATGTATCCAAAAATACTACATAGCACAATAATTGAGAAATCATGAAGAAAACTTGAAAAATAATTTCCTTTTGTTATATAAAGAAATGCAATATATGACTCCTGATTTATTATTAATAAATTAAAATTATTTTTATTTTCTAATATTAATCAAATATTTATATATTAAATGCATACAATACAATTTGCTATACAAATACATTATATGTGATTTTTATGATCAAATTAACCATTAATTCCCATGTTATATGTTACTTACACAGATTCTGTTCTGATAATAAATATTTGTTCTTTATGGGATGGAGAGATGGTTTAGCAGTTAAGGCATTTGCCTGCAAAGCCAAAGGACCCTGGTTTGATTCTCCAGGACCCACATAAACCAAATACACAAGGGGGGTGCATGAACCTGGAGTTCATTTACAGAGGCTGGAGGCCCTGGCATGCCCATTCACTCCCCTTTTCCCCCCACCTCTTTCTCAAATAAATAAATAAATAAAATATACTTTTAAAAATTTGTTCTTTATAATGAAAATTGTTATTTTTTATTTTTTATTTTTTGATTTTTCAAGATAGGGTCTCACTGAGGCCCAGGCTGACCTAGAATTCATTGTGTAGTATCAGGACAGCCTCAAGCTCACAGCTATCCTTCTACCTCTGCCTCCCAAGTGCTAGGATTAAAGGTGTGCATCACCATGCCTGACTAAAAATTTGTAGCCTTTGACAAATGTTTGCCCAAATCAAACACCCTAACAACCTCTCCAAGATAATTTTTCAGTCATGCCCAGAAGCCTATTTCCTAGATGATTCTAAATTCTGTGAGTCCTAATTCAATCATAGAAATAGAAAATGCTAGCCAAAAACATTTGTGGATTGAGTTTTAAGAGAAGAAAAGAGAGGAGTAGGATGAAATAAATTACCTATGTTCATGCCAGTTAAAGAGAGAATTTGAACCAGGTATGTCAGTGCATGTCCTTAATCCAAGCACTAGGGAGGTAGAGGTAGGAGGATTACTGTGTGAGTTCAAGGCCACCCCAAGACTACATAGTGAATTCTAGGTCAGCCTGGGCTACAGTGAGACCCTACCTGGAAAAACAAAACAAAACAAAAAACAGAGACTTTGAGTAAGAGGATGTCTAGGGGCTATGAAGCCTATGCTCAAGGTACTCCCTTGCCATGAACAAGGAAGTAAATATTTCATTCCATTACATAGAAATAGCTGGATTCTAAGTTTTCTGGTAATAAGAAAAATACTTGAAGTAATCAATTTTTTTAATAAATTTATTTATTTATTTATTTGAGAGCGACAGACACAGACAGAAAGACAGACAGAGGGAGAGAGAGAGAATGGGCACGCCAGGGCTTCCAGCCTCTGCAAACGAACTCCAGACGTGTGCGCCCCCTTGTGCATCTGGCTAACGTGGGACCTGGGGAACCGAGCCTCGAACCGGGGTCCTTAGGCTTCACAGGCAAGTGCTTAACCGCTAAGCCATCTCTCCAGCCCGAAGTAATCAATTTTTAAGAAGGAAAAGTTTATTTTGGTTATATTTTCAGAGGTTTGGGGTTGCTGTTTCTTAAATATTGCTTTGTGTCAGTTGAAGTTTATAACATCATAGTGGGAACACAAGGCAAACCTGGCCTATTCTTCTCATGGCAGCCAAGAAGTAAATACAAGTGTAGTAGAGGCCAATATTCTCATATACCTTCTGAGGCACAATTCCAATATTGCTATTCATCAGTTTACTATCAGATCAAGCTGCTTTTATCACATGTTGTGACGAGGAGTAGCTTGCAGAATAAAGACAGTTGGGCTGGAGAGATGGTTTAGCAGCTAAGGCCCTGGCCTAAGGACCCATGTTCTACTCTCCATATCCCACATGAGTCATAAGCACAAAGGTGAGGCAAGCACAAGGTTGCACACGCCCACGAGGTGGCACCAGCTTCTGGAGTTTGATCGCAGTGTCTAAGGCCCTGATGCACTAATTTTTTTCTCTCTCTATGTATATACATAAATTAAAAGGTAAAATGAAAAAAATAAGAATTAAGAGAGTTGATTAGAGTATCATTGCTGTCATTTTATGAAAACTGATAGATATAGAATCATTTTGCCTGGAAATATTTTTACCTGTGACATTTATTAATATATGAGTGACATTTGTTCTAATTCTGTAGAAAATAAGGAAGCTTTTAAATTTAAAAATATTAATGAGTACTGGTGTGAACAGTTTCAGTTAGTCACCTTGCTCAGACATTGTCCCACTTCAGCCTCTGCTGCTTTGCCTAGGCTGTGACAGCATCATGATGAGAACTCTGACAGAGTGGGAGTGAATAAAACAACACCCATGTCCATTACTAGAAATGAAATAAAAAATTAGTCTACTTCATAGATATGAATAGATTTCTTATTTAACACATACACACTGAAATTGCAAGACAAAGCTCAGAATTCAAATCTAACCTGTGTATTATAAAACTCATATTTCCATTGTTTTCAAGGTCAAAATTTCCCCTTGTTATAAGGAGTATGATCCACATAAAGAACTTTGGTCTTAAAACCTTAAAGCATCCTGAGAGTAAATATAGGAATTGTTTGTGCAAAGTTATAAATTACAACTAGGTTAAACTTGCATAAATCTTTGCCATTGTAGAACAATTACTCAAATCCATTGTACAGGGCAATTAAACTGATTCTTTATAATATAGAAATTTTTCTTTTCATTTATTCATTGATCCTTTCTATTTGTGCATCCATAAATCAATGGCATTCTCTATAACAACTTTTAATTAAGTAACATTGATGTATAGTCCATTATGTATTCTAGATAACATCCACCTTGGTTAAAATTGTTTTGTTTATATTGCACCTTTGATATATTTTCAGTATATTCATAACTGCAAATATTTCCTTGATATCAATATATTGGTAGAGCTGCTTTGTATTTACAATGTTGTCTGCATTTTTCATCCTCTATACATGTCTCAAACATCATTAAGGCTCCCATTTCATGGATGAGGAAATGAAAGTGTAATGGAGTTAATGACTTGAGGTAGGAAATGGGACACTGGTTTGGTCATCTCTGTTGGCTGAATGACAGGCATGAACTTGGATACCTATTCTGTCCTGGAGACTGATAGATAGGTGTGTTCTCTTTTTCCATAATTAAATTTCAAAGAGATGTTTCCTGGATTCTTGAGAAAGATAGTCAATATTGGTTTACAACAGGTTTGCATCTCATAGGGACAGAGAAAGAGTGAATAATTTTAAGTTTCCTTAATTAAATGTTCTAAGAAAGGAGACTTCAGGAAGACTATCTAAAATTTTCTCAAGCTAAGGGAAAATTTACGGCTATCTTGGTCAGTAGGACTGAATATATTTACATATTGAGTTCTACTTTCAGAAATGACTCATGATAATGGATGATTATTTTAGAATTCTTTAATTGTTTTCAGAGGTGACAGAAATTCAATTTTAATTAATTTATTAGTATCAGAGTTCAGCCCCAGTGGGATGCCTGTGCTCAGATGATGGCCCCAGAATTGGTGCTCTCCTCCTCACTTCTCACGTAGTTATCTAGACACGTACATCTTTATGCTTAATTGTAAGCTACTGCCACTGCTTTAGATGCTAATCCAGTTCTCTCCAATTATTTTGTCTCCTTCCATAAGTGGTTGTGGGCATAAGAGACACAGTTCTCACCTCAAAGGGAATAAGAGACAATTTATTCAAGAGCCACATATGAGTGATCACAGCCTGGGAACATAGATTTAGGTTACCCCAAATTCCATGTTCTAATGTGTTAATTTCATAAACATTTTATAGTTAAATAACAAAAGAAAGTCATAAATCAAAGTACTTTTCAAATACATTGGCTGACCATCATGTTGAAGGGTTATAGCAGAGGGCAGGGGTTTCTCTACCATGGACCTCAGATGTGATCTGATGGCATTCTTAGCCCTTGGGTTGCTGAAAACTGGAGGTCTGTTCTTGCATTCCAACATGGATTACACCTGATCAATTGATTGTTACCTTTAACATTAGTTCAGACATAGAGGTGGGCAATAAATGGCTACTAAGGGGCTAAAGGTAGCCCAAGGTAATTTGGATCTAACTTGCAACACCCCATTTCTCTGTGATTCCAGGAGCTTTATCAGTCCATTCAACCTTGCTGGACATAGGTGTAGCAAATGCAGTTGTTTTCTGGGAACTTTAGTTCACATGGTCCTGAGCAGAGAGGCAAACAGCCTGGTCTGTGTAATCCATCACAGTGGCAAACTTAAGCTTCAACTTTTCCTGAACAGTGCAAAAGTATCTCTTTCTTCTGCAACCCAAACCCCCAAGTCTTAAGGTAGAAAAAATGACTGATTTCTACCCAAGTGAGGCAGTCAAATAATAAGAAAAGTGGATTTATGTATTAAATTAAAAATCCTTTATCATTTTTTTTCTGGTTTTGTTCCCAAACCACAGAGAACTGTTCAGAACAAAAGAAAATTTAGTCTTGCATTCTGAGTGAAAGAGTATGGTGTTTGTTTCTGTTGTGGTTTTAGTTTTGGTTGGTTGTTATTGTTGTTGACATTTCCTGATCTCTGGGATTACAAAGAATCTTCAAATGATTAACTCCAAGGGACAGGAAAATAACAACATCCCCTGAGAGATAAAGAGCACTGTGAAAAAATATTGCTTGATGCTGAAAGGTGAAGTGTTACCCTAGAAATCCTTTCATCAGAGTACCAAGCAGGTGGCTACCAACACATATATATTTCAGAAAAAAAAAAAAAAAACCCACACACACATACAAAAAAACTAGAGTGGAGGAACCAATGGTCAATAATTGAGGCAGCTCTCTTTGATTTAGCCTCTAATTTTGTACACCGTGAAGTGTTGACTGCAATCAGTATTAAGTATATGGAAATGACATTTTAGAACCAGAAATTTATCACTTGTTAAACTACAAATGGATTTTAAAGCCACTTGCATTATTTTATGAGGAATTGGACCAAATGTTGTTAAATGTTGACCTAAGTTCTCATTGCTCAACAGAAAAATATCAAAAGGAAGCAGACCACCATTGCTCATCTTCATTTTTATTCACCCATGGTCTACTGGATCATTGCTAATTTTAACTCATTTTATGTTTTCTTTACCTCTAAATAGAAATTAGCTCTTACAATGAAATTTCTGCACGTATATATTTTTCTTCAAAATCCAAATGCACCAGATGATTTTTTCTTAACATAATATTATTGATTTAGCTCAACTTAAGTCCAAGTCTCTGTTTCTATTGTTTATATTATCCATTTCCAGCATGTTGACTACCCCAAGATGAGAAATGTTTCTACAATGTTATTTCCTTTGACTCACATTTAACAAAATGTGCATAAGAATGGCCCAGAGAGATGGCACATTGGTTGATGCACTTGTCACACCCACATAATGCCAGATTCACAAAGTGGCTCATGCATCTGGACCTCATCTGTAGTCATGCATCTGGACTTGATTTTCAGTGGCCACAAACTCTGGCATGCCCATTCTCTCCCTCTCTCTTTTCTCTCTCCTTGCAAATACATAAGTAAAAATATTTGAAAAATTTAAACAATTGAGTAAGAAGACTAGCAGGTAAGGAAGTATAAATCATTAAATGGAGAAAGGTGTTTTTTCAAGACAATGCTATCAATAGAAAGAATATTCATTTTAGTAGTATTTCATACTTTTGGAAACAACATTGAAGCTAGCTACTTTAGAATTAAAAGTTCCTTTGGAGTTAATGGTAGGCCTACATAAAACCCTAGGCCTCCTGCAACTAGGACCAGCAAATTTTCTACTCCATTGACCTGCTTGGGAATGAGAACAGAGGGAGCTTCATGTGCTAAAAATAGGTAGAGAAAATTTTTGGCTCAGTTGAGTCTTAAATCAAACACAATGAAGGCTTATAAGCAGGCTTGCACTGTGTTTTCAGGTGTCTTAATACTCTCCTATACAAAACAAAAAGACATAAAAAATAACCTGTTATTAAAATTCACAATAAGTACATACAGCATGTTTCATTGGAGTGGACAAACTTAGGCCAAGGAAGCCTTTCACAATATGAAAAGTATAATGCAAGAAAACTTCCAAATGAACCTGTGAATAATCTTTTCAATTATGTTGAACACAAAGAGCTAGAATATGCTAAAATCTCATGCAAGGAAGCTGTAGCCTATTAGTCTAAGTAGTTCAGGTGACAGAATCAAGGTCTGGGTACACTGCCTTCAGGTCAGAGTGTAGGAACTGGCTATTGGGTGTTGTTTGTAGACATGTATCTGTATATAAAATATTGGAATTGTTATCAGTAGAGAATATTTGTAGTGACTCTTGGTCTGAATATAAGTAAAATATTGACTTTATAGGATATCAGGTAAAATAGTAATATGGAAGAAACCAAATTAAAAAAACATGCCATCAATTCCAGGTAGTTTGGAATGTTAAGAAAGAAAAACTATTCTTAGTTATCACATATGTCCACTAGGTGGCCTTGAGGGATGCATACACTCCAGTTTAGAAGGTGAATTTTATGTCTTATTTGTAATATGAACCAAAAGGGTGAGGGGTTAATTGCTTACAAACTTTAAGTCAAAAAATAACAGTAGCCTTAGGTCAAAAGAACCATAAGAACTAAAAGCTGGGCTGGTATTCATATGGCTTGTTTTCTCTCATGACTCAAACATAATATTTGTCTTTTAAAATTAAGATTAAAATGTCCCAATAGTGGCACATCTGTCATGGTGGAAACCAACTGCCCTCTATGGGAGGGAATACATCCCTGATATTGAAAACCTAAAACAGGGTTAGTCATGACCCCTAGGGGTATAATGTCTGCTTCTGTCTAGCTAAATGTATATACTATGCTCATCAAACAGCCCAGTAAGCACTTCTCTTATTCTTCAAACCTATATATTAATGCTACTCTCATTTTGGGTAGAGAACCTTCTCTTTTCAGATAGTGACCTTGGAATGACTCATAAGGTATCATAGTGCTGGGAAGAAGTGACGGGGGACTGCTCAGCACTGCAATATCTCTATCACACCTTCCAAGGCTATGGGTCCATTGCAGAAGAGGTGGTGGAAAGAATGTAAAAGCCAAAGGAAGGGTAGGACTCCTTACAGTGTGCTCCTCCAGACACAAAATTGCCTGGATATCCATGACTTCACAGTGCCTGATACTATTTACACAAGACCATCATAATAGGAGGAAAAGATGATGACAACAAAATAAAAGAGAAACTGATTGAGAGGAGAAAGGGATATGATGGAGAATGGAGTTTCAAAGGGGAAAGTGGGGGGAGGGAGGGCATCACCATGGGACATTGTTTATAATCATAGAAGTTTTTTAATAAAAAATACTAAAATCAATAAAAATTTTAAAAATGTCCTATCTTTTATTTAAAAAAAAGAAAAAAAAAAAACCTTTCAGCCCAAACATGTCCCTCCCAGAATTACTGTGATATTCTTTCTGTGTTGGAATAATCAGAATTCAGGTTCATTTGCATTAAAATAAACTGTTTTCATTTAATAGTAACTTATTATGTAAGCAACTTTTCTATTTTCCTGAAGTGAATATTAAAGGCAATAAGATGGATAATAGCATGATTAGCATGATATAACCTCAGTGTTCAGTCTATCAAACATTAATCATCTCTGCACACTAACAGAAATATTTCACTTTTCTAAGCATTGCTTGACTAATATATAAAAAGATTTTTTGAAGGTAAAATGAGATCATGAATGTAGAATGTTTGCTACAATAGCTGGCATATAAAAATACCTCAAGGGCTGGAGAGATGGCTTAGCAGTTAAGTGCTCGCCTGTGAAGCCTAAGGACCCTGGTTCAAGGCTTGTTTCCCCAGCACCCACATTAGACAGATGCACAAGGGGCACACGCATCTGGAGTTCGTTTGCAGAGGCTGGAGGCCCTGGCGCACCCATTCTCTCTCTCGCTCTCTCTCTGTGTCTCACTCTTTCTATATCTGTTGCTCTCAAATAAATAAAAATAAACATTTTTTTTTTAAAAAAATACCTCAAATACAAAGACAAATGTATGAATACAGTAGTCAAATGTTAGGAAACAACCACAGACAGCTCCAGCTATGTCTTGGTAGCTGTGCTTCAACATGGTCAAGAGTGCCCCATTGTACTAAACATCCATGAGCCTACAGTTAGATTTCTCCCACTGCATCAGAAATTCAAGTGCTGGGGGTCTTTTCCAGCTGAAACGCATGTGCAGTAGTGACGGGTCTACATCTCCCAAAGTCCTGAGCTTCAGTATAATGCCATTGGTCCCTTGGTTTTAGCCTATCCTTTTAGACTATCTAAGAGAATCTAGGGAAGAAATACGCTAAGAGAAAGGTCAGATTCACCGTGATTTTGGAAGAAGAAAGTGTCATCCTATCCCTATGCACTCACTCCCTCATAAATATGCATGAAAACTTCTTAAATTTCATTATGAATAAGCCAATGAGCTGCTTCTCCTCTGTCAGGTCATCACAGTGTTTTTCTGGAGGGCTCTTTGCTTTGCTAAATAAACTTCTTAAACTTTCTGTGTTTCCCAGTTGAATTCTTTTCTTTGGGAAAACAAGAACCATGGAGAATTCCTCACACACTAACTGCTATTACTTGAAAATCACCATTCCCATTATGACGTTCAAGTCTCCTTATACATAAAACCTTATGTACCTTTGAAGGAAATTTTATGCATATTAGTAGAAAAAGATTACTAGTTGAGAATTATATATTTCTAAGAGAAATCCAGCTCCTCTTTGATTGCCCTGGCCAGCAGAGAATTAAACAAGGACCGGAGGGGAAATTAACCTGGATGAGAGACAAGAGACACAAAGAAGGAGACCAAGTCTATATTTCGATCAAGGTCTCTGAATCTTTATTTTTTTACACAGTGGTTATATAGGGGAAGAAAAGGAGGGGATAAACTGGCTGATGTGATTTAGGGACTTGAAATTGTCAGGAAACCTAGAGGGGATGTAATCAGGTGTTTATCTTGCCTCAATGGCTTAACATCCTGACTGCACCAGGCTTCACAGCCTGACCATAAACTGGCCTTTTGCAAAAGATAAGATTCTGTAAGCAGTCTGCTGACTGACATTCCAGAGGTACCTAACAGAAAGCTGGATGGACCAGCTTTCTGAATAATGAGTCAACTTACGAACAGGCCCAGGCAAAATGGAGAGGCTTTTGCTGTATGGCTCCCAACATTCGATGATGGATTAAATTGAGTCAACCTGTTATTGATCTTAAAATAATATGGTTAGTCCTGTCCCTTTCCCCCACCATTTTTTTCTTGGTTTGGAGCAAGTTAACTTATGCAAACAAAGAAACTCTTCACTGAGAGGCCTAGTTTTCTTTTCTTTTTTTCCTTTCTCTTTCTTTCTTTCTTTTTTTAAAAATTTCTTTATTAGTTATGTATATACTCAGTGTGTAAACAGCCATGTTGGTACCATCGTTAACCTCCCTGTCCTTCTCCCTCCAAAGGGACCCTCCTTGGTGGGGATTATGGGCCATGTATTGTGGGGGTAGCTATCATTTATGGGGAAGAGGCAATATCTCTGTGCATATGTCCCAACTTGTGGCTCTAACAATCTTTACGCACCCTCTTCCACAGATTTCCCTGAGCCACATTGGGTTTGTTTTAGGTTTACTTCAGTGATGAGGTCTGGGGAGCCTTTGTGTCTCTGGATATCTGATTTGGTAGGACTTGAGTGTGCTCTGAGTGTATCTCCTTCACCCCTGTGTTGGTACCAGGTTCACCAAGAAAGCAGCACTCTTTCTCATTTCCCTAACTACTTTATGGTTTCAGCTGGTGCCCTGGTGAGGTATGATGGGCTGAATATAAATTTCAAACAAGAATTTTCATAATACTAATGAAGGGATATCCAACAGTTGATAAATACAGCAGATTAATTGTAACAGAGTAGTAAAACCAAATGGTGACTGTGAGCCTTTGACCACAAAAGCTGAAATGTCCACTACATTGTGCCTTTTACAAAGCACTGCTCTAGTTAATCTGGAGTTACTTGTTTTCACAATTCACCTTTTCTTTTTATCAAACTTTATTTGAAGCCTTCAGTCAGTGGCAGCCTTAGAGCTTAGAATCATTGCAATTTCTCCTCTATCTCTCTTTTCCTTCCTCTCTATCTCCCTTCAAAGAATGAAGTGAGGATCTAAATATTATTCTGAAAATGAAAAGCAGGATTTCTCATGAGATTTCTTAGAAAGCTAACAGGGACTTCAACTTTGAAGGAGCCTAAGGTAGGAATGGTTTGGAAGAAAAGGTGATTTAGTGGATCTTCTCTGTTTGAGCACACTGGTAGTCCTCTGGTTTTCTTCATGACTTAGAATCAAGACATCAATATTAGCATTGGAAACTAAGTAGATAGGGATGAGAGGCCACTAACAATTGTCTGAAATCCCATGGCTGGTTGTGCAAATCAAACTGCTATGTACATTCTCCCAGATTGGGTGGGTACATGCATGCACATGTATGTTTCACTGTGAGCATAAAATGACAGCTGGAGAGGTGGCTGTGTGTGTACAACACTTCTTGCACAAGTGTGGGTATCTTCATTCAGCTCCCCAGAACCCAAATCAAGCCAGATGTAGTAGGATACGTGTCTACGATCCCAGTGCTCCAAAGGTAAATTGGAGGGCAGAGACTGAAGACACCCCAACAGCTTGTGGTCAGCTATTTTGAGTACAGAATCATGCAAGAAATACTGCCTTATATGAGGTAGAATTTAAGAAATGATGTCAAGAATGTTCTCTGGGCTGGAGAGATGGCTTAGCAGTTAAGCGCTTGCCTGTGAAGCCTAAGGACCCCGGTTGGAGGCTCGGTTCCCCAGGTCCCACGTTAGTCAGATGCACAAGGGGGCCCACGTGTCTGGAGTTCGTTTTCAGAGGCTGGAAGCCCTGGCGCACCCATTCTCTCCCTCTTCCTCTATCTGTCTTTCTCTCTGTGTCTGTCACTCTTAAATAAATAAATGTAAAAAAAAATTAAAAAAAAAGAATGTTCTCTGACTTCCACATGTACTCTATGTTTCTCTCTCTAATTCTCTCATATAAATACTAAAATGAATATTTGGCCTTTGGTTTTCAATGTATTTATCTAATAGTGGTTTATTCATTCTCACTGGATGCCAAATAGGATAAAATAGAGAACACATTTCAGAAAAATACAGGTGAAAGATGTGTAAACTATTGCCATGTTTGTCTCCAGCAGTAGAAGATGGGTTCAGATTTGTACTTATTTATATGTTTTTTTACTTTGCTCTTTCCTAGTTAAGAGCTACTTCTAATAAAGTATTCTATATTTATTTGAGAATTCAAATTTTCAGGAATGTGAGTCTTTCCTATGTGTCTACAAACTTCTAATGTCCTGAAACACACAACATACATTGGCACTATGCATTGAATGTCTTCTCACAGATACATTTCATGTTTTCACTGATGAAGATGTACATGTAGATCATTGATCTAAATATCATGGCCTTCAAGAATACTGGCTATCCTTTCAAAATGTTAAAGTCCTCTCTTTTCCTATTTAAAATTCTATCTTAGCATCGTACATAATATTATTTTTATCATTTACATGTGTATCATAAAAACTTAACTATTTGCATATATATACCATGTGGATCACTAGATAATATCTGACTGGTATTTTAACACAAAACAACACAAACTTTCTCCAACTTTTAAAAGTGTTGCAGAATCTGCAGGTCCTCTAATTCTTCTTAATTCATGTTGGGAGTTTCCTGTATTGTAAATGGGTGGGATGGGTCAACTTGCTCTATTTCCACAATGGCAGAAGGTGGAACATGAGTAAATTTACTGGCATTTTCATTGATATTATCTGTATAATAATACATAATCAGCAGAGAGCTCATTTGATCCATGTGAATAGAAATCAAGAATAGGTAAATGGCAGCCTCTTGAGAAACAGCAGTTGGAGCTTTGGGTGTCAGCTGCTCTCAGATTTGCACACCATCGGCTCATGGTCCTTAGTGTAAGGCCCTGAGTACCATTACCTCAAATCCCAGCAGCTGGATTGACCAGCTCTCCTGACTGCTCCTGGCAGTGCTTTCTGCAGCTGTAAATAGTTATCCCAGAGCTTTTCAGGCTACCACAGAAACTGTGAGGTTGAAGGAGAAGCTACCACCACCTCTGGCAGGATTTCATGGGGAAAGTAGCTGAGGCATCTGAACCACCCAGACCTCTACCTATCAGACTGCTGTGGGGTGGGGGGTGGGGGTGGAGAGAGCATTGCTCTAGACATAAGCATTGAGAGCATTGCTTCTGGCACATGGCCCTGCACGTGCATTTGCGTTCATTAGCATGTGGAAACCAAGTGTTCCCCTTGTTAAAACTCCCTTCACCTCTCATCTTCTCACAGGTAGGTTGGACTCGTTGTTCCCTTCCTTTGTTGCTATTTTTACTAATTTCTGTTTTGGCTCCACAATTAATTTTCTTCTAGTGCTTCCTCAGGTCCTCCCAGCCGTGTTCTCTGTATCACACTTCTCAGACTTTTAATGTCTACTATAAGGAGCTGCTTCATTGATCCATTTCTGGGTAAGGATTCTCACATTTTCTCACAATGCAAAATGTTTGCCATGGCTATTTGTTGCATGAATATCAATGTTTCTTATTCAAATGTGTTGCAATTTTACATAGTATTGGTAAAATTATTGAATATCCCATGAAAACCAAGAGAAAAAAAGAATATTAAACATTCTCCTAAAAGCAAAATGGAAACAAAACACAGTATATTGGAAATTCAGAATGGGTTGGATCCAACCCATTACTCTAAATATAGCATCTTAGCACGTGTATGTGGGGCTAATCATTTACACACTGAACAGGAGGGCTTCAGCCACTTTCTATTATAGATGTTCACCTAGAACATCCCGGGGTCTGGAGAAAAAAATGATCTGTGGCATGTGTTCAGTTGTTTTTCTCCTCCCTAAATGTAGAGTTTCCTAGGCTTCATTCCTTTCCTTTCTGGTGGGGGTTGGGAAAGAGACACGACAGGACATGATGCTGCTTTCACTGCAAACAATGCATGCATTTGGCCTCTTTGGAGATGTACAATGGAAAAGTACTGGAGCATATATAGCTTCACATGCTCATGGGCAGTAGAGGTTGCTAAGTGAATGGACTGATAAAAAGCTCTCTGGGAATTTAGCTAAAGAATCTTTCTGTCCATTAACTTTGGGTGCTCTAAAGAGCTTTTTGAGGAGGAAGTGAAAAGTGATCAACAATGTCAGCATTTGAATGACATTTTCTTCTAACCATGATAAAATGAAAATCTCTCAGCAAGCAAAGGCCATAGAGGACATAATCCTCGAGTTCTCTGAAATCCTGGTGGTTCAATCAATACTGAACAAAACCACAACAGGAATCAAGGGCAGACTGTGCACTTTCAGTGGAAAGTAGAAACCTCAATAAAAGCCAGCCATCATTGCAAGATATACAAAAGCAAATCAAATAAGAATGCAAATATAACACAGTTCATGCAGACATTGATTTTTATTGCTTTAAAAGGAAATTATGATGATAATTATAGTACTAATCTAAGACTTTGTCTTTTAAAAAACATTAAGTTAATGAAAATTAAGATACTTCTCCATGATGGGCTGGGGAGATGGCTTAATGGTTAAGGTGCTTCCCTGCAAAGCCTAAGGGTCAATTCCCAAGGACACACATAGGCCAGGTGCACAAGGTGACACATGCATCTGGAGTTCATTTGTAGTGAATGGAGGCTCTGGCATGCCAGTTCTTTCTCTCTCTCTCTCTCTCTCAATTTCTCTCTGTTTCTTTCTCTCAAATAAATAATTTAAAAACAAAATAAAAGTATAGGGCTAGAGAGATGGCTTAGTGGTAAAGCACTTGCCTGTGAAGCCTAAGAACCCTGGTTCAAGGCTTGACTCCCCAGGATCCATGTTAGCCAGATGCACAAGGGGGTGTATGCATCTGGAGTTCCTTTGCAGTGGCTGGAGGCCCTGGCGCACCCATTCTCTATCTATCTCAAACTGCCTGTCTCTCTCCTTCTGTCACTCTCAAATAAATAAATAAATAAATAATTAAAAAATTAAAAAAAATAAAAGTATAAAAAATACTTTTCATGAGTGCAAGTGTTAACAATATAAAGTCATGGTAGAAAAATGTAGGAGAGGCTTTAGAACACACGAAAATTCTACTTAAAGAGTGATACTGGGACGTAGCATAGGTTGGGAGAATATCTTGATTTAGTCCTAAATCCATCAGCTACAAAAATTAATTTATAATTTTGGGTGTGTTCTTGTACAACAGGAAAAAGAAAGCAGTGCAACTAATTCAAGAAAAATATATATGAAGAAAATATTTTTTAAATGTAAGAAAAGATCCACTCAGCTGCTGAATAAACAAACAATCCACATTATTTGAACTTTTACTACTGTATTGTCTCTGTTAGTATAGGAGTTAATTTTCACTTTGAAGATGTGGGGGTTTTCTTAGTGGGAAGTAGAATATACTTCTTCCCAATGGAAGCCTACACATGAACTCAGAGAAAATGCAGGTATAAATGTAGTGACTGAAGTTAGTCAGGGACTGTTGGTGGTACAACTTACTCAGGCCCAGTTCTGGATATGATACTTTCCATTCACAGTAAATTTAAGCTGGTCTTTCCATTTGTCAAGGCTCAGAGGGTAATGCAGAGCACATCTCTTGTTAATCTATTTTCCCAGAGTTAAGAAATACATTTTTCAAGAATTCTCACAGTTAAGAATTTTAGTTGGCTTACCCATGTTCCAGAAGTCTAGAAATTCCTATCATAAGTCTCTAGAGGAGCTTATAAGGAACTGTAAATTGCAGGGTTGGGGATATTGCTCAGCAGTTAAAAGTGTTTATTAAGGCTCACAGGCCAGGTTCAATTCCACAGCACCTACATAAAACCATAGGTAAAAAAATAAATAAATACATACATACATACATACATACATACATACATAAATAATTGTCAAAACTCTGACATTCATTTGTAGTGACAAGATTCAGTCAAACACACACATCACATACACTGCACATGCTCAAATAAATAATAACAATAATAACAATAACAATAATAATTAAAATATTACAAATAAAATGCTGTCATGCTTTGCCACATGGTATAAATGGCAAGGTTTCTTGTACTGGAGCTAATTCTGTTTCATTATTTTTTGTTCTAGGCTTCCCCTCACAGCTAATTGCTTTAGGGTAGCCTGATGTATAGGCTGGTTCAGTTTTTGAAGAATGGCCTTTACTACTTCCATAACAGGAAGAGGTTTAGAGAGATGGCTCCATTTGTAAAGTGCATGTTGAACATTGCACAAGCAGGAAGGACCAAAGTTCAGATCCCAGCACCCATTTAAAAAGCCAGGCTTACTGGCACATGATTGGAACCCCTGTGTTAGGAAGACAAAAAAGGAGGATTCTGAGACTTGCTGAAGAACAAGTCTAACTGAATCAGTGAGCTCTAGGTTCAGAGAGAGATACTGTCTTAAAACAGAAGATAGAGAAAGATATTTGATAACTACCTTTGGCCTCCACACACATATGGCCACATATTAACACATACACATAAATATATAAAACCAGGAAGAGTTTTAAAAGATGCTTTGCTTCTTCTGTTGTGAGAGAAATTGAGAAATGCAATAAAGTATCCTTAATTTAGAAGGAATGTCCTAGCCCATCACCAAGCATTGGGTTCTTTAAATTTAATTTATGCGGAATGTCCATCATTATCTTTAGTTTATTTCTCTTCTTTTGCAGAATTTGTGAATTACTATGGTCTCTAATATATTGCTGCCTCTTGCACATTTAGCATGATAATGTGATACAATCAGTACAGTGAACCAGTGTAATGGCCTGGTTATGATCAAGTGACCTGTGGTTTTGGGGACTAAATAATGGTGGAGCAGGAAGGTTAACAAATCTCTTGAGGAAGATAATACATAAGTTCCATTGTTAATTTCTCATGAATGATGATAGTTCCTGAGTTTACTTTCTGATAGGAATGGAAAGGATATATTCTGTACACTAACAACCACTGTATATGGCCTGAACTCATGTTAACATACTCTAGCAAGTACATTATTGCTACAAATGGAATTAAAAACACCTCCATCAAGTTTGTGGTGACCTATCATTTTTTTCCCCCAGATACAATGTGGCTTCTGTTTTAGTTAGACTGGTGGAACACATGAAGATATAATGGAAGGCATGACTAATCTTTTTAAATATATTTTTTTAATTTTTTTTTTATTTATCTATTTGAGAGAGACAAACACAGAGAGAAAGGCAGAGAGAGAGAGAGAGAATGGGCGTGCCAGGGCCGCCAGCCACCGCGAACGAACTCCAGACGTCTGCTCCCCCTTGTGCATCTGGCTAACGTGGGTCCTGGGGAACCAAGCCTCGAACCAGGGTCCTTAGGCTTCACAGGCAAGCGCTTAACCGCTAAGCCATCTCTCCATTCCTCTTTTTAAATGTTTAAGGGTAACTCTAACATATGCCACTCCATTCTGTATTTTGTTTGCATTTGTAAGTCTTGATAAAATGTTATGGAAAATTTAAGGGGCTACTCTTGGATTTACCACTACAATAGTTCTTATTCAAAATTCAAGGAACAAGTGTGGGACATGATGCCAAATTTTGGAAACCGCTCCCTCCTTAGTGTATGGTTAACTGGGTAAATGATAATTTAAAACCAGACAAGGGTGTCTGGTCCCTGTGGCAATAGCTGAGAACACCATGGGTCCCTTCTAGAAATGATGATCACAGGAATGTCACTTCTGGTGCCCCTCCTCCTGGCATCACCTCTCCCAGAACCCTGAATATCTTTGACCAGGATTTGAAGAGGAAACAGAAGAACTGGACAGCCTGGCAGCCCAAGTGGATGAAGTTTGATTACCTGAAGGAGGAGATTGGAAGTCAGACTGCAGATCTTGTATATGATATAGCCAGAAATTTTCCCCTTGCTTTGGGTGTTTAGCACAACATTTGAATAAGGAAACTATTGGAAAGATTTTCCAAACAGAAATTGAAGATAATGCTTTAAGTCTCACTCAGCTTGGCTGATCCAAAACTAACTATGAAGCTCCAGGCTGGCCTCCATCCCATGGAAATCCTCCTACTTCAGCCTTCCAAAAACAAAATATCCTTAGAAACAGACATTCCTACCATGAGTGTCTTAGCTGATAAACAATTCCTTCCTTTCTGAGAAAACACATTTGCCCTGGCGGTTAGCCCCTTAAGTCTTCACTGGGTGAATGATCTTCCTAGAGTACTTGAACAGATTCACTAGGTCTTAAGACCAGATGCAGTGTTTGTTGGCACAACGTTTGGAGGTGACACAGTCTATGAACTTCGATGTCCATTGCGGTTAGCAGAAACAGGAAGGGGAGGGGGATTTTCTCCACATATTTCTTCTCTCACTGCTGTCGGTGACCTAGGATGTCTGTTTGGAAGAGCTGCCTTTAATATAGTGACTCTGGAGGCTGATGAAATTCAAGTTAACTACCCAGGAATGTTTGAGTTGATGGAAGACTTACAAGTCTATTTTTAGGTATAGGTGAGAGCAACTGTTCTTGGAATAGAGAAGCCCTGCTCCACCAAGACACAATGCTAGCAGCTGCACCACTTTACGGAGATAAGTACAGAAATGAGAAATGAGCATTGTTCAGTACCTGCCACAAACCAGACCTACCACATGATAGGATGGAAATGTCATGATTCTCTGGCAAGACCAGCTGAATGAGGTTCTGCAACTGTGTCATTGGGAGAACTAGGAAAAGTAAACAACCTCATGTTACAGGAGAAAAATTTACAATAAACACCTTTTCATTGTTAAAAATTTTTTAAAAAGCAAAACTTCCTTGTTGGGAAGAATTGAATATCAAGCTCCTAAAATTCAGTCTTATTTTGTTATTTGTGTAAAATAATCATATATATGATCATATATACATATTGTATATACATATTGACAATGTGTCTTACCCTGAAGGTACAGAATTCTAACAGCAATCTTAATAGTCACTAACAAATGACCCTTCTGATTATGGGTATTACTCGTTAGGATGACTTAGTTTGGCTTGGCTGACTCTTTTTTTTTTTTTTTTTTTTATTAGTTTTCTATTCAGCAAATACGGGCAGTTTGGTACCATTCTTAGGCTCATCCGTGACCTCTCCCCTCCCCAATAGCCCTGCCTTGTTGATGTATATGGGTTGTGCATTGTGGAGTTAGCCCACAGTTATTGGTACGATAAATGTCTCTGCATATCATGACCCAACATGTGGCTCTGACATTCTTTCCGTCCCCTCTTCTGCAAAATTTCCCTGAGCCATGTTGGGTTCATTTTTGGTCTGCTTCAGTGATGAGGTGTTGGGGGCCTCTGAGGCTCTGCCTCTCTGATTTGGTAGGAGTTGATTTTTCTCTGTGTTGGTCTCCTTGCCCCTTGTGCTGGTATCTGGTTCATCAGGAAAACAGCACCCTTGCTTGTTTTGCCAATTTACCTTAGTTTCAGTCAGGGCCTTTTTGAGGTATGATAGGGTGGCTCTCTCCTTAGGATCTGCATCGATCTTTCTTTCCCAGGTATTTTGCAGGGAAGCTAGGCAGTCGCTATCTTGGCCAGAACTCCACTTGGCTGACTCTTGAATGTTACTACCTCACTCCTACTATTTCAGGGTTCTATTTTGCTATCAGCCAGTTTGAAATTGCACATTTATATTGCTCTCTGACAGTGTACCTTGTCCTCAATTCTTTTCAGTTTTTGGATACCGAAAATTATACCCATGCTAAATGTTGTCACTGAGACCTTCTGTCATTCACACCTACCATATCTTGCTAGTGAGTTACTCCAAACTTCTCCTTTTCCTTTTGACAATCACCACTTTCTATGACAGATATCACTATCAATAACCTTAACTGAAAACCTTCAATGTACTTCTGGACTGGGCTGTAAATAGTTTTGATCACTATATATCCTAACATATCTAGAAAAAAAAACACTAAGTATTCCCAGGACAAATTCCATATTATTTCAAATATAAAATTTTGTTTTTAATTATTATACTATATAAATTCATATTATATGTGGCCAAAGGGATTAAGCCTTTTAAAAAATTAGTCTATAAGATGGTCAACTTCTTTAATAGAGAAATGACTTTCCTTCATGACTGAGCCAGGATATCTTCACATCAATCTGCTATCATCTCCTACATATAGTCCCAACCACACAGGATTGCACTTACTTACCTCTGAAAGACACATGGTCTTCCATCCCTAAAAGACTAAAAGGCTATTTTTTTTTTCCCTTAAATTGTATGCTATTGGCTCAGAGTGGGTCTAAACTAAGGAATGGGGGCTTTTTGACAGCTGACATCATGGCTAAATATACTCTACATACGTGCAAGCAAGTGGAACAGTTGACCTCTGGTAAGCTGACCTCAGAGCCAATAAATGTGATGAAAATGATTTCTTAACTCCAAAAGAGAAACCTTGACATATTTCCTATCAGAAGCATAAAAAAATGAACAGAAATATTTAAAAAATAATCAAAGTATTAGGATATATAATTTTATATTTTAATTTTATAGTATCTATAATATTTATGTAACATTATTTGTAAAATAAACTAAAGCAACAAAAACAAATAAACTGCCCAAGTATAGGAACAACGTTAAGCACTAGTCCCTCTCCATTCTTTGCATCAGAAATGAAACGAACCCAACCTGAATGAGTAAATCACCCTTTATCACATTCTTAAAGTGAATTTCATGGGCATGGTTTTTATTTTATTCTTAGCAGTCCTTCCTAGGAAAACACATTCCTGAACCATAAAGATATATATATATATATGTATGTATACTTGTATTCTTATTCCATTACTACTTTCATGTAATGCTTTCTAGAACTTTCTATGATAAATTATGAGAATTAAGGGGATGGCATCTGCAAAAATTGTTAAGTTTGTTGAACTCTAATTCTTGGTTATGTTTCTTCCTGATACAAATAAAAATATAATTTCCACTGTGAGTAAATGATGATTTCTTTTTGTTTAATCTTATTTTATTTTATTTTTTTAATCAATTTTTTAAAAACATTTTCCATGATTATAAAAGAATATCCCATGGTAATACCCTCCCCCCAACTTTCCCCTTTGAAATGGTCTTGTGTAGGTAGTTTTGAGGTGTTAATACAGAACTGGGGGTATTCCAATTATTTATAACATTAAGAAACCACAAGGTTACCATGTGCTCAAGCATGCAATCCTTCTTTTTCAGAGATTCAAGTGTTCTCTTTGAGAACAGAGACTGTGGGATGGCTTGGAATCTATAGAGATGGGCCTAAAGTAGGGGTTGTTTTATTATTTATTTATTTAAGAGGAAAAAAAAAAGAGAGAATGGATGTGCCAGGCCCTCTAGCCAATCCAAACAAACTCCAGATTTTTTTTTTTAATTTAATTTATTAGTTTTCTTTTCAGCAAATACAGGCAGTTTGGTACCATTGTTTAGGCTCATCTATGATCTACCCCCTCCTATTGGACCCTCCTTGTTGATGTAAATGGGTCGTGCATTGTGGAGTTAGCCCACAGTTATTGGTATGATAAATGTCTCTGCAAATCATGACCCAACATGTGACTCTGACATTCTTTCCGCCCCCTCTTCCGCAAAATTTCCCTGAGCTATGTTGGGTTCATTTTTGGTCTGCTTCAGTGCTGAAACTCCAGATGTTTGTGCCACCATATGTATCTGGCTTATGTGGGTTTTGGGAAATTGAACCTGCATTCTTAGGCTTTGCAGGCAAGTGCTTTAAATACTAAGATATCTCTCCAAATTTGTTGTTTTGTTTTGTTTTTTTGTTTGTCTGGCTTCATTATTTATTTATTTATTTTTACAGGGTCTCATTCTCCCTGGAACTCATTCTTTAGCCACAAGATGCCCTTGAACATATGGGGATCCTCTTACCTCAACCTTCTTAGTGCTGGTATTAAAGGCATATGACACCAGATCTGGCTTTAGAGACCAGAGTCTTGATCCTAACACTAATACATTATATAACCATAGTAAAACTGCAAATCTCTTTTAGCTTTGATTTCCTATCTTAAAACTGGCAAATCAAAAAAAGAAAAAGAAATAAAAAAAAAAAAGAAAACTGGTAAATCAGAAGACATTGATTCTTTCTCCCTATTCCTTTTCAAAGAAAGACAATGGGCAGTTAATCTTAGGAAAGAAGAGACACATGAACAAAAGAGACACATGAACACATGAACATTGATAAAATCAAGTAGAGCAGTAAAATGACTTTCTTATATCTTCCATTGTTAAAGCTCTATTTTTTCCTACCTGCTAATGTACATGTAAGAGAACTTTGAGTGACCTCCTTTACCACTCTTCCAGCTTTTTTCTCTGAGGCAGAGTCTCTCACTGCACCTGGAGCTTCTGTGGTGTTTTGAGTTATACTGACTGAGCAGTGAGTCATGGAAATCCTACTGTCATCATTGTCCTTGAGGCCATGACTACAGTCCTGCATAGCCAGGCTCAGCTTTACCTGCCTGTAGGGGTCAAATTCAGGTTCTCATGCTTGTGCAGCAATGGCTATTAACACTGAACAATTTTCACAGCCTTATTCCCATGCTTCTTGATGGTATTACTATTCAGGAATGCATTCATGCAGTTAGGTTGTGAATGGGTCACCTCTAATATCCTTAGGGAGCAATAAACTCTCATTTGTAACAGATGCTTTTGATGTCCTGTTAAAACTTAACCATCTACTCAGTTCCTGTCTTAGGGAGTATGATTAACTATAAGTATCAAGAATGAAGAATCATCATAGTAAGACCCCATACCTGTTGGAAGTGTGCTAAGAAGTTTGGTCCTAACCTATTTTTTTTACAAATAGAGAGCTAGAAGCAGGAAACAGGAGCAAAGAATATCAGACAGAATCCAAATACTGACATATGGGCTCTGTGCTCATGCATAACCACTTACTTTTTCAGAATGTACACAAACACACAATTTCCATGAATGCCAAGAGTAACCAATATCTAAAATTAGATCAGTTATTTTATTTTTCTTGTATGAATTATTTTAGCAATCATTAAGTGGTTACTAATAGATGATGAAGACGGGAGAATGAGGCAAATGTGTAATCCTTAGACAAGTGAATAAGTTTCCACACAATACAGAGTCTATATATCAGAATCACTCAGTGGAGAAGCTCTAAGGATACTGGAACTGTTGGCTATTTGAAAGAGTTTTTGGGCAACCAATACACTTGGTTTTAACCTCAGCTAAATGACTGTGTGTATACTCTCTGAACTCAGCTCATCTTTGTAGGGAACACAATGCACATTTGTTGGAGACTTTAAAAGACCATGGTCATGAAAGCTTCAGTTCAGTCCTCAGTACTGGTCCTGCAAAGCAAAATCAGTAAGAAGAATCCCTTCTTACTGGGGCACCTGTTAGTCACTCAAAAGTAGTTAGAAACAAGTTTATATTGAATTACCCACTCTTTTACCCAATGCACTAGAAGAAGAAGGAGATAGCTAAGTGGCTTCTCACCATCCAGAGTTGGTTGCTGAAGTCAACTATATATATTTCATTTTGTGGTAAGTATTTTCTATGAAGACCCACAGCATTTTAAAGTTCTGGAAGATGAAGATAACACATTAGGCTTATTGACTCATTAATAATAAAAGACAAATGTGAACAAGTAGGAGAACTATAAGAAATTGGCTCAGTTTTACTTCTTTACCAGATGTGCAATGAAAGCCAACTGCTTTCTGTCTGGGTCTCATCTGCTTAATTAGTAGTGAAATGAATCTTTTGATGACCGCAAAGGAGTTGAAAAGCTATAGATAAATGACCCAAAAGAGTTTAAGGATGCTATACCCAACAGAAGGGAACAAAACCCAATCAGACAATCTAGTAATGTGACCGAAGTAGAACTACCAGCTAATGACTGTAAATACACACACTGAGCCAGACTGGAAATAAATGCATGATGGAACCTAAATGAACATATTGGAAATTTATTAATAAATTATCTCAACACTAATCAATTTAATTGCTTTTTATAAATATCATGCCACAATTAAAGGCTGTTTTGCTTCATGTCTGGCTTATTTCTAAGTGGACAAAAACTATCTCATTGACTTGGATAATATGCTCAGTAATATGCATATGTGTATGAGATATATACACATATGTATATTCAATATACTAACATATTAGCATGAGTATGCACATGCTATTCATGGGGGTAGTGATGGCTGGGCATTAAAGTACAAATGAAAGAATGGGTTTGCTGTTTCTTTGTTCTCACTATTTTTTTGTGTGGGAGATAGTATTAAATGAAAAACAGGAGTATAATTAATTAGGTAAATCTGAGCTCTTGTAATACACTTTTATAAAAAATACAATTTATGACTTGGTCTTCTCTTTGAAATGGTACTTGTAACCAAGTTTTCAAAGAAACATTTAGGTCATTCAAGTTCACTTTTCATCTTTATCTTTGTATTAAAGTTATCTGCCTTTGAGGAAATGGTTCATTCACTGAGTGCTTGTCTCTGGCATTATATACTACCACTGTCCCCAGAGTCATCTGGGGAAGGCATTTCCTCTTTGGTTCTTATGCTTGCTGTATTTATTCAGCATTTGCAAAGCTCTGTTATCATATGTCTTTTCATTGTTATATTTACATAGGTTTGTATAGGAAAATTACCCTATTTGTATTCTCATGTCTGGAAAATAATGAATGAATTCTCTGTAAATATAGACTTAATGAAAACTTAAAAGGAAAGAGAGGCATCACATAAGCTGCTTATATCAATCATTATGTTCATAGGCATTTCTTCTCTCTCTCTCTCTCTCTCTCTCTCTCTCTCTCTCTCTCTCTCTCTCTATATATATATATATATATATATATATATATATATATATATACAGATAGATACATAGATATAGATATACAGATATATCTCTATCTATCTATCTATCTATCTATCTATCTATCTATCTATCTATGGCTTTAAAAACTTAAATAATGAAGCTAGACATGGTTGTTCATTCCTATAACACTCAAGAAGCTGAGGCAGAAGGCTTATCATGGTTAAAACCAGCTTGGGCTACATAGAGTTTCAGGCTGGCTCATGCTACCGAGTGAAGCACTACTCAAAGAAGAATACAAAAAATGGTGCCCTCATATTAAACTCTAAGCAAAAATGCACTACTTGCCAATTGCTATAGTGAAGTAAACACTGTGATGTAATTCTGCACTACTGGTGTGTCCTACTATTATCTGATTTTGCTATGAGGAAATTGAGACATCAGTTAAGACACATTACCACTGTTTTACCTCAGCCAAATGACGGACTAATTTTAAATCTAGACCAAAAGGCTCTGGGGTTGGAGCATATTCTAGCCTTAATTTTTCTAACTCTTTCAAAAGTAATTGCCAGATTAGGGAGATCACTCAGTTGGTAAAGTGCTTGCCTCAAAATTGCAAGAATTGAGTTTTATGACCAGTACCTGTGAAACATGCTGGGAATGGTAGCTTGTGTCTAGAATCTAAGCACTGGGGGGAAAAATAAAGGTGGACCCTTGGGGATCAGTGGCCGGCAATATAGTAGTGTGCATAGTGAGCTCCAAGTCAGTGAGAAACAGTTTCCGAGGAAGTTGTGGTGGCCAATTTGGGTGGTCAAATTGATAGATTGTTTTAAAAATTACTATTGAACGAAATATCAGGGCATGTCTATGAGAGATATTCTAGATTATATTCAATGAGGTAGGAAGAGCCAGCCTGATTCTGTGTGGTGCCATTCCACAGGATTGCATGTACAGAGAAAGCCTGCTGGGCAGCAGCACTCGCTGCCTTCTACTTCTTGACTGTGTATGCAATGTTGCATATGGCCGAAGTGCCTGCCACTATGGCTTCCATGACATGGTGGACCATGCCCTCCCTATACCCTGTGAGCAAAATGAAATCCTAAATTATGTAAGATGCTTTTATCAAATATTTTCTCACAGAAATTAATGCAGTAACAATATAAAAAAAAAATGGTGTCAAGCTGGGTTTGGTGGCATGTGCCAGTAATCCCAGCACTCTGGGGAGGCTGATATGCATGCATCTACTGATGTGAGTTAAGGTCAGCCTGAGGCTACATAGTGAATTCCAGGTCAGCTTGGGTTATGGTAAGGGCCTACCTTGAAAACACAAAAAACAAAACAATCAAACAAGCAAAAAAGCTGAGCAGAGTGATGCACACCTTAAATCCCTGCACTTAGGGGGCAGAGGTAGGAGGATTGCTATGAGGCTGTCAAGGCCACCTGGGCTACATAGTGAATTCCCAGTCAGAAGCCTGGGCTAGAGCCAGACTATATCTCAAAAAACGAAAAAGAAAAAAGAAAAAGCATTTCACGGGTTCCAAAAAGTGGTGTTGTTTTGATAAACCTGACCATAGGGTTTGTAGACCTTTGGAACTGGGTTATGGCAGAAATGTGGAAGAGTATCAAACTTTGGGCTGAAAAAGTCATAGAATGCTAAAAGCGGAGTTCAATTGACTATTCTGTAGAGGTTTAGATGACCAGAGTAGGAAGAGAGTTACAGACAGAAGAGACGTGGCTCTTGAAGTTTTACAGAAAACAAGACTCCATCAAGAACTGGACTGGAAACAATTGTTGTATTCTGGCAAAGAAAGTGGCTGCATTCTGCTTGCATATTGGGAGACTGAATTCAAAAGGAGAGAATTAAGCCGGGCTTGGTGGCGCACGCCTTTAATCCCAGCACTTGGGAGGAAGAGGTAGGAGGATCACCTTGAGTTCAAGGCTGCCCAGAGACTCCATAGTGAATTCCAAGTCAGTCTGGACTAGAGTGAGGCCCTACCTCAAAAAACCAATATATATATGGCCTAGTTTGTTAGGCAGAAGAAATATCAGAAGAGGATAGCATTCACACTTGTCCCGAGGATAAAGCCTTTATTTATTTTTAAAGATTTATTTACTAGAGACAAAGAGAGGGAGGGAGAGAGAGGTAGAGGGAGAATGGACACACCATGGACTTTAGCCATAGCAAATGAACTCCAGATGCATGTACCACCTTGTGCATCTGGCTTATGTGGGACCTGAAGAATAGAAACTGGGTCCTTAGGCTTCACAGGCATGTGCCTTAACTGCTAAACCACAGCCTTTTTATTTATTTATTTTTTTTTTCTTGTTTTTGTTTTTTTTTTTGAGGTAGAGTCTTATTCTAGCCCAGGCTGACCTGGAATATACTATGTATTCTCAGGGTGGCCTCAAACTCTGAGTGATCCTCCTACCTCTGTCTCCCGAGTGCTGGGATTAAAGGCACGTGCCACCATACCTGGCTTACAGCCTTCATTTTCTAAAAGATCAGTATTACTGAATATCACTGAACACCACCTGTGCTACACTAGAACAATAGGAGAGATGTCATGAAATCAAGAGCCCACCCATTGGAGACACCATTTGGTGATAAGCCAAATTCATTTAAAAGAAGACAGCCTATATTGAAGGGCTGTCTGTTAGAACACAATGACCTATGGAAGTATTTTGAAGTTACCCCGGAAGAAATACAGAGGCCTCTATAGCTGTGGTCAGTCTATATCGAAGCTGGAGGCAGAACACAGCAATGCCATGCACATCCATTTGGCAAACATAATAATAATAATAAAATAATAATAACAATAATAATAAACAGTGTTGCACGGAGTCTTTCTTTATGGTTCCAGAAATCTAGAGGCTTGTCAATGTGTCAGTAGTTGGAGTTCCTGCAAGGAGATGTTAAGAATATTAGTCATGATGTGAAGAAGGTGAACTATAAATTGAAAAGTAAAACTCAAGACGCTGAAGCCGCCAGAACTATGGAGCATCTGTCAAGGAAACCTAGGGCCAGGGGTAGAGCTGCCCCAGAGAGAAAGATATTCTGCTGCAGGCAGCAGAGCTGCAATGATGAGAAAGCTCTTTCGAGTCCCGATGCCAGGCAAGGATATACAAGATGTTGTTTTCATTGCTGGGTTTACTGTGTCTGACCTTTTCTTCTAATGCCCCTGTTTCTCTCTTTCCAAATCCCCATGTTGACTGATGGCCACTGTATATGGGAAGAATGTACCTTGTTTTTTCCGCTTTTTGATTTTACAGGTATTTGTATTCAAGAGTTTGTGTGAGTCTCAGAAGAGACTTCGCACTTAAACTTTTGAACACAATTACAATGTTTAAGGACTGTGGGGACCTTTAAAATTTAATAGAATGCATTATGATGGTTGTGAGCCTATGGGACTTTGAACCAAAATAAACCTTACTTCCTTAAGTTGCTTTCATCGACTATTTTGTCCCAGCCATGAGCATAGCAACCAATACAGAAGTAGAGGGGTGGAAGTCGTTCCCAAGAATAACACCCAACATTGACCTCTAACTTTCACATGTGTGCACTTACACACACATGCAAATAAATAAATGAATGTTATAAACTGAAAGCTGGACAAGTTGATAGTCAAGAATTTAAGAGACCAAAGTTACTTAGCAGAGATGAATCATTTAAAGGCCAGGAGACTTTTTTATTGGTTATTTTTATTTTAACTTATGAAACAAATTGCAATTTGGTAATATTCTCTTCAGGTTACACACATATCCATTCCATGGAGGGCCCTTGTCAACATGGTTATTGGTACTGGACTTTTAAAGAACAAACAGGAGAGGAAGAGGCAAACGGAGTTGGAAAGGGGAAGATAGGTGTGTCATAGGAGAGGAAGGATTATATATAAACTCAGGGGCAGGTTGTAGGGCTGGAGAAAAAGAAAACTGGAGCATGCTTTCACTACTGTATAAGAAATTATTACTGGTTCCTGATACCTGAGCATCCCTGAAAGACTGACTTGTTTTAATACTTTGTCAAGGCCAAGGAGATGGCTCAGCACTTAAGGATGCTTGCTTGAAAAACTTAACGGCCTGGGTTTGAATCCACAGGACCCACATAAAGCCAGATACACAAAATTGTGCAAGTTTCTGGAGTTCATTTCCAGTGCCTAGAGGCACTGGTGCACCCATGCATACATTCTCTCTGCTCACAAAAAAAAAAAAGAAAAGAAAAGAAAAGAAAAGAAAAGAAAAGAAAAGAAAAGAAAAGAAAAGAAAAAACTTTATCAAAAAGGAAAAGAGTCAATCTGAAATCTCCCTTTTCCCATCAGCACTGCAAAGATCCTGTGAGGGCCCATAATTATACACTGTACACTTAATCAAAATGCAAAGTTTTATTACTTGTTATTTTCAAATGTCTATTTATCTACAGAGTACAATTATATATGAATATATTTGATTGTAATGTTAAACAATCAATTCCTGTGCATTTGGGAAGATGAGCTGGTACTAATATTTACCAACACAACTATGTATTATAAAATAATTCTTGATATATTAATAATTCTATTGGATTTTAGGAAATTTTAAAATAAACTTCATAATTAAAAATAAAAATAAAAGAAAGTTATCCACAAAGATGTGAAGTTTGGATTAATTTTTATCCAAATAACGTTGAAAACATGGTAATAATAGCATTCATGTTGTTGATAATAATAAGCACATGAAAATATTTACATTTTATATGTATAATTCCGTGGGTTAAGTGTTTATATTATATTAACATTATGGCAAGCATTAAATTAAGCATAAAACTTTATAGTGCTGGTATTTATTTCATATAGATTAAAGATATGATAAAGCGAGTTGAGTTATGTTCATTGTGTTCCTTATTATCTTGTCTATTTCAATTTTCAGAAGTTTTAATAGTATTATAATAAGTTACTTGAAATTATATAATCTCCTCAACTATCTACTTTTGTAAACTTTTTCTGACCTCCTTCATTGAAACCTCTCTTCTGCTTTTTCCTCTTCTATGTTGATATCTTTTATCTTGGTCCCCTGTGTCATATGACAACCTGTTATAGACTCAATATTTTGCAGGTCTTATGCAGGAAACCACAGCTGCTATAAGGTCATGAATACACCTACCACTCTGTGTCTGGAAGGCAGTGTTCCCTAGAACTCCACAACCTTTGGCTCTAACATTCTGTTTTCTACCTCTTTTGCTATAGTCCTGAGTCATTGTTGGCTGTGACAGACATGTGTCAGTAAGTGCTGAACACTCAACTGTCTCAAAGTCTTCTCTGTCCCTTGGTGAATTTTGAATCTCCCCAAAAGTCACCAATCTTTGACAAGAGAAACTTCTCTAACCACAAATGCAGCTCTAATGTACAGACAAGTATTGAGAGGGCGCTTTGGCAAGCATAATATTTCCATGTACTCAAACAACAGTAGTAATTTCCCCAGTAGGGCTTATGACCTTCCCAGCTATAGGCTTATGGATAGGTTTACAGTATTAGGAATAAATTTCTTCCTGTGCAGCAGAACTCAAATTCAGTTAGAGAACATTTGGTTATACCCATCACAGACATATCACTATTATACTGGTAAGCACATTTTACCTATGTGGTCAGTTGTGGATCTTGTAGAATCCAACTCTGATTAAAACTTTTCTTATGCAGGGAGAAGGCTTCAGTTCAATCCCACCTTGATTTCTCAGTGTTCTATAACTAAAACATGAGATATATTAAGCAAGTGAGTTTTGCAACTAGTTGTTGTGGCCAATAAAGAACCTTGACAATGACCTGTATTGTTTTAGGGTCCTCTGGGGCCTCTTTGACTAACAGTTGACTGGAAGGTATCCCAAACATGGCTCTGAAACTTTTCCGTAACAAAATATGTTTTCTAGGCACAGTATTTACACCTCCATAGAATACTTCTGCCCAAACTTTCTCTTTTTTAACTAGCATATGTATTTTAATTAACTAACAAAGTAGGTTTTCATGTAGTTTATTCATATTCCTCTCACTTCTCACTCTTCTTCATCCACATCCCTGACACCACTTGTCTAAGAACAGGGATTTCCAGAAAATTCTATAGTAATATATATTATTTATATTTCAAATTATCCCAAACCTACTCTGTCATATATATACCAAATCTGGTGCTGCTCTGGAGTCTATACTACATACAGCAAATTCATAGTATCAGATTTCTACACTGGAGGACCTCACAGTCACTGACTGGCAAGAAAAGCATCAAGTACACCCTTAAGGCCACAGAAAACTGTTGTCAATAAAGACGCATTAACTAGATAAGGACAGTGCATTGAAGAAACAATTATTTGGCTGGCTAAAAGAAAAATAACTTTAGGACTCACTGCCATTTCCACTAAGCCTAAACAGCAGAGCTTCCTCTGTACTACAACGTGCCCTGTGGCCTGAGGAACCTGGGATTGTCTTGAGTAGCTGGAGGGAGGTGAAGCTTACAGTGATGTACTTTAATAAATGCATTCAGGACTACTGAAGAGAGAAATTAGGCTCCTGCTTAAAGGATAAATGGGCTTGTCTAAGCTATAGAATAAATAAATTCCTTAGCAATAAACATTGGCAAAGACTGGAAATAACAGGGGGAATGGGTGATGGAGGGAGAACTGGCAAAGGGAATGACAGTGATTTCTCCATTAGGGAAAGATAAAAAATTGCCTGCTTAATGTCTAGCACACCATTATAAAACAAACAACAAAATCCCTGCACACAAACATCTCTCAGGATGCTATTCAAAGCTACCCATGCAAACTGGCTAGAATAGGATTGGAGAAGATACATCCTTTGACTAGTCTTTTCTTAAGAAATTTTATACACCCAGGTTTTAAATATTTTCCAATTCATTTCAACTGGAAGATTTGATTTCAGCTGACCTATGAACTATAGTATTAGAAATACTTAGCTAAGTCCTTCTGTAAGTTAAGATTGTGTTTATATTCTAGTTGCCACTTGATTTAATGTTTATGGGGGGAGAATTGATTTATTTTGTCTTTACCCAGTCCATTCAGCTTATTCAGTGTAGAAAATGTATTATGACACCTTATGATGGTATAAATATTGTCCTCTCAAAATCTAAACTCCCAGTACCTTAGAAAGTAACTTATTTTAATACAAAGTATCTGTCGATGCTGTCAGGTAACTGTGAAGTCATTTGAGTGAGTCCGTATGACTATAATCCTTTTAGGTGGAAAATTGGACACAGAGGTGGACATACACAAAATAAAGAGAACACAGATAGACAGGAAATACCACATATGAAAATGGAGGCACAGACTGAGGTAACATTATTGCAAAGCAAGGAATAACAAAGATTGCCACCCATAACAAAAAAAAAAAAATACAAGAGAGGCAGGCATAGAACAATTCATCCCTGTCAACCTTCAAATGAATCAACTCCTCCTACACACTGATTTCCGAATTCGCTCCACCAGAATTGTGAGAGAATAAATGAATACTGGATGAATCCATCCAGGTAGGGACGTTTTATTAACTCCACATTTAGAATCTGATATACTCCTTAAGTAGGCTGAATATAATTTATTTGGATAGTTCACCAAGTTGAAATCATCAGGAACACCGTGCATTGTCTGCCAAGGATGCTTCTCCGCATGTTTTCTGCCACAGCTTAAATTGCACCAAGGATCTTGGGACCATCCACTGAGCTCTTTCTCAGGCTAACTGGCTTAATTCCACTTGAATTAATACACTACTTCTTGACTCTGCCAGAAAGCTTTTCAAATGTTGGATAAAGAATGAAAATATATCCTGCTGCCTTATATTTATGCATAACCATAAATACTAATTTTGTGAAAAAATGGAAGGATATGCGTGTTTAAAGGAGCCATAGGCATTGGGGGCTGCCCAGATTCCTTTTATGCTATGATTTTATAGCATCTGTTTCCTTGTTTGTAATACTCATGATGTCAGCATCTGGCTGCTTTGATTAGTGGCTGTGGAGGGACAGTGAGAGATAGTGCTTAGGCATACATCTCAACTTGTCAGTGTGATTTGGTTCCCCCTCCCATCCCTGGCCAGAGGAAATTATCTTGCTTCTAAGTGAAAGATGAAATCAATAGCTATTTCAGGCACCACTGTTTTAGTTAACAAGATATTTCATTTAATTAGGGTGGTAGACGGAGATGTCTTCAGTTCCTATAAATTATGAATGACCTGCCTTTTGAAAACAACAAGATGTGCTCTCTGCAGTCAGGGATCAGTTACCTCATTGCTCTGTCTGCAGCCCTAAGCAGGCTAAGTTAGAAGACAATCAAACCTGGCCTTCATGATGCAGGCTATAATCTGATTCAATTAAGAAGCCATTGTGTTCAGCCTGACTAATGAAGTCAAACAGTACTCTGCAGGGTAGATTTTGGCCTTCAGGAAGGCTAAGGGAAGCCCCACTTCATCCCAGCATTCTAGGAGAAGTCAAAGTAAGGGATAGATTATACAGAGGCAGATGAAACATGGGGAATGGACTGGAGAGATTGCGTAGTGCTTAAGAGACCCAGGTTTGATTCCCCAGAACCCACTTAAGCCAGATGCACAAGGTGGCACATATGTCTGGAGTTCATTTGTAGTGGCTAGAGGATCTCTCTCTCTGTCTCTCCCTCTTTCTCTCACTGTCTCAAATACATATTAAATAAGTAAATAAATATAAATAAGTAAAATATTTTTAAAGCATGGGGAATAAGCATATATCCTGGATAAAAAAATAACCATTTTAGATAAACATTACTAATGCTAATAAAAGTAATTATGGTACAAGGGCAGTTTCATTTTAGGAGATTGTGTGCTCCAGGCCATAGGATTAATATATGTGCCACTTAAATCTCAACAGTATTCCCTGAATTTATAAATTATAACCTTCTCTATTTTGGATTGTAGAATTAAAGAAACTGTCAAAATGGTAAAGCAATTTCTCTAAGGCCAAATTGCTTTGCATCTTAAGTTCCAGAATTTGCCTAAATCAAAAAGTTCAGCATCTTAACCACTATGATTTAGACCTCTAGACTACTGGTACTTTTTTTTTTTTTCCTTACTAACCCAGGTTAGTGAATGTCAGGGAAACTGCCCAAGGACTTCAGTTCAATTCCATCTTTTGGAGGAATAGTTTAGCATCACAGGCACAAACAAAATCAGCCTCTAGGTTCAATGGTATTTGGAGTCTGTGATCTCCTTGGAAACATCCTCTTACATTTTATACATAGGATTCTGTCTATAAGCAGGTGATGAGGCAGGAGCATGATGTTAGCAGGGAAGATAGAGCCCCCACCCCTATTTTTTCTTTTTTACTTTACCAATCATGATGAAATACTCTCTCAGACCATCTCTAATGGAGATGAGCTAACAGGTTAGGTTTTGTGTGTGGAATTTTTTTTTTTTTTTTCACTTCTTGTCTGGGAAAACCTAGACTGGGATAGGATCCTATGGAGAACAATGCAGAAGAGCTTTGTCTCTTCAGACTAAATCATCATAGATGAGACAAAAGACCAGGACAACAAAATCAGTGACCACACAGTCACATCTTTTATTTCCAATAATAGTAGTCACTTCAGAATAAACTTGTTATAATGATACTACTTCTCATCATTAGTATTTGCTCAAAAACTGACTGAATTTTAGTCTTTGAAAGGTCCATCTTAAGATAAGTATAAGGAAATAGTACAGTATTGGGGAAGGGGAAACAAAACAACTCATGCAGTTTCTTCCCACAGATGTTTGTAATCTAGAATGAAAAAGTAGTTATAGATACAATAATTGGAAAAGTAGGCCCATTTTTTGCTGGGAAATGCAAACAGTTATATGGTAAAAGTCTGTATTTTGTCACTAGCCACTATACTAAGTACATAAGAACCTAAGTTGTAAAGTCAAATTCAATAAGGTTTCAATACACTTTGGTTATATTTAGCTATGTGTCCTTGTATATACTATTTAACACTGAAATGTAATTTGGCTATCTGTAAAGTAAGGATAATGTTACTAGCTAAAACATGACTGGGTCGAGTTATAACATTGGATTTACATATAAGTTCTCTTGTATTTGAACCTCAATGAACCAAAGAGCAGTTTGGTGGGGCCAAATATATTATCCAGTGTTTAAAGGCACTTGCTTGAAAAGCCTGTTAGCCTAGGTTTAATTACCCAGAAATCATATAAAGCCAGACACAAGGTAGAAGATGTGTCTGACATTTGTTTGCACCTGTAAGAGGTCCTGGTATATCTTCCCATACTATATATCTCATAAATATTTTTAAAGCAAATATTTGTCATTTGAGATGATGATCTTAATGCAGATAAGTTTTAGGCTGGATAATTTGTGTAAGCTAATTCTTTTAACAGTACAACTTAGGGACATACAAAAAATTGCAATTTACATGAGTTTTTCTGAGAAATTATTTTCAATACACAGGACAGAAAGATACTTGATATAAGTAAAAATAGTATTGTAGATCTTAAGTTAAATAAAAAAAAAAATCAATACAGTATACCATGTTGTCAATAGAACCAATTATTATATCACCATGACCATAATGGGAAATAATTTGCACTTACATAGCTGCTCATGTTAAACATAATATTTGGTACTATGTCACCAGTGAATTAGAAGCAAACTGGTTTAAAAATGGAATCCAAGCCATGTGTGGTGGCGCATGCCTTTAATCCCAGCACTTGGGAGGCAGAAGTAGGAGGATCACCATGAGTTTGAGGCCACCCTGAGATTACATAATGAATTCCAGGTCATCCTGGCCTACAGTGAGACCCTACCTTGAAAAAACAAAACAACAACCAAAAAAAAAGGAATCCATTCTTGTCTTTCAAGTGATTGGCTAATAAACAAAGACTAGTTCATATACCTATACTGTGGAGTGCACAATTCAAAATGATATTAAAAAGACTTGGTTACACAGCACCTAGTAGAGATGATCAGAACACCAGACACACTGACCCAGCAAAACTAGCTAAACTCAACCTGGCATGGTGGCACACACCTTTAATCCCAGCACTCGGGAGGCAGAGCCAGGAGAAATATCATGAGTTCAAGGCCACCCTGAGACCACATAGTGAATTCCAGGTTAGCCTGGGCTAGAGTGAGACCCTACATCAAAACACCAATAAATAAATAAATAAACATATAACTAGATAAGCTGGTGGGGCAACAAAGAAGACCCTTCCAAAGCCATCTAAGCCTCCTAGTTCATAGGATTAAGTGTATGGGGTAACACACACCCGTAAGGACTTTGGCTTTGTCAGATTATCTGTTTAATTTATCTGCCCACTCTTGCATAAATGTGTATATTGCTTAGTTGAATATTAGAATTTCCCTGTATTTTGCTCTACCCAGCCTACTAAAACCTTGCATAACAGGCAAACCCAACACCTAGGGTCACTTCTGCTGTTAATCTGGGAGTAATGAGCCACAATGAGCACCTTAAGCCCCTTCCATGAAGATATATGTTGTTGGATTTACATGTCTAAGAATACTGCAGATGATTAGAAAACCCACACATCAAACTAACCCAAGATGAAAAAAAAAATCTCTCCAGTATAGTACAAGATACACTAGAACATCAAGAAAATATAATTCCACCCAAGTTATAAATCCATGATATGACCTCCAGTGAGACTTACTTAGTTGAAATTCTTGACAAAGATTTCAAAACAAAAAGTGATTATCACTATGTTCAAAGCAATCAATGAAGAAATCAAATGAATCAAAGAAGAAAACAGAGCTGGAGACATGGCTTAGCAGTTAATGTGCTTACCTGAAAAGCCTAAGGACCCATGTTCCACTCTCCTGAACCCACACAAGCTAGATACCATTACAAGAGATATAAAGAAATTTATAAAATCATAAGGACATATTTTAAGTACATATACTCCACTCTGTTTGAAGATCAGAAGGAAAAGGATGATTTCTTAGATTTATATGACCTACCAAAATTAAGTCAAGTGGATATAAACCATTTAAATAGACCTATAACAAATATGAAGATCCAAGCAGTTATAAAATATCTCTAAAATTAAAATAAGCCCAATTCTGGATGGATTCACTGGTAAATTTTACTATAACTTCAAGGAAGAACTAACACCCCTGCTTTTCAAACTTTTCCATAAAATATAAAAAAGGGATCCCCCAAAATTCATTTTACAAAATCAGCATCACCCTGGAACCAAAACCAGATAGAAACAGAACAAAAAAGAAAATTACAGACCAATCTCCTTCATAAACATATATGCAAAAATTCTCAACATAATATTTGCAAACAGAATACAAAATTATATAAAAAATATCATTCACCCCCAACTAAGTAGGCTTTATCTCAGAGATGTAGGTATGGAGCAATATGTGCAAATTGATAAATTTAATGCACCATATAAATGGACTGAAGGACAAAAATCACATTATTATCTCAATAGAGGAAGGAAAGGCATTTAACAAAATTCAACATCCATTCACAGTAAAACACTTAAAGAAACTTGAGTAATAACAAGCAGATGTCAACATAATAAAGGCTGTTAATGACATACCTGCAGCCCACATAATACTAAATGGAGAAAAACGAAACTTTTCCACTAAAACCTGGAATAAGACAAGTGTGTCCACTGCCCCACTTTTATTTAATATAGAATTAGAAGTCTTAGCTATAGCAACAAGGCAAGAGACACAAAGGTATACAGATTGGAAAGGAAGAGATCAAATTATCATTATTTGCACATTATATGATTCTATGCATAAAGGAATATAATAGGAAGTTTTCAAAAGAAGAAATAAAGAGGGTATATAAACATCTAAAATATGTTTTATATCTTTAGCCATCAGGGAAATGCAAATGAAAAGATTACTTTCACTCATATCAGAATGGCTATCTTCAAGAAAACAAATGACAATAAATTCTGGTGAGGATGTTGAAAAAGAGTAACCCTTCTACAAAGTTGGTGTGAATGTAGACAGGTGGAGTCATTGTGGAAATCAGTGTGGAGGTTTCTGAGACAGCTAAATATAGGCTTACATGTGACCTGGCTATATAATTCCTTGGCTTATGTCCTAAGGACCCTTCTCACTACCTTAGAGGTACTTGCACATCCATGTTTATTGCCACTCTAGTCAAATAGCTAGGATATGGAACCAGCCTTGGTGTCCCTCAACTGATGAATGGATAATGAATATGTGGCTTATTTATGCAGTGCACTTCTATTTAGAAGTTAGAAAATGAAGAAATTATGAAATTTGCCACAAAAGGGATGGATCTGGCAAGGATTTACTAAGTGAGGTAACCCAAGCCCATAAAGCCAGATATTGCATGCTGTCTCTCTTATGTGTATCTCAGCTACAAATGTTTAGACTTAATTGTGAATTGGAGTAAAAGTAGGTAGCAGAAGCCAGTCAGCTAGAAAGAGGCTATATGGGAGGGAGGAGAGGGCAAGTCTTAAAGATATGGTATTCTAGATATTTAAGTAGATGGAATAGATTACTGGGGGTGAAATGCTCTAAATGAGATCACAGAAGGAGATTGAGTGAAAGCACTCCTTCTAAGGCTCAGGATCCATTGTGGAATAGGTGCTGGAAATAATATAAGAGCCAAAGGGAAGGGTAGGACTACTCACAATGCAATCGTGCGGACAGATGTTGGCCTCCATAACCATGACCTCACAGTGCCTAACCCTACCTTCAGAAAATCCTCATAATATGAGGAAAAGATAGTAACATCAAAACAAAAGAAAGACTCATAAAGAAAGGGAAGGACTATGATACAGAATGGATTTGTGAAGTTGAATGTGGGGAAATGGAGGGAATTGTCATGGTTTATTTTCTATATTTATGGAAGTTGTCAATAAAAATAGTTTGAAAAAAATCTTGGATAAATTCATGTACACAGAGAGTAGTTTAGTTTTCAGATATATTTGATGTGCTTTAGCCTGTTAAACACTTTTTCTCAGAAACCAGGCTTGTCAGATATTCTTTTCTCAGTTCCCTTTGGATTTTAGCTCTGCCAGGGAGAAACATCAACTGTGACTCATGGCTCAGTCAGTGGAAAGGCAAGGCTTGCTTTAGGTGCTGAAGGAGGCTCACTATTCCTCTTGCGGCATCTGACACTAGACACACTTACAGCCATATGTGTCCCATGTTCCAAGAAAAAGATAACTCAGAAATGTGCTTTCCTTGCCTTTAAGGACTTCATATTATTGGCCAAGGGACACAAACCTCAGGCCACATTAAAAACAGCTCAGCACATCATGCTCCATCTTCACCTCACTTTATTGTTAGCACCCAACAAACAAAACAAAACAAAAAACTCAGAATCATGTGATTGTCTATGTTTAGGTTATATATAAAACCAACAAAAAAGAAACCCCTCAGAATCATGTGATAATCTTTTTAAGGCCACACAGTATGCCACGGGACATAACTGAGCTTCACTCAGGCAGAATTAGGTGCTACTCTCTCAGAATTCTGAAGGATGAAGATGAGCCACTTTGGGTCAGCTTTGTCTAATACCCTGCATTTTGTGAATAATATTCCAGCTCTTGGAGGAGTAACAATGTATGAGTCAACTAGACTGAGTAATCAGGGCTGTGTTTTTCATCCAGCTGATCCTTCTCCACAATCATTAGACATCAAACCCTGATCAAGGCAACCACGGATTGTACTTTGTGTGAAATATATTTGTCCGAAAGTTCTCAGCTTGGTACCTGGCACCAAATGAATGTTGTACAAAAGTGTCTCCCTCTGTTTTTGTGTGAGAAGCCCTATGACCCTCCTTCCTCAGCTGTTACAACTGAGCGCCATGAAGGAGAGTGCAGTAAATATGTCCAAGTGAAACTGCCCCTTGAGTGAAAAATGTTCCTCAGCAGAAGTCAAAGTTAGGAAGCATATTTACCTTCTGCTTAATAGTCAGCTAAATACCCGACATACATGGAGAGAAACAAGATTAACCTGGTGTGTTGGGAGGAAATCCTACTTAACATTCTATGAGCTTTCTTTTGCACTCCCAGCTGGTCATCACTCACAAGCACCTCCTCAAGTGCTGTGTTCCTCATGCAGACACAGCGCAATGGTTGGGCTGAATGCAATGTGTGTCCCTCATTACTAAGTAGGGCATAAGAGCAAAGTAGCTTTTCTGAGATGGAATGCTTGTTGTTTGTTACTTTTTCTGTATTTGTTTTAAGTGAAGTGGGAATCAACATGTTTGTTATAGATGAAGACAAGTTTACTGAAAACAAAGTATACATAATAAATTTAGGGCTGGTAAATCACCTCAGTATTGTGAAGATTAATTTGAAATAGCAATTTGACTGGGCTGTGGGTGCCCTGTTATATGTTTAGACATTACATTATTTCTAGCCAGGCGTGGTGGCACATGCCTTTAATCCCAGCCCTCAGGAGGCAGGGGTAGGAGGATCGCCGTGAGTTCGAGGCCACCCTGAGACTCCATAGTGAATTCCAGGTCAGCCTGGGCTAGAGTGAGACCCTACCTCGAAAACCCCCCCCCAAAAAAATTACATTATTTCTAAGAGTGTTCCTGAGGGTATCTGTAGATGAGATTAACATTTGAACTTGTACACTAAATACAGCAGCTTTCTTTACTGTGAGCAGGTCACACCCTTTAATGGTCTGAATACTACAACAGCGTAAGCGAGGAGTAATTTCTCTTGTGTCTGATTATCTTCAAGTGAGGACACTGATCTGGCTTTGAGCATGGACTTATGTGGGGAAACACACTACAGGTTTCTTGTTTCACAGATCTTTGGACTGTGACATATCTGTGACATTGATGACGCACAAATAGATGAGAGGTGGGTTCTCCACTCCAATCTACTCCTTCCTTTATCACTCTCACCTTCATCATCTCATCACCATTAAATACCAAGCCTGAGGTTATATCCTGTAAGTACGTTCCAATTAACTAAACAATTAAATATTGTGACCCTACTTTCTGGCTGTTAACTAAAAGTTCAAATGGTACCTACCTTTAAAGACAGAAAATGGATCCCTATTCTATTGCATGTATTTATTTATTTATTTATTTGTCCTGTATATTGGATTAAGTTTGCTTGCAAATGGTGGACGGGAGGTTCTTTAGTAGAGAATGGACATCCTACCAGTGGCTACACCACTCAAGGACAGGACTCCCCCTCACCCAGCTATTAATGCTGATATAAAGGGAAACAAGAGTGCAATTGGGAGAAGTGAGAGCCAAATGAATTGCACACATGTATGAAAATGAGAAATAAAATAATACGCATAAAATAAATAAATAGAGAATAGAGAAAACCTTCTTCAATTTTGATGGTAATGTCTATTATTAGTTTTGTTCTTTCTTTACTTGGTACTTTTTGTCAGAGTGCTAAAAAAGGAAAAGCTTGGACACCACTTTAAGGTTCATGCATATTTTTCTGTTCCTTATTGCTAGAAGAGCTTGATAATAGAGGTTTTCTATGAGAAGAGCGACTTCCACATTAGTTTATGTCAGTTTGTCATTGTACAGGCCTCACAAGGACACATGTTATACTTCAGGAAAATCATGAGATTTGTCTGGTTGCATTACAGTTAGCAGGGATTAAGCAGATTAATTTAAAGAGATAAAAAAGGATCAGTGCTACTAAGTGGCCCTTAGTACACATGAATGCACACAGTCAACCATTCTCCACCAGATCTTCATGATGACAACTGAGATGTACAGTCCAGATGTCAGCCGTGTATGGTCTTCTCACTGATAGTTTCCCACACATGGCTTACTATTAGGAAACCCGTGTATTTGAGCATGAAGACTACATAACGAAGAGAATCACTATCTCTTGTTTTTCAGTCATTCATATTCCATCTCCTCTTTAATATATATATAATATATCTTTAATATATATATAATATATATTTAATATATAATATATTTAATAATATATATTTAATATATAATATATAAAATAAGATATAAATATATATAATTATATAAATATATTTAATAATATAATATTTAATTATATATATAAAATATATTATATATATATAAGTTATTAGAGAGAAAGGGAAAGATAGGAGAGAATGGGCATGCTAGGGCCTCTAGCCACTGCAAAGGAACTTCAGATGCATGTGCCATCTTGGGCCTCTGGCTTTATGTGGATACCAGGGAATCTAACATGGATCCTTAGGCACTATCAAAAATTTGATACAAGAGATGGAGAGATGGAGAGAATTTTCAGTGGCTAAGCATTCTTGCTGGCAAAGCCAGACAGTCAGCGTTAAATTTCCCAGTACCCACTGAAGCCATGTGTACGAAGTGCTGCATGAGTCTGGAGTTTGTTTGCAGAGGCAGGAAGCCCTGGCGTGCCCATGCTCACTGTCCACTTGCCTCTTTCTCTCTCTCTGTCTCTCAAAAAGTTGCAGAGCCTATCTTTAGCCCCAAGGTTGTAGTGATTTCTCTTTATAAGGAGTATTTTTTCTCTTTTTGTTATTTATTTGAGAGAGAGAAAGAGGGAGAAAGAGAGAAAATGGGTGTGGCAGGACCTTTAGCAATTGCAGAGGAACTTCAGACACATGAGCCACCTTGTGCATCTTTCTGGCTTACGTGGGTACTAGGAAAACAAACGTCAGTCTCTAGGCGTCACAGGCAAGGGCCTTAACCAGTGAGCTATCTCTCCAGACCAGGATGTAGTGATTTCTTTAACTTGTTGGAAAATCTCAGGCTGGGGACATTGCAATCCATTGGTCTGAAAGTATAGCCATCTGTCCACCAACTATTTTTTTTTTAAACTAAAATGAGTATTTTCTTTAGAAATCCAAGAATGCTATTATGTTTTACAAGTAACAAGCATCTTTTCTTTTCTGTACTAGTGGTTCTAAACTGTCTCCAGGTGCTGCAGATAAATCCGGACCCATGTAAAACCCAACACCTTTACACTTAACACATGGATTCAGTATTATTTTCTTCTCATTCCTGACTTAACAACAACCAAAAATATAGGGGATAGGTAGCAGAGTAGAGATGTGAGAAGTGAAAAATACCAAGCATTTAAAAATCAAGAGTAGAAAACTATTATACTAAAATCAAATCCATTATATCTATGTAAAACTGTACCCACTATTCAAATCTGGGTAACGATGTTGTGATTTTGTAATAAGTTGCATGTTTCATCCAATTTACTATTTCCAAGTATAGAAATGTTTACTTAATTTTATTATAGGCTGTTTTTATTACATTTTAAACAAATCAGATAAATTACTGAGTGAGAACTACATATATATCCAGTAACCCCCTGCTTGCAAAGAAAATTTGATTCAACTAAATGTTCTTTTGATAAATAGCTTGTGCCTGTATGAATGATTAACAAAATATGGAATGCCCCATAACAGCATGGCATCAGCCTGTTTTCCGTTTCCTCCTTCTATGGTGGACGGAAAGAACAGCAGTAGAAAATATCATTCACTTCCTTGAGAAAGGTAAAGAAAAATTATATTTGTGTTAAATTGTCAGTATGTGGCTCAAGCAATGGAGACTAAAGCAAAAGCAATAAAGAAACATAAAATTCAGTTGAATCTACAATCACGGAAATTATCTTTGATTGCTAAAGAAAGAAGATGCATTGTTGCAGCTAACTGAGCTTACAAAGCCATAACACAAAGTGGTTTCTCACATGATAAACTTTAAGAGGCCCCTGTAAGCTTATAGCTACCATGCCCTACTACAGCAGTAACAAGGCTTAAAACATGCCCGTGGATAGAGGCTTATATAACTGAAAAGTTTGCCGTTATTTACCTCTAAAGCACTATTAAGGGATACTTGTAACATTTAAAAGGAATTTTCAATTCAGACAACAATCTGATATATGTCATTTCCAGACTTTCACAAGCTGATTAAGTTTTAAGCAATTGTCACCGCTGATGACATGAATAAAAGCAAATGTACTGAAGTATGTGTATTTCATGTGTATTTAAGATGATTTGACCCATACGCTTTTACAGCTTTCACCATGGAGGACAAAGGAAGGCTGTGCATTGCTCCTTGGCATATGATGCAGTTACAAAATTTGCATTTAAGCTATCGGAATGGAAACTGAGTGACAAAAACATTAAAACTATTATATTTTTTAAAAAATTCAGCCTATGTCATAGGCAAAAATCTTTGTGTTTATATTTAATATTTTTAAGAAAGAAGACTTACATATAATAAACTATTAGAAAGTCTATAAGAAATAAAGTACCTGTCAGATCATATCTACCATAGAAGATGGCCTAGCTACTATCCTCAGTACTGTAACAACTGCTGCTCATCTCAGTATAAAATCTGCCCTTTCTTTTGTAGGGAGAGGAAGGGAGGAGAACAATCTGAGAAAGCACTGTGTTTGTTACTATCCAACAGCTAAGATCTTCTTTCTGTTCCCAAGTGTGCTTCTTCTTTTTTATTAATTAATTATTTACTGTACTGACTGAACACATTTCATGTTGGTCTCATTCCCCTCATGTATCCCTTCTTCCCTATCCTCATTCCTCTGATGGACTTCCTGAATGGGATTATTAATATTAATCGTGGGGTTACAAATACATAGTCAGGGGCTGGAGAGATGGCTTAGCAGTTAAGCGCTTGCCTGTGAAGCCTAAGGACCCCGGTTCGAGGCTCGGTTCCCCAGGTCCCATGTCAGCCAGATGCACAAGGGGGCGCACGCGTCTGGAGTTCGTTTGCAGAGGCTGGAAGCCCTGGCGCGCCCATTCTCTCTCTCTCTTTCTATCTGCCTCTTTGTCTCTCTGTCACTTTCAAATAAATGAAAATAAACAAAAAAATTTAAAAAAAATACATAGTTCCTGTGGTAGGAGGGTACAATATACTTTTTTTTTTTAAATCTTTTCAGATAACAGTAGGGAAACCATAGCATTTCTCATCTTTGATCTTTTACTTTTTATCTTTTATCCTTATTTTGAAATTATTTACATCAAAGGTGATCTCTGACCCCTGCTAGATACTGCTTCTTCCAGGGGAACAATTAGCTTGATTCTTTTTAAAAAATTTTATTTTTTATTGACAACTGATTTTTTAAATATATTTTGTGTATTCATTTATTCATTTATGACAGAGCAAGGAGGTGGGGGAGAGTGGGTACACCAGGACACGCAGCCACTGTAAACGAACTTCAAATGCAGGCAACTCCTTGTGCATCTGGATTACGTGGGTCCAGGAGAAGTGAACCAGGGTTCTTTGGCTTTGCAGGAAAATGCCATAACTGCCAAGGCATCTTTCCAGCCCCTTTATTGACATTTTTTATACTTACAGACAATAATCCATGATATTTCCCTCCCGTCCCCCATTTCCCCTTTACACCTCTGCTCTCTATCTATCATATCCTCTTCCTCTCTCCATTACATACATGTAATCTCTTTTAATTTGATGGCATCATATTTTTCTCCTATTATTAGGGTCTTGTGTAGGGATTGCTAGACACTGTGAGCTAATGGATATCCAGGCCAATTTCTATCTGGACAGTTGCATTGTAAGGAGTGGTACCCTTATTTTGGCTCTTACATTTTTTTTTTCTGCCACCTCCTCTGCAATGCACCCTGAGCCTTAGAGGGTGAGATAGAGATGTTTCAGTGCTGGACACTCCTCTGCCCCTTCTTCTCAGCAGTATGTTGACGATTGGATTATCCCAGTGATCATCACCATCTGAAAAGAGAAGCTTCTCTAACCAAAAGTGAGAGTAGCATTGATACATGAATATTAACATTAAGTGGAGTGCTTTCAAGGCAGTTTGGTGAGAATAATATCCAGAAAAGAGCAGGCTTTATACCCCTAAGGCTCATGACCTCCCCATCATAGCCTTTTTTTTTTTTTTTTACTTTTTATTTATTTATTTATTTGAGAGTGACAGACACAGAGAGAAAGACAGATAGAGGGAGAGAGAGAGAATGGGCGCGCCAGGGCGTCCAGCCTCTGCAAACGAACTCCAGACGCGTGCGCCCCCTTGTGCATCTGGCTAACGTGGGACCTGGGGAACCGAGCCTCGAACCAGGGTCCTTAGGCTTCACAGGCAAGTGCTTAACCGCTAAGCCATCTCTCCAGCCCCCCTATCATAGACTTTTGATTAGGTTTTAGTACAAGGCATGTATTCCCTCCATAGAGCAGATGTTGAGTCCAATTAGAGAGCAGTTGGTTTCCTCCAGAGCAGACATGCTACTATTGCACTTGTTGGGTTATTTGGCCTGTCTGGCCAAACTTGAGGCTTCAAATGTCCACTGTTTTCACTTTTGATGACTTCTGCCTGCCATAGGGCTGCATACAGTGCAGCTTTCTCCAGCTTTCAGCTGGCTGGTCTACAAGGAGAAGGTTTTCTACTCAGCACCAGCTTGATTTCTCAGTGACTTTGCCACTCAAGTATGTGAAGTCCTCAGCAATAGGGTCTTATACCACTTTCTCAAGGAAAACCAAGAGCCTTGGCAACACTCTGTCATGTTTTAGAGGCAACATGGACCTCCCTAGCCAACAACTCTCTGGAGGGTATCCCATCACTGGTACTGAAAGCTATTTGGTAATACTCTATGCTTTCTGGATGTGCCATTATTCAAAAAAGTAGATTTTCATTTCATATTCAGAATATCTTGAATTTTGATTGACCCACCCTCCATACCCTTCTTTTACGCAATTTCTTCCCCTGGCCTAGCTTAGGTCTTTCCCCTCCCTGTAACCTGTTCTTCTACTTACATATATACAATATCACTCCTTTAAGTCCTTCTGTCTCCTCCCTCCCTTATAGCCTTTATCTAGCTTACTGGCCTCTGCTGCCAATTTTTGGTTCCAGCTCACACACAATTCTATTCCTTTGTAGCTAGGATCACATATGAGGAAGAACATGTGATGTTTGGCTTTCTGGGCCTGTGTTACCTCACTTAATATAATCCTTTTCAGATCCATTCATTTTCCTATAAATTTCTTTTTTTTTTTTTTTTTTTTACCACTGAATAGAACTTCATTGTATAAATGTACCACATCTTTATTATCCATTCATCTGTGGAGGGGCATCTAGGCTGGTTCCATTTCCTAGCTATTATGAATAGAGCAGCAATAAACATGGGTGTGCAAGTATCTCTAAAGTACTGAGAAGAGTCATTAAAATATATGCCTAGGAATACTATAGCTAGATCATGTGGTAAATCTAATTTTAGCTGTCTCAAGAATCTCTGTACTGATTTCCACAATAGCTGTACTAGATTACATTCCCACCAATTGTGTAAAACACTTCCCCTTTTTCTGCATCCTTGCTAATACTTATTGTCATTTCTTTTTTTGATAGTAGGCATTTTGCATTCTGACAGGAGTGAGATGGAATCTCAAAGTAGTTTTAATTTACATTTCCTTGATGGCTAAGGATGTAGAACACTTTTTTAGGTGTTTATATACCATCTCTATTTCTTCCAATGAGAAATATCTATTTAGTTCTGTAACCTATTTTTATTTTTTTTTTTAATTTTTTTTGTTCATTTTTTATTTATTTATTTGAGAGCGACAGACACAGAGAGAAAGACAGATAGAGGGAGAGAGAGAGAATGGGCGCGCCAGGGCCTCCAGCCACTGCAAACGAACTCCAGACGCGTGCGCCCGCTTGTGCATCTGGCTAACGTGGGACCTGGGGAACGGAGCCTCGAACCGGGGTCCTTAGGCTTCACAGGCAAGCGCTTAACCGCTAAGCCATCTCTCCAGCCCTCTGTAACCTATTTTTAATTGGGTTGTTTGATTTCTTTTTTTTTTTTTTAAACATTTTTTTTTTATTTTTTTTTATTTATTGGTTTGAGAAAGACAGACACAGAGAGAAAGACAGATAGACGGAGAGAGAGAGAATGGGCGTGCCAGGGCTTCCAGCCTCTGCAAACGAACTCCAGATGCGTGCACCCCCTTGTGCATCTGGCTAATGTGGGACCTGGGGATCCGAGCCTCGAACCGGGGTCCTTAGGCTTCACAGGCAAGCGCTTAACCGCTAAGCCATCTCTCCAGCCCTTCTTTTTTTTTTTTTTTTTTTTTTTGAGGTAGGGTCTCACTCTGGTCCAGGCTGACCTGGAATTAACTCTGTAGTCTCAGGGTGGCCTTGAACTCACGGCAATCCTCCTACCTCTGCCTCCTGAGTGCTGGGATTAAAGGCATCCGCCACCACGCCTGGCTGATTTCTTATATTTCTGTTTTTTAAGTTCTTGGCATGTTCTAGATATTAATCAGATGTGTAGCTGGCAAAGATTTTCTCACATTCTGTAGATTGTCTCTTTGCTCTATTCACAATGTTCTTTGCTGTGCAAAAGCTTTGTAATTTCATGATATCCCAGTGGTTGATTAGTGGTTTTATATCCTGAGCAATGGGGTCATATTCAGAAAGTTATTGTCTATACCAATATGTTGAAGGTTTTCCCCTACCTTTTCCTCCTGCAATTTCAGTTTCCTTTCTTACATAATGATCCCTGGTCCACTTGGATTTGATTCTTATGCATAGAGAAAAACAACTATCTATTTTCATCCTTCTACATATACATATCCAATTTTCCCAGCACCACTTGTTTAAGAGGCTATCTTTTCTCCAACCAATATTTTTGACATTTTTATCAAAAATCAGATGGCTGTAGCTGCCTGGATTAACATCTGTGTCTTCTATTCTGTACCATTGATCTAGATGTCTGTCTTTGTGTCACCACCATGCTGTTTTTGTTACTACGGCTTTGTAAAATAGCTTATAATCAGGTATGGTGATACCACCAGCCTTATTTTTGTTGTTCAAAATTGTTTTTGCTATTTGAGTTTTTTGTGCTTCTAAAAGAATTTTAGAATTATTTTTCTATTTCTTTGAAACATGCCATTGGAATATTAATGGGGATTGCATAAAATGTGTAGATTGCTTTTGGTAAGATTGACATTTTCACAATATTGGTTCTTTCAATACAAGAACATGGGTTGTTTTTCCATTTCCTTGTGTCATCTGTAATTGATTTTGGTTGAGTGTTTTAAAGTCCTTATGGTAGAATTCCTTACTTCCTTGGTTAAGTTTATTCTATGGTATTTCTTTTTTTTTTTTTTTTGAGGCAACTGTGAATGGGAGTGATTCTCTGATTTCATCTTCTACATGTTTGTTGTTACTGTATAGGAAAGTTACTAATTTCTGTGTGTTTATTTTGTATCCTAATACATTACTAAAAGTGTTTGTCAGCACTAACAGTTTGCTGGTAGAGTCTTTAGGGTCCTTTATGTATAGAATCACATCATTTGCAAATAATGATAATTTTATCTCTTCTTTTCAAATTTGTATTCCTATTATGAGTGTCTCTTGCCTTTTTGCTATAGCTAAGACTTCCAGTACTCCATTAAATAAAAGAGGAGACAGTAGATACCCTTGTCTTGTCCCTGAATTTAATAGAAATACTCCAAGTTTTTCCCCATTTAGTATTATTTTGGCTATAGGTTTGGTATAAATAGCTTTTATTGTGTTGAGATATGTTCCTTCTATACTGAGTTTCTGTAACAATTTTACCATGAATGGGTGTTGTATTTTGTTGAATGCCTTTTCTGTTTCTTTTTTTTTTTAAATTTTGTTTATTTATTTGAGAGTGACAGAGAGAGAAAGAGGCAGAGAGAGAGAGAAAGAGAGAATGGGTGCGCCAGGGCTTCCAGCACACTGCCAATGAACTCCAGACGCATGAGCCCCCTTGTGCATCTGGCTAACGTGGGTCCTAGAGGATCAAGCCTTGAACGGGGGTCCTTAGGCTTCACAGGCAAGCGCTTAACCACTAAACCATCTCTCCAGCCCCCTTTTCTGTTTCTATTGAGATGACCATGTGATTTTTTTTTTACTTCAAACCAGTTAATATGACGTATTACATTTATCAATTTGTGCATGTTGAACCATTCCTGTATCCCTGACATAAAGCCCAATCAGTCAGGGTGTATAATCTTTCTGATATATTTTTGTATCCTGTTGCCAATATTTTGTTCAGCATATTTTCATGAGGAAGTTTGGTCTATGCTTGATTCTTCAGAGTCCAAATCTCTGAATGTCTTGTTTACATAGTCAAATTTTTCCTAACCATGCTAGTTGGAGATCTGTTAAAATTCCTAGTTTTTTCTTTTTAAACTAGAGAAGTTTAGTTAAAACAAGGCAAAAGTAACATTAAAAAAATTCTTTTTGGGTTTTTACTGTGAAATATATATTCCTAAAAAGTACACTGTGTTGACAAACAGTTTTAAAAATGAAATGAACCTAGTTATACTTCATCTGATAAATAGATAATAAACTTGAGTCATTTGTTTTAAAAGTGAGAAAATATACAATCTACATCTCTGTTACTGAATCATCTCTAGACTTTTTCACTTTTTCAACATACACACATGCACACACACATACACACACACACTGGGAGAGAGAGAATAAGCATACCAGTACCTCTAGCCACTGTAAATGAACTCCAGACACATGAGTCACCTTTTCTGTCTGGCTTACATGGGAGCTGGGGAGTCAAACCTGGGTCCTCAGGCTTCCAAGCCAGGAAGACTTAACTGATCAGCCATCTCTCCAGACCAATAAAAATATTTTTGCCAGGAAGACAACTGATCAGCCATCTCTCCAGACCAATAAAAATATTTTTTTAAAAAGAAAAAAACAAGTTACCTTTGAAAATAAATATCCCTGTACTAAAATAAATCAACAACTGGTATTTAATTTTTTTTCTCAGTTTTAATGTTTAAAACAGTATATTGATCTCTACATTTACATTATCAACAAAACCTTTTTGTATTCTTCCTATTATTAAGTTATATAAGAATGTTTGAATTCAGACATTAAAAATGTATATATTTTGTATCATTTGAGGAAAATGTTCAAGTCTTAGGATATACCTAGGGAGAGGGTGGCAAGAGGTGAACACTGAGGTATATAGGTATAACGTAGATGAGAAGTATCTAAACAAGTTGAGCTTGGAATTACATGAGAAATGCAAATTTTCTCTAAAAATTAATTATTATTTTATAAAAGTACTTTATATTTTATATTCCAGTATTATACTTGCATGTTCATCTTCACTGACACTGTGGTCTCGGGAGCTGTAATTTTATTTATTTGAGAGAGAGAAAGAATGGGCTTATGAAAATCTCTAGCCACTGCAAGTAAGCACCTTGTGCATCTGGTGGATACTGGGGAATAAAACCTGGGTTGTTAGGCTTTGCAGGCAGATGCCTTAACCACTAAGCAATCTCTCCAGCCCAGGATCTATTATTTTTACTTTTCATTTCTGGCTCAAAAGCAAGAAAAAGTTAGAGAATTGCAATATGGAAGCACAAATTGTGACAGAAAAAACAGTTTAGAGAAAACTACAATAATGTATGCTTTACATTTTAATATCAACAATCTTCACAAAATAAACTAGCAAGAAATACTGAAAAAAAAGAATGTCTGAATTCAAAACTTGTAACAATGAAAAAAAAAGAGGGGTGACTAGAATAATGGCTTAGCTGTTAAAGTGTTTGTCTGCAAAGCCGAAGGACCAGGTTCTATTCCCCAGGTCCCATGTAAGCCAGATGCACAAGGTAGTGCACTGTCTGGAGTTTCTTTGCAGTGGCTGGAGGCTCCGGTGTGCCTATTCTCTCTCTCTCTCTCTTTCTGTCTGTATACATCTCTCTCTCTCTTGAATAAATTGATGAAAAATAAACTAAGAAAAAAAAAACCTATCAGCCTTAAATAGAGCTGTCATGCTGGCACATGGAAGAAACCATTATGACTGAGAGAAACATAACTCCTTAGAAATATAGGTCATGTGTACAATAACATTGCTCTGTATTTTATTATTTATTTATTTATTTAAGAGAGAGAGAGATAGAGAGAGAGCACACCAGGGACTCTAGCCACTGCAAGCGAACTACAGATGCATGCGCCACCATGTACATCTGGCTTATGTGGGAGGTGGAGAATCATACCTGGGTCCTTAGGTTTCAGACATGTGCCTTAACCACTAAGCAATCTCTCCAGCCCATTGCCTTGTATTTTAATAGTGGGAAATCAAATTACATTTGTATACTGTTATTATTAGTGCCTTGCATGTAACTATTGATGGCTATGTTTTTATTGTTATCAATATTATTATAATTATTATTATCATTATTAAATTCACTGAGTCAGTTAATGACTAATACTCATATCTTAGATGAGATCAAGGTTTTTCACTAATTAAATACTCTATGAGGTAAAGAAAAATAATATAAATGGAAAGTTACTCATTTCACTATTTAAAGACCATGAAGTATACAGAATGAGGGCTCAGAATAAGGGAGTATGCAGTCAATCAGTATAGAACATTCTCTGGTGTTCTTTGGATGCAGAAGATAAACACAATTTCCACCAGAACAAATTGCAAGGATTGCAAGGAGCAGAACTGTTTAGTTGTAATATTTGGTATTTCTGAACTTTTCAAACAATGAGTAGAACTTGAATTTCATGAAGGGAAAAGAAGGTTTCTCAGGTCAAGGTCAAAGAAAGAGCAAAGGAAAAATACAAGGAAATGTATCTGGAATAGTAAGAAACACATAAAGATAAGACACTAAAAACAAAAAGCATATTGAGATTTTCTTCTACAATTTCTTCTTCCAAATGAATTTCCCATTTTATAAACCAACTGTGTGGTTCAAATGTATTGATCTGATACCAAGTTTTAGTATATCCTAAGGACAGTGCCTGATTGCTTTTAGGACATTTGTGGAGAAATGTAGGGAATTATAGTTACTCTCTCCTTACAGAAATGGAGAAGCTTGTATATATACTCAACAGTCATAAAACTCTTGAGGAATCATTCCAAGGACTGTGGATGGACACAAGCTGACACAGCCAGGGAACTGAAGCAGAGCGAGAATCCTCAAAAAGACTGACTCCATACTGTTATATATACTTGTATATTAACATATTACTTTGTTGCATTACCAGAGTTGAATTTTCTCTAACTTCAAACCAAACACATCCTGTGTGATAAAAGTAAAAAATGCCACATATTTTATAGTGGCTGACACTAAACCTGATAAAGCTTATGTTAATTTTTCAAGATTCTAAGACAGGAAATATCAGTTCTCAACCACTTTTAAGAGAAGTTGAGTTTCAAAAATATATTAACTTTTTATTATTTATTGAAAATTTTATAGAAAGGTTTTACTCTCAGATTCCCTTTGCTCAGCCCTAATTCTTCTGAAGGTCTTCAGTGAACTTACTGGTATTCATTGTGGAGAGTAAGATGTTTCAGTCAGTCTCTGCAGGGGCGTGGGCTATTCATACCCACACTGAGGCTCTTACAATCTTTCCACCATGAGAGCTGTTTTATCCACACTTCTTAATATTAACTTTTTGAGGCAAGCCCAACAGACTGGCCGTTATATGAGAGAGAGAGAGAGAGAGATAGATAGATAGATAGATAGAGAGAGAGAGAGAGAGAGAGAGAGAGAGAGAGAGAATTGATGCATCAGGGTCTCCATCCATTGCAATCAAACTCCAGATATGTGCACCACCTTGTACACATGTGTGACCTCTTGTGGACTTGTGTCACCATGTGCTTATGTGGGACTTGGAGAGTAAAACATGGGTCCTTAGGCTTTGCAGGCAAGCGTTTTACCCACTAAGTCAATCTCTACAGCCAAATATTAAATATTTTTCACAATTAAATAGTTGATAGTTTTTGAGCTTCAGATGCAATGTAAAAATGATATTCTACCTTTTAATTCTCAAAGTTTATGCTTGGAAAGGCATGAACAATTTACCCCTGAGTCTTGTTCTTTCCAAGTTAAGGAATAGATGAGTTGTTAAGGTTAATGTGAGGCCTCTATGTATTTGTTCATGTGCTCCACCTGACAGTGTCAGGAAAAAAAATATCTTGGGAATTATTCATGTGTTATAAAACATATCCAAGAAAATACATATTCTCTGTGTTGATTAAGGCCAGGAATAAATGGGACAATAATTCAGAACAAATGCTATAAAGAAAACCTCGAACCACCTTTTCAAATTGCCTTTATTCTCAGAATCCATAAATAATATTTAGAAATGAATTTCATCTGTTCTATCTAGAAGTTGTGCTATAAGTTAACAACTAGTTCTTAAAGGATGTCACTATAACCCCAAGACTTTTAAGTTTAGTTGTCTTTCATGTTTGAGTTGAAGACGGATACGGCATTATCATAAAAATGTCATATATTTTGGCTATGGCTCCACCTGTAATACTGAGTAAACAATTGTCCTTTTAATTTATTGCTATTTTTATTTAGACAATTTGTGCAGGAAGTTACAGAAGGCTTCGAGAGGATATTTAATGTGTGCTTACAAACATGCCAGCTGTTACCTGACATTATCATGGATCCATAGAAGGTACTTTGTGTGCCCCACTATAACAGAGATGATGACATTTGATTTTATGTTTACTTAAAATAGCAATGCCTTCTGATACCTGATACAATGGAGGCATAGTACTCTTTATGATACTGAAATTATAATATAAATCATGTTGAAAACCCCAAGATTCAGTCTGCTGAGACAACTTAGGGGTTAAGAGCACTTGTCAAGCAGCCTGGTTGCTTGAAATGGCCTGAGACTCACCATCTGAGTTTAATTCCCTAGCACCCATGTAAACATCTAGAAGTGGCCCTGCATGCCTATAACTTCAGTTCTTTCTGGTTCATGTCAAGGAAATATGTAGATGAATGATAGATTAACTTTCCTCTCGTCTACACATGCAGTGCGTGCACACACACACACACACACACACACACACACACACACACATATGCATACATACCACACACATATATACACAAGCACACCAGATTATATATATCACACATACTATACACACACATTCTCACACAAGTCTGAAGATGATATATTTTCTCCTCTGGTCACAATTTCTTAGAGGTAAAATCATGGATTTTTGTTAGAGGTAAAATCAAGGATTGTGGATCATTTTCTATCAAATTAAGGAGAATAGGGCTGGAGAGATGGCTTAGCAGTTAAGGTACGTGCCTGCAAAACCTAAGGACCCATGTTCAATTCTCTAGGCCCCATGTAAGCCAGATGCATATGGTGGCACATGCATCTGGAGTTCATTTGCAGTGGCTAGAAGCCCTGGTGTGCCCATTCTCTCTCTCACTCTCTGTCTCTCTCAGTTCTAATAAATAAATAAAAATAAAGTCTTTAAAACAAAATAAGGAGATCCTGTGTGTGTGTGTGTATGTGTGTGGTATTTTCTGAATTTATTATTATCATTCTATTCCAATTCAGCTTAGAAGTAAAAGCCCTGAAGAATGAATAAAAATTGACACCTGAACCACAAGACACTGGAGAGGGTAGGATCAAGACTGACCTAAATCTCCTACATCTTCCCTCCCTCCCTCTCCCCCTCTCCCCTCTATCTCTTTCCTCTCTAACTCTTGTGTATTAGTTATGTTTTCCCTCAATTTCTTAGTGAACACTGACCTGTAACCCCCACTTCCAGCTTGGGCCTACCATCCACAATGAGCTTTTGATCAGAGAAACCTACAAGGTTTCCCAAAACAATGACAGACTTCTGTTAGAGTACTTGATGACACACCAAAGGCCAGTGGTAAGACCCTATTGCTGAAGACTCCATACGCAGCCGAGGCATAAAATGGAATGACATGGCTGGAAGCCAGGAGAGAGTCAGTCTCCAGACAGTCAGCGTGTCTAGTGCCAGAAGGCGCGCTACATAGGCGACTGGGGGAAATGACCAAGATCTGTCCAAGCAACACATTGTTTAACCTAATTAGCAACAAATAACCGGATGAGATGCCCACATAAGTGCAATAGTGGTACACAGCCATGGTGAGGAATCAATTGCTCTTGATTTGGCTAACTGATCCACTCAGTGGTACTAGACCCATAGCTGGAGCTGGGAAACAAGTCAGAACCATACCCAAACACAAGCCCACTCTACAATATCAAGCTACCATCAATCACGGGGTATAAGAGGGCCTACACCTATCATACTGTCTATCAAAAAAGTTAGTGTTATCTCAATTTTCTGGGTGCTAACTTACTCTCCGTTGGAGAATCTGCTTCTCTTTTCCAGATAGATGCAGATCCTAAGAAGAGAGCTGCCCCAACATACCTCAAAAGGGGCCCAACTGAAACTAAGGACACCTGGCGAAATAAGCAAGGGTGATGTTTTCCTGTGAACCGGATACCAGCACAAAGGGGACGGAGATCAACACAGAGGAAAAACAACTCCTACCAAATCAGAGAGCCAGAGCCTCAGAGGCCCCCAACACCTCAGCACTGAAGCAGACCAAAAATGAACCCAACATGGCTCAGGGAAATTTTGTGGAAGAGGGGGCAGAAACAATGTCAGAGTCACATGTTGGGTCATGATTTGGAGAGACATTTATCATACCAATAACTGGGGGCTAACTCCACAATGCACAACACATTTTCATTAACAAGGAGGGTCTAATGGGAGGGGGTAGATCACAGATGAGCCTAAATAATGGTACCAAACTGCCTGTATTTACTGAAAAGTACACTAATAAATTAAATTTAAAAAAAAAGAAAATTTTAAAAAAAATTGAAAAATTCCACCTTTGCTCAAGATTATCCCTCAATGAAAACATTTTATTCTGTCATTCTCTTAGAACAGACCCCTTCCTAGAAAAACCAGTAGCCTTGTGGAAATAAATTTCTATGATAGATGAGTTGGAGAGGTACATCTGAATCTCACTAAGGCTTCGCCTTCTTATTTCCTGTGTTTCTAATCTGTATTTTCTAATAAGCCTCCAGTTCCTCTTCTGAACACCTGCTATGTTTACCTAGCTTTATTTCACTCTCATCAACTCCTTATTATGCTCTTAAATATAGCAGTAATTAGATCAGTTACCATATAAAAGATACCAAAAGAAACATTATTTTTAAATGGTTCAAACCTATGTTGAAGAGATGCATAAGTGTAAACTCTAATGTATTCTAATGTACTAAGAGATGACAGTGGTAACCAGAAAAGAATCATCTCCTCACTTAGATATAAGGATACATGATTGTTTAGAAAGAAAAAAAAAAAAATCCAGGAATGGTGGCACATGCCTTTAAACCCAGCACTCAGGAGGCAGAGGTAGTAGGATCACTGTGAGTTCAAGGCTACACTGAGACTACATAGTGAATTCCAGGTCAGCCTGGAAAAGTCTCAAAGAAACAAAAACAAACAAACAAAAAACTCAATATTCCTACATATATGTCACTTGCCAATTATGTGGGGAAGATAATTTATCAGACATAATAATACAAGCAAACACTCAGATTGTAAAGAATCAAATACTCAGTTGTTCAGAATAAGTTCTTCTTCTATGGGTGTATGTGAGGGATTGGAGAAGCAATGGAAGTTTTATTTATTTATTTATTTACTTATTTATCTTGGTTTTTCGAGGTAGGGTCTCACTCTATCCCAGGCTGTCCTGGAATTCACTATGTAGTCTCAGGATAGCCTTGAACTCATGGTGATCCTCCTTCCTCTGCCTCCCAAGTGCTGGGATTAAAGGTATGTACCACCACACTCAGCTTGAAGTTTTATTTTTGCAGAATGAAATTGAAAAGGCTTTTAAAGACTATATAAAATTGAAATACATTAAAGGACAAGCTTATACATTACAAAAAAGAGAGAGTATTCATTAATACAGTTTTCTTGTTTGTATTTATTATTGGTGATAACTGACAATTGGCAGTTAAGGCAAGTTAATAAGACAGGCAATAACAATCAGAGGGTATAATTTTATCATGTCAAATAATCTTATTTCTACTTTCTTTTGGCACAAAAATTTATAAAACAATACCTCATATGACATCTGGATATGAATTATGTCTACATTTTTTTTTTACCATTCATTGTCTTCTAACTCTTGACATAGGATACCTCTCAGAAGCTTTAAAAACAGTGTATTTCATTTTGTAATGATTTTATAATACAAAGAAATTAGTACCAATTTGTTTCCTATGCAGTTTTCTTATAATTTAAGTCTATCATCTTCTTAATTATTATAATTAACATAAAGATGGTTATTTCATAACTCTAGTGATTTGACTAAACTAAAAAAAATATTTTAATTAAATTCTGTATTTACCAACTGTATTATTAGAGGAACAGAACCAATAGAATGAATTGTATTGAAAGGGAATTTATTGGATTATTTTACAACAGATAATCCAACAATAGCAGATTACAGGCCTCAGAGTCAAGGAACCTGGTAGCTGCTCAGTCCATGAGGCTGGATGCCTCAGCAGTCCCACGCTGGCACTGAAGGGCTGGAGGTGTCCTGCACAGACATTGCTCTTCAGACAATGCTGGTCTTCAGTCCATACTAGAAAGCATCAAGCCTCACTGGCAGCCAGGTAGGAAAGGAGGAGAAAACTTTTCTTCCCAGAGCTTCCTTTGAAAAAGCCTTCCCTCCCAGAGGAGCCATCTCCTCAGGGGGAAGAGCTCACCATGGGGGAAAGATACCTCCTTTAGTTAATCTTCCTGGAAGCAACCTCAGACACCCACTTGTGAGGAATGTCTATGCATTCCTCAACAGATCAAGTTGACACAAATTGTACCATCACATCAATCCACTAAGTATAGGCCCAATCCCACATACAACTAGCATTTTGTGACTTCTTAGTTGTAAATACATTTTGCATCATGGCAAAGTTAAAGTCAATGGAAAATATGTAATAGAGACATTATATACGTACTTGTAACACCTGTAAAAATGTTACTACCTAAGAATTTCTAAAAAAAAAAAAAATGCTAATAGCCAAAATAACCTTTGAATCTTAAGACAGAAATAAAGAACAAAAATATTTTAGAACATATTACCATACAACTTATTATATAATTATTAAAAATCAATACAAAAGAGAAATTCTTTAGGCAAAGGAGTTTTCCAGTTAAAAACGATGATATACAAAGGAATAAAAATGAAAATTAATGCAGAATTCTTTCTAATAATCATATAAAGTGTAAGTAACTTTCATTTACCATATTGGTGGACAAACAAAATAAACACTGTAATCCTGTATATAGTAGAAATACAATTTAACTAACAAAGTAAAAACTTTTACCAAAAAGAAGTTTGAAGAATTTATTAACAGTAAGTATGCACTGTCAAAAATTATAAATGAAAAAAATTAGTACAAAATATAATCAATGGTAAATCTACATCTATATAAATAACATTACAAGTATCAAATATGTGGATACAAATGTGAATAGGCTTTTTCTACCTTTTATTATCAATTTTATAAAGGAACAAAACATTCAGAATTTCAAGCTAACAATATCAATAATGTGCTCTGAAATTTACATAATTAATCATATAGAGAAATATCAGAAAGTTTCTGAAATATAAATATGTGTTCTGTTTGACAACTCTTATTTTGTAAATGGTAGATATCTAATATTTTTGTGCATTTGCCATGGTACAATTTTTGTGACATGATTATTGTAGCAATTATCTTATCACTGCTGGGATAAAACACTCCTAAAGAAGCAGCTAATGGCAAAAAGGAATTTAGTTCCAGTTTACACTTTCAAGAAGAAATTTCATTATGGAAATAAAAGCATGAGAAGTTCAGACAGCCAGATGTCTATCACATCTCCTCAATAGCAGGAGGAAAACAAACAAACAAACAAACAAACAGTGAGCTGAGTGTAGCATGAAAGGTTTGGTTATAATACAGGAAGTTTCACCTCCAGAAACAGCTCCTCTAGCAAGGCCCCAAATCCCAATGGTTTCATTATTTTGTGATTAATATTAGGCTTAATAACAAACCCATGAGACTAAGGGGGATATTTTAAATTTTTTTGGTTTATTTTTATTTATTTATTTGAGAGCGACAGACAGAGAAAGAGGCAGAGAGAAAGAAAGAAAGGGATTGGGCACGCCAGAGCTTCCAGCCACTGCAGACAAATTCCAGATGTGTGCGCCCCTTGTGCATCTGGCTAACGTGGGTCCTGGGGAATGGAGCCTAGAATCAGGGTCCTTAGGCTTCAAAAGCAAGCGCTTAACAGCTAAGCCATCTCTCCAGCCCAAAGGGGGATATTTTATATTCAAACCATGGCATTGAGAACTAGGCCTCCATAGACTCATGGTCATATCATAGCATAAAGTGCATTCAGTCCAACTTTAAAAGTTTCCGTAGTCATTACCAGTCACAATAGTGTTCAAGAGAATAAAGTTTCATCTGCTACCTGTTATGTCACTAAACTGTGACCTCTGTCATCTGTAAAACCAAACACAAGTTACATATTCCCAATACAGAATAAATAGTTTAGAATAAACATTCTCATTCAAAAGCTTAGAAATGGAGATATAGCAAAGAGATTCCAGACCAATACAAAATCAAAACCCAGCAAGGCATAGATAAAACCCTGAAGGTCAGCTCAGGCACGTGGGACTTTCTCTGAAAGTTGTGCGGGCTGTAGCACCTCTCCCAGGAGGGATCGACCCTGAGCTGGCAGTTTTCTCTAACAGCCAGAGCATAGTCCTGACAACTACAAAACTGTAGAGTCTTTACTACAACCTACAGTTCACCTTCATAGTGTCACAGTGGCCTCACAAGGCCTCTTTGAAGAGACGTGGCCTTGCCTCACGCTGCCCAACCTCAGTGGCTTTCATGAACCAAATACTCTGTTTCCCATATCCTCATTCCATGTGGGCAAAATGACCAAACTGCTCTACTAAGTGGATATGAAGCCTGACCTTGAGGAGAAGGGAACTCCTTCAGCATTCATTCTTCAGACTCCCCTCCCTTAAAATAATTCACATTTCTACTAGCACAAACCTTCAGTAGGTTGTGTCTTATGCAGAGGTATCTTTCCTATTTTCCCAGTTCTAGCTGAAGTGGTCACAGTCACTGGGCCTGGAACCTGAATCTTTTTTTTTTTTTTTTTTTTTTTCAAGGTAGGGTCTTGCTTGCCCAGAAATGCCTGGAACTATGTACTCTCAGGCTGACCTTGAGCTCATGAAAATCCTCCTACCTCAGTCTCCTGAGTACTAGGATTAAAGGTGTACACTACAATGCCTGGCTGGAACCTGAAAGTTTCATTTCTGAGAAAACTATATTTTTCATAGCATTATGCTCTGTATTCTACTCCTCCAAATACACCACTGGTCCATTACTTTAAAGAAAACTTTCCTGACTGTCTTAGCACACAGGATGAGCAATGACAGACTGTGCTAGACTATTGCACACATTATTCCCAAGCTAGTTTATGACGGTGTTGTCTTCCCTCTGAAAACTTAGAAGCTGGGCCTCCAGAGTTCACACTTCTTTCTGAATTTCGGTCTTTCAAACTCTCATTAAGCTCTTTTTATAGCACTGTAAAGCTTCTATAGCCCCAAATCCAAAATTCTTTCCTATTCCTACTACAAACCAGTTCCAGATGAAAGTTTATGATACAATGATCCACTCCTAATGCCAATTATTTTATAGCAATTATTACATAATTTCTGGCACAACACACCTAACTAGAAGCAATTTGTGGAAGGAAAGTCTTTATTTCCAGCCCAGAGTTACAGGAGGAAGGGTCATTATATCAGGGAGAGTTTGGGCATCCAAGCATCAGCCTGTAGGAAGTGAGGATATTGAGCTAAGGGCAATATGGTAAGCTGGGCTACAACAGCCCAGGGCCTACAACCAGCAACATGCTTCCTCAAGTAAGCCTCCATCTCCCAGCGAATGCCCTAGCCTGGGATTAAGTAGAAAGCTTAATCACAAAAAAACAAAACAAAACAAAACAAAAAAAGGGAGTCTATAATAACTAAGCAAAACCAGTGAGAGAACTTTAAATAATTTTAAAGCAAGTACTATAAATTATAAAGCATAAAACAGAAAAATAAGAATAAATAAATAAATAAATACATGGGACAAGTAACAAAATGTAGATATAATCCACCCATGCAAATAAATGATCAAAAAATTAACTGTAAAAAATCAACAATATAATAGTAAAAAGAAAGACTAATTATATAATCCTTATAGGTTATAAGAAAATGAGGGGACAGGGGTTGTTGAGATGGCTTAGCAGTTAAAGCATTTGCCTGCAAAGCCAAGGGATCCTGGTTTGATTCTATAGGACCCATGTAAACCAGATGCACAAGGGGGCTCATGCATCTGTTGTTCGTTTGCAGTGGCTGGAGGCCCTGGTGCACACATTCTCTCTCTCTCATTCTCTCTTTCTCTCTGCCTTTCTCTCTCTCTTTCTCTCAAGTTAATAAATAAATAAGTAAAATTTTTAAAAAATTTAAAAAAGAAAATGAGAGGACATCACAAACATATACATATAAAATGTGACTGATTAGTTCTTCTAGAAATAACAGAAAATCTATATAGTCCACATTTATATTTTTAAAGTACAGGGAAGTATTTCATGCATAATATTCAAATATGAGGGCCTGAAGAGAAGACTGAGCAGCAAATGTGTTAAAGGGTTAAAGTGTGGCAGCCTAGATTCAAATCCTCAGTACCCATGTAAATAAAACCAGAGTCACAAAGTGATTGCACCTGGAGTTCATTTGCAATGGCAGGAAGCCCTGGCATGCCCACTCTCTCTCTTTCTCTCTCAGTTCAAGTGAATTAAAAATTTATTTTATAAAACAAACAAACAAACTTGAGTATGATGTTAAAAACTAATCAACGAAGAAAATTAAAAGTAAAAGGCCTAAGTGAGGTCAGGGGAAGATATTGAGTAGAGGAATGACGGAAGGAAGGCTAATCACAACCTAAAAGGATATAAGCAAATCATATGGAACCTACTTTTTTGGACAATGGAATACACAGAGCCATAGATTGTTACTAGAAAATTTTCAGTGCCAGGGATGAAACACCTTCCAGGGAGTTGTTGGCCACAGAGGTCCCTGATGCCCCCAAAACATTACAGGCTATTGTGGAGACTCTTGGTTTCCAACCAGGAAGAGATGGTAAGACCCTATTGCTGAAGACTGCACATACTTGGGATGAAAGATCACTGAGAAATCCTGATAGTACTGAGCTGAAAACCTCCTCCATGTAGACCAGATGACAGAAAGCTGGAAAAAGCCACAATGCATACAGCTCAATGGGAGAGAAAGAAATCACCAGTGATGACACTCCACAGTGGATATTGCAAGTTTTATATTTGGCCAAGCAGGCCAAATAAGACAATGCATGTAATAGTGGTACATCTGTCTGGGGGAAATCGGCTGCCCTCTAATTTGACTGGAGGCCTGCTCCATGGGAGGGAATACATCCCTGATACTGAAAACCTATAACAGGGGTAGTCATGAGTCCTAGGGGTATAACGTCTGCTGCTGTCTGGCTAAAAGTGTATATTATGCTCATCAAACTGCCCAGTAAGCGCTTATCTTAATGTTCTTACCCATATATTAATGCTACTCTCATTTTTTCTTTAGAAAACTTTCTCTTGTCAGACGGCAGTGACCTTGGGATAACTCAGACGGTATCATACTTCTGAGAAGAAGTGACAGAGGAGGGCTCAGCACTGAAATATCTCATTTGTAATCATGGAAGTTGTTAATTATCAAAAAAAAAAAAGGCAAAAAACAAGAAAATTCTACCCTACATGGATTTTCTTGCAAACATCAATCCTATACCAACTCTTCTTGACAGTAGACTAGAAAGAGAAGTTTTTCTCATTCTCTCTTCTCTTTCTGTTTCTAATAAATAAATAAATAAATAACAATAAATATCAAATGGCTAGAGAGATGGCTTAGTGGTTAAGGTCCTTGCCTGTGAAGCCTAAGGACCCAGGCTCAATTCTCCACGTCCCATGTAAGCCAGATGCACGTGATGGTACATGCCTCTGGAGTTTGTTTTTAGTGGCTAAAGGTCCTGGCATATGCCCATTCTCACATTCTCTCCTCTCTCTGTTTCTAATCAATCAATAAATAAAAAAAAAAGAAAAAGAAATTTTAATTCATTTTTGGATGGAAATGTCTATAAATAATAAAACAGAAGAAAACATGGTAAGGCAAGAAAAATCACACACCAATATCTTCCCTTAAAAAAGATATAAAAGATAATACATAACCCATGATATTTCCTCTGGAAATATAAGTTTGGTTTAATATGTTAAAACATCTTACTTACATAATAAATATTTTTAAAACTGACTTATCCCCTCAAAAATAATGTAACATATTTGAAGAACTTTACCATCCTGTTTATGGTAAAATATCTGTTGAAAGCCATCTAAAGAATAACTGATGACATCGCATTTTGTTGTTAAAGGCTACGTGTCTTCTTTCTAAGTTCAAGACCAGCACAAAGAAACACCCACTAGTGATACTCTCCAATTTCATCCAAATGGAACAATAATCTAATACTGTAAGGAAACAAATACAATGCTAAGTGTTTAGTAAGGAAGATATGTCATGGACTTGATCACATAATAATGTAGAGAATTTATATTTACCTATAAAATATTATCAAACCAAATAAGCTGCTTTAAGCAAAGCTGAAGCTTACAGATCAATAGACACTATGATAATATATTTCATATGCTACAAATCTTATTTAGAGCCTAACGTTAATGAATACCACTCAAAATATGAATATAAACATGAACTTATAAGCTGTACATATGATCAAATAGATATAAGAATTGTTTGTTGAAAATAGATATTTTTTAACCAAGTAAATCCTAGACAAATGGATGGATACCCTGAACTTATGGTTTGTAAGGTATAGGACATCCATTCTTATTTCCATTGTTATTAGTATATCCATGGTTACATACCCATTCTCCTAAATTTGATATACTCATGATTACAATCTCAGAAAGATTTTGTTAGCTGTTTATAAAAATGCCATTTCTTAAAAGTATATGGAAACTTTGTCATTGACAACAGTCAGAATAATATTTCAAAGAAATAAAGAGAATCGCGGATCAAGTTTTGTACATGGCATGTGAAGTTCACAAAAATAAAGTGCAGGACTTATGTATGGCTGTCACTCTAGCTACTAAACATATGGCTGAGAAGAGTTGACATTCATGAAAATATAGCAACAATTCATCATTCTCACATACACAACTACTACAGCTACAATGTCAAGTTCCTCATAAGAAAGATTGTGTCTAATAATTTTCTATATTATCATTCTATAAAGACCACTTAGCATCCATAGTTGGCACTGATTAGAACCTGGTGAGTTAACCCAACAAGCAAAAATCCAGGGCTTGAAGGCAGCAATGGTGCACATATCTACCACCACCACAAGTTATTCATTGCTGCAAACAATCTCAATAGCTTTTGAGAGACACTGATGAACAGTGATAGGTGCATAGTCTTTCCTTTATCTCTAAGTTAATCTTCCCTTCAGTTAATAAGTCTCAGTGCAGTATTGCTATGTTGCCCAGGGTGTAAAAGTGGGGGCCAATTACAAAATGTACTTATCATCCCTGTGTGTCCTAAAGCTGTATCTATACGCATTATTAGCAGCTAATGGTGCATTTCATGTTCTCCAATTTCCTCGTGCTAATGGCTTCCTTCAGGGACAATTCCAACAATTAAAAAGACCCACAATGCAAAATAGTTTCATTCTTCAACATCCTTTGTATCAGCAGAAATACTTTGCATTATCATCAGAGACACACTGATACAACAATCACAAAGGATCTATACCTGTAGATCTTCATGTATTTTTATATGCATATACATGCATTATCTTTATGATTATCAGAAATAGATTTCAAAAATCTTAACATAGATCATTTTGTTCAGATAACTTTTATTTTATTTATATTCCCATCTCATACAAGAGAAAATCAGTGTTTCTGTTTGAGTTTTAGGATGCCCAGGAAAATGTTTGGATATAATGAAAATAAGTCAGCTTTGGAGCTAAGGAATAGTCACCCATGTGCTCTCTGCACCTTGGTATGCTTAATGGTACCACCACTGTCTTTTCATAATTGGGCATTAGTAAAACAACATGGACAAAGAAACTTTCAGTCTCTAAAATGAAAAATAGACTTTTTATACTTATGCAGAAACATGATATGAAGGAGGCCTACTAATATGTTACCATATTTTCACTTTTCTGAGCACTTTTGTCCATCATTTCACGTTCTTTGTGAGCATCACTATGCAAGATTGTTCTATGCTACATGTGCACCTCCTTGTTTGGTCACACTAATGCTAACTAAAGATGACCTTAGGTTAAGTATAATAGCTGGTTCTGTGGCTCATGTGAATTTCGGGGCTGTCAACGATTTTCAGATATTGCCACAGAAGGACAATTTCCTTTAAGTTGTAGAACGAAATATATGTATACTAAATGATAGATGGACAATTTGTAAAGAACTCTCCATAAAATACAGTACTTCACATCTAATCCATTATTATGTCAGTGAATTAAGTCTTTGTTGAATACTTGTGGATGTTTTTCCATTATATTATTCCATTTAAAGTGCAACATATTTCAAATATAAGAGACCATGATAACCTGTGGAGGCATACTGTTTTACTGTTCTTTATATTTTTATGTGTATAGTGAGTGATCATTAAACTAATAATAATAATGATGAATCCCTCTGAGTTTCATGTTGAGGCTCATGATATATAAAACTAGTTTCATGATTAGTGATGGGGATGGAGTGGTCGCCATGCCAAGTGACTCCTCGGATAGAAGTTGTTTTAATGTAAGATCACTGTAATGAGCTTCAAACCAGCCCTGGGTATAAACAGAAATCCTCAGATGCAAAGTCCCAGGTAATGAAGGGACTGTTAATATAATGAATATTCTATATTAAGGGTTTAATTACCAAGGCAGGAACCTGGGCTTTGATGATTTTTTTTTTTTAATAGCAGGTGTAACACTTTTCTAATTTAGCATTTTTCATTTAAAAATTTCATTAGTCACTATACTCCACAGTGTAAAAGATCATCCAAGTGAGATAAGGGTTGGAGACAAGGAAAGCACATTTCCAATAAAACCTGTTGTTAAAATTTGCTACGCATTCCCCTTAGTACTTATATTTTCCTTCTCCTATAATAGACGGTGCCTGGTGAACAATTAGCCTTGCCTTAACTCCATGGTAGAATAGACTCTTTCCTCTCAAAGCTAGAGCAGGCTTCAGCTGCATAGTCCTGTATGTAGCTGGATATAGTAGGACTGTTTTGGTGTCTGCCAAATGAGAGCTTAAACTTTAAAACAATTAGCCAAATCCATGGCTTCAAGGTCATATATAATTTATAACTTTGCTTACATTTTTTAAAATATGATGAACCTTGTCAAAATGATCTAGTGCTATTTAGGAGTCCTAAAATGTTGTTGGCAAGTGCATATGTGTGTGTGCAGTGTTGTGTACACAAAGTGTATGTATGTAAGTTTTGTTTTTTTTTTTGAGGTAGAGTTTTACTCTTGTCCAGGATGATGTGGAATTCACTATGTAGTGTCAGGGTACCCGTACTCATGTGCAATTAGATAGTGATGGTGAGAGAGAATGGGATGGGCACATTAGGAGTACTGGGGGATTGGCCCCACAACATCAGGCTTTGCAAGCAAGCACCTTTAACTGCTAAGCTATCACTCTAGCCCAATATGCAAGTTATATACCCTTGTTCTGATTTTTAAAAATCTGGTATTGCATATATTGAGATATAAACATGGGTTGCTGTTGAGACAAATATACCAAAATGAAAAACATGAAGTGTAGGAGAAGGAAGAAAAGCTATTTACTAGGAACAGACAGTAGTTATGAGGACCTCCAAGAGGTTCTTTCTTTCTTTCTTTCATTCTTTCTTTCTTTCTTTCTTTCATTGAGAGCAACAGGGGGGGGGATGGGTGCGCCAGAGCCTCCAGCCACTGCAAATGAACTCCAGATGCATGAGCCCCCTTGTGCATCTGGCTAACGTGGCTCCTGGGGAATCGAGCCTTGAACCGGGGTCTTTAGGCTTCATGGGCAAGTGCTTAGCCACTAAGCCATCTCTCCAGCCCCCAAGAGGTTCTTTTGAGAATTTTTTTGAGTGAAATATTTTAATGCTTCAAATGTCGTTTATAGAAAACACTAGGTTTTAGAATGAGTTTCAGTCCTTGTACTTCATTCTTTCATTGGTGTTACTGAAATAGTGTATAGATTAAATAAAATATATGTTCAACATATTGATTGTTTCTGTGTTTCTTAAATGCATTTTTTGACTATTTCATTTTAAAAAAATAAGTGCTTTCTGGAGAGATTTTCTTCAAAATTAAGAATAAAGGAAATATATATTTATAATTTTGGAAATGTTTAAACTATACCTTAAATACTATAGCAGTATTATTCATGATTCTGTATGATGAGGAGTTAGTAGGAATACTTACATTTTTATTAACACTTTATATTTTTCAAATGAGGATATATTTAGTAATTCATGTAAAGCTTTTACTTTTTTTGAGGAGGTGGGTTTGCAGGGCCTTTGGCCACTGCACATGAACTCCAGACACATGTAACAGCTTTTGCATCTGGCTGTTTGGGGGTACTGGGGAAATGGACCTGGGTCCTGAGGCTTCACGGACAAGTGTTTAATTCATCAAGCCATCTCTCCAGCCCTAAAGGCTTTACTTTTGAATGGCCATATTAAAAGTAGTTGTATATTATTTTTGCAGACTTGAGACAGTTGATGTGGATTCATCCAGTCTATTTCTATCATCATAAGAATATTTAAGTGAACAAAGGGGAAAGATCCCATTATATTACCACAAGTCCCTGACCCATAGCTGTTTACTGTCAGTGTAGGAGGACTACTCTTCACAAGAATGTCTGAAGGGTTTTGATGTAACTGGTTTAAACCTGCTGTCTGTGAGGGCATAATTATCTCATGGCTGGTTACTTCCACACAATCTTACACTTAGCTTTTTTCCCCCTCAGCATTAATGGCTATCCTGCCTTCTCATTCCTTTTCCATTAGGCAATGAAATAAAGAGTCTGTTGAGTGGCTTGGCATGAAACAGAATTGATGTATAGGTCACAGGCAAAATCAAAAGTAGTGGCAGGTACTCAAGTGCTTTCATGCCTGTACCTGGATGGTGAAATAGGTGCTATTCCACCAGATCTCTGACAAAATCAAGCGCAGGCTAATGAAACTGGAAAGTGTATTATCTGAGCTGTTTGAATCTAAACTCTGGAGAAGATCAAGTTTTCTTCTGCTGGTAATAAGAATATATTTGGGGGACCCTACTGTTTCTTCTTAAATGTCATACCATTCAACGCTGAGATTCAGTCAAGCAATCAAATTACAGCTGCCCAGCTGCTTTCACTGGTAATGATGAGACAGAGAAAAACAAAATTCAAGAGAATACAACCCAAAGAAATGGTTTCCGTGAAAAGTTCTTAAAGCTATAAGCAGGATCAGCTTTCTGTTTGCTATGCGGCCAATCCTTGCTCTCTCTCAACGCTACTTTACACACCCTCTATACAAGATGAGAAGTATCTGAAAGCCATGTCATTGCAAATGGAGTCCTGTGAAAAGTGAGGAAGGAGAGGCTTGACCTGGAAGCGCCAGGGCTCAGTGCCCTCGGTATTCTGGGGTGCATACATCACGTGTGTATCTTTCTTCTTGTAGCTATTTTCTGGCATTCTGAGTGAGTATTCTTCTGGGGAAAGGAAATCCTGTTTGAAATAGTTCTAGAATTCTATAAAGAGAATAGTTAGAGATTAACAGATGTCACTAATATATTTTGTGAAACATTTGAAGAAGGTTTTGGGATAAGGGGGTCATGTGTACATGGAGTGCTGGTACAGGCATGGAAGCCATTATGATCTAAGACATAGACTGTCAGTAAGATCTGGTTCATTTGTAAGCTCCTTGAGAAGAAGCAACAGTAAATTCCTCATTCCATGCCAAACCTAGCACCCAACTTCACACAGAGAAGGCACTACTATATGTCCATATTAGGCCATAAACTGAGTTAATGACACATGACAACCATTTCTCTCACTTTACTTTCAGTGACTATGTTTTATAGATAACCAATATGATACATGCCTTCACTAAAACTGGATCTTAATTTTCTTCTGAAAACATTGGCTAGATTAAATGGTACAGCCAGTACCTTTTAATTTAATGACATATTAGGTTTGAATTTCTGATATTAGAAACATAGCCAATGTCTTTAGGTTCTTGTCTGAAAGTGCTCTGCTGATATAAACACTGTTTTCTCTCACATTATTGGAAATATGAAGTGTATTGAGTAAACTTATCTTGAGGGGAGGACCCTGAATCATGAAATCTGAGACTTCTAGGAGTCACAACCCAGTAGGTAACAGCAGATCATCTTCAAAATGCCTTTTGTGAAAGTCAGGTCTGGACACTGCAAATCATCTATATTGTGTAGAAACACCCAAACTCTGATAGAGTTGATATACCCCCCCAAAAGGAAGTGTCAAATCCATGCCTCAGGTTCTAATTTCTAAACCTTGCTTCACAGGACCTTCAAAAATTATTGAGCATTTAAAATATAGTAATTGAAAGAAATTGACAAATTATTGGCTGACATATATACTTGATCTTCTCAAGACTCTACAGTATACACACTTTGGCAAGATCAATAAGCACTAAATGAACTCACAGCCAGTGGTCATTAATTTTAAACAGATTTATGGCAGATGTATGAATCAATGGAAACTTGTTCCAAAGTGTCTACCCGAAGTTTGCTAAGGCTTATAAAAATTCCGCCTGATTCAGGTCTCTTTCGTGCTTTAAACTAATTTATGTGTAATCTGAAGACTTAAACCAAAACTGCTATTCATCCTCTCTGATTCTGCTCCTAGACACCAAGATAGAATCTTGTTCAATACAGAAGTTCATTCGCCAGGTTTTTTTTTCAAATATTTTTTGTTCATTTTTTATTTATTTATTTGAGAGCAACAGACACAGAGAGAAAGACAGATAGAGGGAGAGAGAGAATGGGCGTGACAGGGCTTCCAGCCACTGCAAACGAACTCCAGACGCGTGCGCTCCCTTGTGCATCTGGCTAAAGTGGGACCTGGGGAACCGAGCCTCCAGCCGGAGTCCATAGGCTTCACAAGCGAGCACTTAACCACTAAGCCATCTCTCCAGCCCTAGTTTTCGTTTTAAATAATGTTTGTTTGTAGAAAACAGTTTAAAGAAAAAGTGAAATTGGAATAAAGCCCAAATTAGTTGCTGATCATTTATATCTACAAGCAGCAGATGGAGGGGATCACAATGCCTACAGAAGGGATATGTGTAGAAATGGGTTCCATGTAAGTCGTGATGGGATGCAGAAAATGTTACTGAGTCACAAACAAATATAGCTATTTTTAACATTATGATCAAGCATGGCTGAGGGAAATGAGTCATTCAGAGTATGAAGTGGCATTGTCTCATGTTAAAAGTAAGTGAAAGGACGTTTAGAAAGTTTTCTAGTGGCAATTAAGAATGGTGATTTATTCAGAAACAAAAAGCCCTTCACTTTCCTGATTCCATGAAGGATATTGTCTGAGAGTCAAAATTTTTCATAGTCAAACAAGCTTGGAAAATGATCACTCACAATGGGTAACAATCCAGTTGGACATTATGAACCTCTAGGCATTTAAGCACTGTACCATATGGTTTTGGAAAGCACTGTAGGAGATGGAGAAACTGGTCAAGGACCAATGTATATGGAATAGTTCAGAAAACAGTATAAGCTCATAGATTTGGCTTTTTCACAAATTATGTGGATATAAAAACAATGTAGACATATATATGTGTGTGTATAGATATATTTTTTTTTAATTTTTATTCATTGAATTATTGATTTGAGAGAGAGAGAAGCAGAAAGAGTGTGAGAGAGAGCAAAAGAGACAGAAAGGCAGAGAGAGAGCTATGTCCATGCCAGGGCCTTCAGCCACAGCAAACAAACTCCAGATGCATATGCTACCTTGTGCATCTAGTTTACAAGGGCACTGGGGAACCAAACCTGGATCCTCAGGCTTTGCAGGCAAATGCCTTAACCAATAAGCCATCTCTCCAGTCCAGATATTCTGTTTTAAGTTTTCTGATGGTTCTCTCTATATAGTCTCATATTCTGGTTTAGCCTGAAAGTCACCATGCAGCCTAGACTGGCCTCAACTTGGCAATCCTGCCTCGGATTCCCAAGTGTTAGCAATATAGGCCTGTGACACCAATGCCTGGTTTTCAAATAATATGAGTATATTTTAATTTTTCAAATATAATAGCCATCACAGGGCTTTAGAAATTGCTTAGCAGTTAAGGTTCTTGCCTGTGAAGTTTCAGGACACAGATTTGATGCCCCAGTACCCAAGTAACCTAGATGCATAGGTTGGCACATGCATCTGAACTTCGTTTGCAGTGGCTAGAGGCACTGGTGTGCTTGTTCTCTCCCTCTCTCTCTCATATAAATAAACATTTCCCACTGGTCTTTGAATAATATAGGGTCTACATCCATTAAAACCTCTCTAAATTAACAATGTTTATCCCATTTAACTATGGTGACTTCATTCTCCATTGGAGAAATTGTTCTTTTTCAGAAGGTAGCAAGATCCAAGGAGATCTCCTACCTCACACTTCTGCCAAAGCCCACATGAAACCACAGAATTTGGTGAGCTGAATAAGAGTGCTGCTTCCATGGTGAACCTGACATTCTGCAACAGGGTGGCCAAGACAGATGTTGAGGAAACTCAACACATAGCAAAGCAGAAATCCAGAAACTCCAGGTCTTAACACAGAAGTAGGCTTAAAAAACACACATACCACGGTTTAGGAAATATTGTGGAGGAGGGGGCAGAAAAATTTTATGAGCCACAGGTCTTGGGGGCATACCCAAGGGTATCACCCACTTCCCAATAACTGACTTCTACTCTCACATGTCTTAACCCACAAACCCATGGGGAATATCAGCAATCCCACTGAGATTGGCCCCTCGTGGTTTGGGGGCAGGGAGGACCAAAATTATGGTACCAACTTATTCTCATTATGTGTCCATGTATAGCATATTCTTAATAAAAAATAGCCTTCATAATATATTTTCATAGAACACCAGTCCCAAAAGATCCTCATATATATCTTTTTTTTTCCCCATTCCTGGCTGTTTTTATTATTATAAATGTCTAGTCAGTAACATTAAGTACATTCATGTTGTATAGCAACCATCTACAAAATTACTTTCTTTTTTTTTGGTCTTGTTTATTTTTATTTATTTTTTTTGAGACAGTGTTTCATTTGCTATATAACCCAAGATGGCTAGAGCTTGCAGAGTGCTGGGATTAAAGGTGTGCACCACCATGTCTGGCTACACTGTGTTCCTTGTTGCTGTGTCCTGAGGCTTCTTCTGGTCTGTTGCACATTAGGAGCACTTCCAGCTCCTTGACATCGTGGACCAGGAACTTCCGGAAGCCAATGGGCAGCATGTGCTTTGTGCTTTTTTTGCTCCCATAACCAACGTTGGGCATCAGAATATGGCCTTTGAATCTTCTCTTCCCCCTGTTGTCAATACCTCTGGTTTTCCACCAGTTACGCTTAACTTTGACATATTGGTCTGACTGGTGCCAGATGAACTTTTTGGTCCTCTTTTTGACAATCTTGGGCTTCACCAGAGGTTTGAGGGCAGCCACGATGCTGAGCAGAAGATGGAAACCACCCCTCATACGTGTCTTAATGCCAGACTTGGATCATACTTGTGATACAGTCCATGGAAAGTAAAGAAATTATTATTATTTTTGCTGACTTTTACTTTAAAAAGAGGAGTTTTACATTGTTTATCATCTACAAATAATGATTAAATTTTAAATGCAAGATGAATGATGAAAGAACTTGTAAAGTAAAGTTGTTGAGTGCAAGGAAAAGATGAGCACTCATGGGCCTGGGAAGATAGCTCAACAATTAAAGGCCCTTGAAGACCTAGGTTCAAATCCCAAGCCACCCATGAAAGCCAGATGCAAACATGACACAAGCATCCGGTATTTGTTTAGAGCAGCACAAAGTCTTGGTGTGCCTCAGCTGTCCCACTACCCCATCCATAAGTAAAAACATTTTTTAAAAGTGCTTTTTGACTTAATCATGTGAAATTTCCAATAGATATTTACTTGATTATGTGGACTATAACACTGAGTATAGAGACGGGGTTTAGAAAAGATGACTAGAAATGACAGAAAGTTTGCAGTTTTGTCATGTACTGCTATAAAAATAAATGATATTATCTAGTGTAATTGGACATACAGCAAATAAAAGTGCTCCAATTAATGAGCCCTGGGTTATTTACATACATGTACAGACCATATGAAGAACAATCAGACAATGAATAAAAGGAGTTGACCAGGAGGGACGAAGAAGAGGACAGGCCAGTGGTGGTTCAGAAGCAACAAGAAACAAGGTAACCAGGCCATGGATGATGGCTCAGAAAGAGAAGGATGTTTCAGTCTATCATGCCGATATAGAGGTATTGCAGGGAGAAAGTGGGTGCTACAAATGGTAGTCTGAGTAAATTAGGAAACATAGTCAAACTATTTAAAGATCAAGTTAGAGGGGGTAATTGTTCTTCAAAGTGGAGGCCAGAGAGTTGGCGGTTGTGAGTTGTTCAGGTGTATGTGAAAGTGATGACAAACAGGAGAACACTGGGTCCAGACACCGCGCCGAGAGGACAGAGCACTGGTGTAAGGAGTGGGGAGACTTCCTTGGAATACTGTCTTATGGCACTGGTGTTGGTTTTTGTATATGTGCATTATAGAATTGCAAAATTTAACTCTATTGAGACTGCAAGTCAGGACAGAATGGGGAAAAATAGTTTTGTTCTGTTTTTCATTTTTCTCTGACTGCAAGAAGGAATGTGTACAGCAAAGCCATAAAGCAATCCATGCGCAGGTCAAGAAGTAACCAAGTGAAAAACTTGCACTGATGTCCAAAGACTGAGAAGCCACATTTTACACACGAATGCTTTAATGCTGTGAGCTTGAACACTGTCACTGGGCATATTTTCTTCCTCACCTTTAAAACTAGAATTTAGCACCAAAAGGGATACAAATGTTCCCAGGATCTTCAGGATTTAAGATACTATTTATCTGACATGGGAACTTATCCCAATAACAGTAAAACTCACCAGCAAGACTGAAAACATAAAAAAAAAAAAAATGACTAAGACATTTCCCCCGGGGCTGGAGAGATGGCTTAGTAGTTAAGGTGCTTGCCTGCAAAGCCAAAGGACCTCAGCTCAATTCCCCTGTACCTACATAAGCCAGATGCACATGGTGGCACATGTGGCTGGAGTGCATGTGCAGTGGTTGGAGGCCCTGGAGTGCTTCCTTGCCTCTCCCCCACCACTGCCCTCTCTCTGTGTCTCTCTGCCTATTTCTCTCTCTGTGACAAAGGAAGGAGAAACATCAGGCTTGGTAAACATGGACTAAATGACCATTGATGTAATCTGTCAATACCATGGTGAAGGGCTGGAGAAATGGCTTAGAGGTTAAGGTATATGCCTGTGAAGCCTAAGGACCTAGGTTCAATTCCCCAGGAGCCACGTAAGCCATATACACAAGGTGACATCTGGAATTCTTGTGCAGTGGCTGGAGGCACTGGCATGCCCATTCTCTCTTTCTCTCTCCCTCCCTCTTCCTCACTCTGTCTCTCCCTCTCTAAAATAAATATTAAATTAAAAAAAGAAAACAAGGTGAGGATACTGTGGAGAAATCTAGGCCATGGATGGAGACAGAGAAGGTCAACTTACTAGAGATTGGCTTATCATATAAACAACCCATACTGTTTTGATCGACTATTGCAATAGCAGTTTTATGTTTCTTTTTTAAAGAAAACATGGAATTTTAGTTTATGAACCATAATAAATCTACAAGTTATCTCCTTGAATTTGTCTGTGTTATTGGGTGATACAATGTTTCAGACACAAGAATGATATTTGCAGACTGAATAAAATAGGGTAATTTTTGTTGTTGTTTTGGTTTTTCGATGTAGGGTCTCACTGTAGCTCAGGCTAACCTGGAATTCACTCTGTAGTTTCAGGGTGGCTTCAAACTCATGGTGATCCTCCTACCTCTGCCTCCCGAATGCTGGGAATAAAGGCATGCACCACCACGCCTGACTTAATAGGGTAAATATTTTTAATAAATATTTTAAGTGTTTATTTATTTAAGAGAGGGAAGGAGAGCTGGGCATGGTGGCTCACACCTTTAATCCCAGTACTCAGGAGGCAGAGATAGTAGGATTGCAGTGAGTTTGAGGCCACCCTGAGATGACATAGTAAATTCCAGGTTGGCCTGGGCTAGAGTGAGACCCTACCACTCCATCCCCCCACAAAAAAGAGAGAGAGAGAGTGAGAACGAGAAGGAATTAGATAAGAGAGAGAGAAAGAAAGAATGGGCATGCCAGGGCCTCAGCTATGCAAATGAACTCCAGATATATGTATCACCTTTTGCAACTGGTTTACATGGGTCCTTTGGCTTTGTAGATAAGTGCCTTAACCACTAAGCCATCTCTCCAGCCTCTAAAATTTTATAATAGATAAGACATTGATCATGTTGAAGAGATGATCAGGAAACATTGGGAGAAGAGACAATGTGAGGCTTCTGCTGTAATTTAAGCAGCAGACTAGGAGGTCTTCGCTTATGCTGTGTCTGTTTCTTCCTTTTGCTTATGGACACACGATCCATATTTGAAATATCTTTCGGCAGAAACTGCACCTTCACCTCTCTCTTAAAGATTCAAGCCTGCATGTGAACCTCTGACACTTACATGAACTCTATAAAGACTGATGCCTGAGGAAAAACTCTAGCAAATTATCCATGCCCAGAGATCACAATTAGAAAATCTAATACAAAGCAAAATCAATTGCAAGTAAGATTGAAAAAGAAGGTATAACAGAACTTATAATCATTATACTTAAACAGTAGAGCCAGTTCAGGTAAGGCATCTAATTATGTAATAAATAGGAGTTCGCAGCATACTTTAAGTTATATTTTCCTAATAAATACAAGTTAAGCTACTCAGAAATATCTGTCTTAGGCACTTGCTCTATTATCTGCCTTAGAAAGAAATCTAAGTCTACCTCACCATTTCTTCAGCAGTGACCCAATAGAAATCCTAACAAAGGCTCAGATATTTCTCCTGCCTTTCTACCCCAGCCTGGCTCTCTTCTTCAAGCAGCCCCTTTAAAACAGCGCATGCAACTTTTGTATATAGAAGTTGGAACCTTAAGTAGTTAATTAATAATATTGATCATATTTTCATCTCAAATTGCATTGTAGTGATTACTGGAATACTTCATATATAAATGTATTACAGATTTTTGAACTTTACACATAGATTCTTTTTTTTTCAATATACTACATTTTCAGTGAACTTCTGATGAAATTTGAGGCATTTACTTTGAAATAAGATGACAGCATAACATATAAATTATTTTAATAACTTTTCAATGACAATAGTCATTATCAATACCATTTGGTCAAGAGGACAGGATTCAAGTAACAGAAGATTTCTCTTCATAGTGATATGAGATTGAAATTTCGGGCGTATTACAACTCGGTCAATACAAAGTCATCACCATAGTTTTTTGTGTTATCAGTCTTCTTGACATTGCTCTCTCTTCAGAGTCTACATAATGATGTCTTAAAGGCATAAAATTAAAACAGTTCCTAGGATAGGGCTCTGTCCTGAATAATTTTTATGATTTTTTAAGTGAATTAGGAAGAGAAGTTAACTGAATTGTATGCAAAAGTCAAAAAAAGGTGGACATTAGAAGAGACTTCCATGTGACATAACCAGTAGAAGAAAAAAATATTTTGATTAAGGAAACCATGGACTAGTACAGACATGGTATCTCTTCACAGATTTCTAACAGAATGTTCTGTAGGAAAAGTTACTGCCTTGTTCTATAACTTCCCACAAAATGGACTCATAGAGACATCTGTAAAAGGGGAGATTAGAACTATAAACATGAATCACTAGCAGTGTTCTAAACGTAAATAATCTATTATTGAAGTGGACAGGCCAACACCACTGAGCACATTCTACAAAGGCTGCTTAATCACCTCTTTGTGTCTCTTCTATGAGATGGATATGTAGTACACTGATCACAGAGTTTATATCTATAGTAGGTTAGAGCAATTAGGTCCTAATTTTCATAGGTCCTTTTATGATGACATGAAATTTAGTTCCTTGTAAAGTACTGCTTTTGGGCTTGGTCATGTGGACTGATTGGCTTTGAAGAAAACTTGAGTTTTAGGGCTAGATTGCTTCATGTTTTTGGCATTCCATAATATATGAAGCTCTACTAACCTGTCAGATGAGTTTATGACTACACAGAAGAGCTATATATCTCCAATAGCACTTATGAAATGGACCATCTCCCAGGTGAACAGATCTGGACAGAATGCATTAAAGAGGCCAGCATGTTACCAACTTCACACATAAGTCTAGACCATAATTTCTATCTACAGAATCAAGAGAAATAATAGCTAATTATTCTTTAAAGCAGAAATAAAACTACTAAGCATATATAAAAAGAACCTAACCATACTTGGAAAATATGATGTTGAGTAAGTGATAAATTAGAAAATGGCAAATCACTGAGGATGGAAGGTCATGAATTCCCAAGGTTATCAGAGGAAAAGAGAAGTTTGAGTATGCACTGCAGGAAAAATATATGCAGGAAAGGTGGAGCCACAGCGGAGGTAATATTATGAACAGTGTGACCCAGTTGTTCTTTGGTTGTCTGAAGGGAGGTCAATGATGGCTAACATAAATATGAAGTGGAAATTATTTAGAAAAGCTTTAGAATTTAGTTTGGAAATAAGGCAGATAGCATACATGGTCCTTTGAAAAGACAATGGAATGGCATTATAACTATGGGGCTCAAGGTACCAGATGTTAAATTTTCTTCAGTACACTCAAATGATTAAAGATGAAGTATAGACATACATGTATACAAATATATACATATATATGTGGCCTATTCAAAGAAATTATTTCATTCTGTTATAGAAAATACCTTATAAGCAATTCTGCAAGCCAGAAGCATCTCAATATCTTGCAAAACTTTCAAAAGGAAAAGTGAACTTACACACACACACACACACACACACACACACACACACATATACACAAGTACACACATATACAAACCCACATATACAAGTGAATAATGAAGGAAAATATTGTGTCCTTTCAGAAGTCTACCAGTACCTTCTTCATAATGTATGGGATCTAGTGCTTATGCATTATTAAAATACTTTATTACATAATAATTCAAAGATTAGAGCTTTTATAAAATAATTGAGATTATTAAAGGTCACATCTATATCTGTCTATCATCTGTTTGTAGTAATGTGGGTTCCATTCGTGTGTGTGTGTGTGTGTATGTGTGTTAGTTATTGGATAGAGTTACATATTTGGAACTTTAGTCAAAAGAAAAAGTGGTTATCAGGTGAAAGTATCATCAACCCAATGTCATACTATATAGGTTACAAACTAAGTTCATTTCACATTGTCTAGGATTGATGTTTTGAGGAAGACAGAGGATCTCACTCTGGCCCAGACTGACCTGGAATTAACTGTGTAGTCTCAGGTTGGTCTCAAACTCATGGCAATCCACCTACCTCTGCCTCCCGAGTGCTGGGATTAAAGGCGTGTGCCACCACACCCGGCAACAGAGAACTTTTTAAGAAGGGACACTGTACATTGTCAGTGAAAATAATTGCAGTGATAGGATTACTTAATCTAAGATGTATGCTAAAATATATAAAAAGGTTATTTCAAATGTTATTTGTATTAGATTGTACTCCAAAATGAGCAAATGTCCAATAGCAGAACGAACATAATAATTAGTTTTTTACTAACCATTAAACAGAGTAATGAGCTATCTGATTATTTTTGCTGGCAATGAGTTTCATTATGATTTGTGACCTACATTTCAGGGATGATAGAGCCAAGGTCTAACTTTAAATAAAATGGTTATTTTTCACATCAATGATGTAAGCTTATTTATCTGTGGCTGGAAACACTTTTCATCGAAGTCCCTTTGTCCTTCAACAAAAAACCTACTTCAACTTACAGAATTTTCAATGACTCTACATAATGAGTAATTTTTTAAAATATATTTTATTTATTTATTTATTTATTTATTTATTTATTTATTTATTTATATATTTATTTATTTATTTACTTATTTGAGAGAGAGAAAGAGGCAGAGAGAGAGAATGGGTGCACCAGGGCCTCCAGCCACTGCAAATGAACTCCAGATGCACGCACCCCCTTGTGCATCTGGCTTGTGTGGGTCCTGGGGAGTCTAACTGGGATCCTTTGGCTTTGCAGGCAAATGCCTTAACCACTAAGCCAAATCTCAAATCCCCATAGTGAGTAAATTTAATCTGTTGATTTGTAATTTTTTGCCAAAATTCCGAGAAGAGTCAAATGAATTATAATAAATCATCTCTTTAGTGTGAATTATTGTAAAGCCTTTACAGGTAAAATACATTTTCAAAATTATTTTCAGGCCAGTGAAATTGTTTTTCAGTCTCCTTCTCCATCCACATGGGATTTCAGGAGCAAAGGAAATAGTAATCCATGAAAAAAAATCTTAGTGACTAATAAGGAAACTGAGGCATTTCTTTTTCTTTCTTTCTTTCTTTCTCTCTTTTATATTTGAAGTAGGGTTTCACTGTAGGTTGACCTGGAATTCATTATGTAGCCTCAAGCTGGCCTCAAACTAATACTGTTCCTCCTACCTCTGCCTCCTGAGTGCTGGGATTAAAGGAGTGTGGCACCACACATGGCAGCATTTTCTTTTATTATAAAATTATATTAAGTTTATTTATAAACATAAATATAAAGGATGGGTAAATGAAATTATAATAATCGCTTTAATTCCTCAATCTTACTATCTTTAAAAATATTTTATTTTTATTTATTTATTAGAGACAGAGAGAGGGTGAGAGAGGGAAGGGAAGGGAGACAATGGGCATGCCATGGACTCTAGTCACTGCAAGCTAATTCCAGATGGAATATCAATTTTGGGCAAATATCACCCATCAGGCATATATGGAGACAAAATAATTTTGGTATATCTTTCACATTGCTTATAAGATCAAGTATATGATTTCTCTTTCAAATTTTTCATATGTATACATTTGATGAGGCCTGCCTTGATTACATCATTACAAAGGAAAATGGCTATCTAGTAAGGCTCTTTCTTACTCTCAACTATATTTTTTGTTATCATCAATGGTAATGACATATATTCTTAACAAACATACTACATTTTATATAGTATTTACTGCTCATATTTATCATTATATTATAATATCAAGGCAGCACTTTTTTTTTAATTTCTTTGTTGGGATTTTTGTTTGCTGATGTCTATGCAAGTTCCCAGAGCAGTGCATTTCTTACAATAGGTACCTAAAACAATTTTGGGTAAATTCAAAAATTTTAAAGGAATATTTGATAAACAATGCTTATAGACACTATGAGCATGTTTAATCTTTAAATAATGTACAAAAATAGAGATTATTCATGTAATATAAATATTTTTAGACTGGAAAGTGGCATTTTCACCTCTTTTATATTCAGACAAAATAAAAAGTTATGAATGCTTTAGAATAATCATTCACCTAAAAAACTTTAATGTAAAATAATCTCTCAGAGAAATGGCTCAGCACTTAAATGTATTTGCTTGAAAAGCATGCTGGCCCTAGAATAATTTCTAAATGCCCACGTAAATCCAGATGTACAATGTGGTACATGCATCTGGAATTGGCCTACAGTGGTAAGAGGGCATATCAATTCATATTCTTTCTCATATTCTCATATTCTTCCTTTATCTTTCTCTCTCTCTCCTGTGTGTGTTTCTTCGTCTGTGCCTCAAATAAATAAATATGTTTTTAAAAAATAATTGAAGATTTATCTCATTCCTCAGATTTCCCCCAAGAAAAACTATCAAGTAATAATTGAATGCAAGGCCATTCCAATCAAACTTTAAGTAGAGTTTGGCATTCCTGCACTTGACTTGGCTGTAGATAGCATTTAGAGTGCTCCTTATTTATTAAATGTATTTACTGATCACATCTTTTCCTATTCCTATGTTATTCAAATTATCTATTATGATAGCGATTTCAGGAGCTTATAATGTATTCCTTTTAAATTGGATTCTGTTTTGTATTATTGCAAAACATAAATAAAAATAAATAGATAAATGGAAACTTTAGAGTCAAGCAAACCTGTGATCAAATCCCTTTATTTTCTTTACAAGGCATATGTCCTTTGCCATATTTCTCAACTTATTAAAACATGTTATGTTTATTTATTTATTGGAGAGAGACAGAGAAAGAGAAAATAGGCCTTCCAGGGCCTCTGCGGCTACTGAAAATGAACTCAAATGTGTGTGCTACCTTGTGCTTCTGTCTTACCTGGGCTCTGAAGAATCAGTCCTGGGTCCTTTGGCTTTTCAGGCAAGCACCTTAACCATTAAGCTATCTCTCCAGCCGATTATATTGCTTAATTTATATAAATCTTTCTATTGTTTAGTCTTAATAGTGGTATTGAAAACATATGCAATTTTACATTAATATTAAATAAAATCATGAACATAATGTACAGTGGCCTCAGACAGTGTCTGGAACATAAAATGCTCCAGAATATTTCTGATCACAGCCTAAACCAACTGAGCACTGAGAGTGTTTCCAACACTGTCCTAAGTGCTTATGTTTTCTTTGTGGTTTGTTTGAGAATGACATTCTTAGGCTCTAATGTTTGAACAATCAGTCCTCAGCCCTTAGCGGGTGGAGACTTGCTGGAGGAAGTAAGTCACTGGATGAGGGGCTTTAAAGTTTTGTAGCCCAAACCCACTTTCTATCTACATTCTGTTTCCTGCCTACTAATAGGACAGATCAGCACCCTACTCAGGCCACCATGCCTCTACTGCCATGGGACTTCCCATTAAAACTATGAGCTAAATATCAAGTCTTCCCTTCCTTAAATTACTTCTGACCAGGCATCTGTCTAAATGTGATAAAGTAATAGATATCATTTTATCTCTTGAATTGAGCAGAAGGATCTGGTAAGGTAGGAATCACCATCCACAGTTCACAAATGACAAAGTCAAAGTTCCATCGAGAAGAGATGGGTTGCCCAAAAGCACTGAGTTTGGGAACATCCAGATGGAATTTTAATTCAAGTATTCTGTAACCAGAAGTAGCCCACCTTCTATTGTGCTTAGTTATCTACAGGTGATTATATCAGTTTCATGTTCAATTTCCCTTTGGAGTCAATAAAACCTTGCACTTTTGAATTCCAAAGCAGATGAGAAACAATCCTTCTCTACCATTTTGTTTGTATTTATTCACTTTTGAGATATTCAGAGAATTCGTCTTTTTTTTTCCACTTTCCCCTTTACACCTTTCCCAAGCTGTTGGCATTTAGCATCCTCACAGGAGGGGGCAGAGCTGCTGGTTTCTATATTCAGCTCACATAAACTCTGAAATCAAGAAAGAAAATCTTCTGAAAATGTGCTTGGAGTTGCTGTGGTTACAGCATCAACTACCAATGTGGGCTGGCATGCGAGGGACAAAAGGAGTCTGTAATGTATTTTAGGATCAGAATTAAAGGAATGCACAAAAAGAATTTGAAATGGAGGAGCATTCTCCTGCTTATGTCCAAAGAAAACATTGAATTATAATTTCAGAAATTCCCACAAAAGAGTAAGTTCTGAGAGTACTACACAAGCAACTTTGCTGAATGGAGGCACCAGAGGAACAAGACAGCATTGTGATCTATTCATACAATTAGCACAGGCTTATTTATTTAAAAAGCATATGTTCTTTAAAGTTAAGTGCAACCAAAGAATAATATATTTTACCATGTACAGTCAGAAGTTGGTTGACACCAAATTAGGAGGAAAGTAAATGGTAATAAATGGAAATAAGAGACCGCTTCAATGGATAGCCGATGCATAACAGTTGTTATAAAACAGTAGAAACTCTTATTAGATAGTTTATACTGTTTGTCAGTCTATCTCCATATTTATAAACTTATTTAATCCTTAGACAAGTTTATGAGTGGATTTATTACCTCCATTCTAGGGATTATGAAATTGAGGCTTGAAATTGATGAAATTTAGTATTATACAACTATTTCATTTAAAGATAAGATACAAACCAAAGACTGTATTATGCTTAAGTCCTTAAGTCCTATCTTTTAATTACTTTAAAGTCATTTTAAGTAAGTGTTTTCCTAATGCTGAATTGGATTTTTTTTTTTTTTTTTTTGGCTGATCCTTCCTAGCAGCAACAGACCTGGAAAATGATATTCCAGGCTGCTGTTTTCAGCAATTTTCTGTTCATGACCACATGATGTTTAGCCATGGCCTATTAAATACATTGCATAATCTTTTGTACCAGAAATGAGGGTCCATTTAAACAAGCAATTGGGTTTTATTGTCATTTTATTTCTGTACATCACTGAGTCTTTCTAAAGCAGTAAGGCACATATCATTCCAGTTGCCTTTAGAGCATATGAACATATCTGAGCTGTCAGGCGAATTTCGCAGGGAGTAGTCATACAGTTTCTTAACTCCTTGGTCAAATCTCTTCTTAGAATATGCTGGATACCACATTTGGTTTTGTATTTTATAGGTAATAAAAATGTTAAAAAAAAATCTAGTTAGCTATGTATGCAATAGCTGTAAATGTGCCATTCAAATCAGTGGTTTGGGGAAGCACACTTCTAAGCCAGGCATTGGTATAATGCCTGGCGTTGGGATTATTCTTGGCAAACTGAGACAGTTCACCAAGCTATGTGTTTTTTCACCTCTGGGAAAGTATGTAATATTTTACATGAATTTTTGATATTCTTTTACATTTCCTGGCAAGTATTAGCTATCTATTTATTTGTATTCTATCAATGCTCTAGATGCCTCAGAGGGACATTAAAACAAATGTTGGGTCTGATGTCATTTTTTTTGTTTGTTTTTTTGAGGTAGGTAGGGTTTCACTCTAGCTCAGGCTGTTCTGGAATTAACTATGTAGTCACAGGGTGGCCTTGAAGTCATGGCGATTCTCCTACCCCTGCCTCCTAAGTGCTGGGATTAAAGGCGTGCACCACCATGACCCAGCTATGTGTTTTGTTGTTGTTGTTGTGTAGATGGTTCAATTGTTCCTTCTCTGCTTTAGAGAAACTCTTCGGGGTGATTCTTTTCTCTATTCCTAGTAGTATCTAAAGTGTAAGGCTGTACACAGTTTACTAATTACAAAGAAAGAACTGCCCTTACTCCTTGCAATTTAGCCCTTCGATTTTCCCATCTGAAAAATCAGCCTCTTTATGTCAGAACCACTCAAACCAAGGTCATCATACCTGTGCTGCCACTGTCACTTTCATATGCTTTCCTGAAAATGTTGGTACCACAATCAAACTTTACCCAAGATGGAGAGAGACCCTCAAGTGTTTCTTTAAATCATGTGAAATCTTTAAGGACTGCGATTCTAATTTTATTCATAAATTATATGGCTTCAATACGAAAATTAAATATGGTATCAAGGATTATTATTCTTTGGATAAATGAATTTGTTTAAAATGAGTGGTTGAAATTGTAAGGGGCTTGAAGAATCTTTCTGGTAAACATACTATGAGGTAATACCCATGCCTGACACTCTCAGGCTTACCTCAATATCTTACAAATTTTTAATTGGGAAAAGTTCATATCTGCAATGCTTAAATTATGTCATGTAGCTTAGAAGCTGAAGCATATTGACCCATAACATCTTCTGAGACCCACATGGGCAGACCAATTCATTTTACAGGAACTCGTGAACAGCTGTCAGCAGTAAGTTCTAATGACTTCATTTGATTCTGATATGTTATGTCCTGGCCCAGCATCTGGGCCCATCTGTGAGAATGACAGGGGGTCTTTGAGCACCAAGGCACTGGCAGCTTTGCTCAGGTAAGAGAGTCGGTGAGCAGATTTGAGCCGGCAAAATGCCCTGCTCTCTTCCCAAGCCCTCCTATGGCAGTAGCCTGGTTAACTCTCAAATCTGCCCTCACTCCACTCTCAACGTCCAGGGGCCAATAGTGAAAAAGGAAATTAGGTGAAATCCATGAAACAACTGAAAATGGCCTACAGAGTGTATTTTCTGGAATTAGGGACTGGATGGAAGGGGGTATTTTAAAAGGAATTATGGAAGTAGAATATTGGCAATAATGAAAATTTAAAAAAAAAAAAAAGAATTATCTATTTCTTTTTGTTTGTGTTTTCTTCTGATGCAAGGTCTGGGTAGCCCAGGCAGATCTAAAGCTCATTATGAAATAAAGCTGCTCTTTAATGCTGAGCAATTATCCTGCTCTACCATCTAGAATGCAGTAATTACAGGTATGCACCACAGATATTGAATATTTTCTTCATTATAGCTGGTAATTTCTTATTAAAAGTAAACTTTGTTTCTGTTTCTTATTTACTCTAATCATCAGTTTTGTTTGACCACCACACCCGCCCTCCCCCCCCCCCCCCACCGTAGTTTCAACAAAGGAACTAAAATCACAAATGACAGGCTGTCCCTGACTTTCTTAGAAATGCCAATTAGGATAGCAGCTGGGTAATTTTCTTCAAATGTAGGCAGTATCTAAACAAACAGAGCCAGCTCACTTTCTTAGTAAGGAAGAGATTCAATGCTAAATCCAAACTGGCATGAAACTCCCTCCAGTGTGAGCTTCTGTCTTTTCCTCAGTTTCTAATCGACATGTGATAAGTGTATTTTCCACTTTGCAAGCCATGAATCGTGATTTGACTTAATACATACACAAGCGGCACATGCATTCATAAATGTGCACGCCACATGTACCATTTAAAATAGAAAACAAAACTTCCTGCCATATCTATTTTGATCTTACAAGCATGCTTAAGCAAGATCATAGATGAAGGAATGGTCTGGTTCATCTGAATATTACTTGTCAGCAAGAAGGAGTCTTGAGAAACACTAAACTTTGTCTTCTCAAGAATAAGAGCATTGCCGGGCATGGTGGTGCACGCCTTTAATCCCAGCACTCGGGAGGCAGAGGTAGGAGGATCGCTGTGAGTTTGAGGCCACCCTGAAACTCCAATAGTGAATTCCAGGTCAGCCTGGGCTAGAGTGAGACCCTACCTTGAAAAACCAAAAAAATAAAAAATAATAAGACCATCATCTTTCTTGGAGGGAGACATTCTCAAACATTGTCTCACTGCTTCTTTTTCCACTTATGATTTTTAAAAAAGTGTCATCCTTACACATAAGTAAAATATTTTCTTACTTGAGGCTACTTCTAAAATACAGGAGGGTTCTTCTGACCCCAAAATATTTCTTCAATTGTTGATTACTGCTCAAAATATCCAGAGAAAGACATACATTTATAATCACCAGTCCCATAAATTCTCCAAACATAAACAAGTCTGTATGTAAATTCTCCAAACATAAACAAGTCTGTATAATGGAAGCAACAATACAACATTATTTCATAAAACTTGGAGCAAAATTATTACCTTACAGTGTGTTTAGTGGTGAAGTGCTTGGTAAAAGACAGCATTGCACAGGGACAAAAACTTTGGGCATTGCAGTTGGACGACTGTAAATAAGGATCTTTCTTTATCCTCTTTTGAAAGCTTGTGATCTTGAAAGTTGTTCACTCTTTTGGAGCTGTACAGGATTGCTGCCAGGACTGTATCAAATAAGCAACACCTGGCAAGCCCATGGCACCCAACAGTCTATAATTACTCAGAGAAAGCAGCAGGGCTGGGGAGATCTGACAGGAAGAGAGGGAACATCACAAAGAGAAGAGGAGTACAGAGGATAGGAGAGAACAGGAAGGTGGCCATTTACTTCCCATAACTACCCAGGCCAACTCTGAGTGAAGCCAAGGACCCATGGTGAGCATGTAAGGTTTTTCCAGACTTGCATTTCTCAGTTGAAGTGAAATTTGTCCAGTCAAGTCTATCTTATTTGGTTTCACTGCCACACCATGATAAAGACCTTAATTGTCAACATTTATTGTGTTAATTGGTTTTCCATATTGGGGATTTCCTCCAGGGTTTTACCATACTGGTAGGGTAGATAGAACCAAGTATTATTGGGTGGAGCTATTTAGAAGAAGTGATGAGCAAATCAGTTTCCTTTGCTGAATTTTAAAAAAAAGTAGAAGAATTAATTATCCATCAAAGAAGGCAATGGTTATCCAAGAATTAGCAATTCAATTTATTTTAAGCATGACTATATACTCACAAGCATTTATAAAACTAACAATTAGAATTAACAGAAGCAAAAAATTTAAGGAAAGAAAAGGAATTCTAAATTTATTAATTGGGCATATTAGACAGCAGCACAGGGGCTAAGTGTTTGGATATTGTGATCAGGCAGATGCGACATATCCATCTTCCACCCTTTGTAATCTTTATTAACCTAGGAAAAGTGTAAGCATCTCTAAATTTTACTGAATTTGTTTGCAAAATGGAGGTACTGTTATAGTCATAATCATACAATAGAATCATTATGGACCTCAAATTGGAAAATGCAGGTAAATAACAGCACATTTATTGATGCATATTAAGTGCTTGGTAATTGCTGCTTATTTTTATTCTTACCTGTGGATCATAATGAAGAGTGAGGAGAAGCACAAGAATAAAGAAATGAATACATCTATGGCTAGGAGCAAAAATAATGAGTCATTCTTAAAATGTTGTGTCATACCTACATACCTACACAGCATCTATTAATTAGTCCACTCTCATATGCTGTCATCCTTAAAACTAATTTAGAGTAAATATTTGAATGTCTCCATCCTTCATATTAGCATTGAAAAATGAAATGTTATCCCAAAGCTGGCATTTTATTTATAAAAATGCACAAAGGAAATGTGTTTAAAATTAACATTCTAAGACCTCATTTCCACTTGCAGAATAGCTTGAAAATTACAATTGTTTCTTGAGAAGCATTATTACTCCCAAGTTGTTCATCTATTTAAACAGATAATACTGCCATAAAACCAGAGAACAGCTTCAGTCAAGGGTATGGAGATAAAAGATCTCTCCTGGGAAAGAAGATTATTGAGTGGTGTTCCTGGCTATAAGATACTGTGCTTTAACTTAAAGAAAATGACTCCCAAGCTCTCTGTTTGCTAACTGTAATAAAAGATTATAAACTCTAGGGTTCCATTTTCCCAGAAAGATATAAAACAAACAAAAAGAAGTCTTCTAGCCAGTGTGGTCAGATACTACCAATAAAGACAGAACAATTAAAAGACCAACTAGAAAAGTCAATAATAACAATAACAAAGGCTTTACAGTTAAAATAATACATATGAAATGACAGTAGCTATTTTTCTTTAAGATAAAATAGTTGTTTTGATATAAATATAAATGATCATTATAAGCATTTGAAAAATTCACAGTTTGAGAAAATTGGTTAAAGAAGATTTCACTAAGTTAATTACATTCTCAAACATTCTGAACATTATTACATGTATTTAACTGAACTTAACATGCATGTAGATGCATGGATATAACTTTATATAATTTTAAATTTGGGGAAATAACCATATATGTAGCTTTGTAGCTATAGTAATTTTTTAGTCATGATAGATGTATACTTCAGCCACTAGGGTTATAATTTTAATTGATCAAATCCTATTCTATTATATGATTACTCTTGAATTAACTTATAGATTTCTTCCTGAGAACATTTGGCTCATTATTTTTTTAGTTCCCTGATGTTAGGAACTGTTGTAGTTGAACACATGAAAACCGATATGAATTTGTGTAATTATTTTCTTGAATCAAAGAACAGCCACCATGCTCTAAATAAAGTAGTGTTTGTAGAATAGCCATGTAGATACACATGCTGTGTTTAGTTTTACTCTGTTCCATTGCTGAGAGTTGAAAATGATGTCTAAGGCCTTCTGTATCAATATTCTAGGTATGTAAATAATGAGCTATGTAAAATAGCTTGAAAATGAACAGTAAGTAACATTTTGAAGATGTGAAAACATAAGTTGACCTGGAAAATGGAATGTGAAAGGAATGGGATGATCCCTCTGTGCAATGTAGGTGTTTACTCTTACCTAAGGAATGGGATAATCCTCTGTGTACCATGACCTCTTTGTATCTCTTTGTTTCTAAATATCTTTGTGATCACATAGCATAGAATGTTTCTTGCCTCAGTTCCCCCTATGTGACCTATGTAACCTTGTGACTTCTTGTAATAGCCTGCACCCTTTTTAACAGTATGTAATTTTGTGGTAAACTCCAAATCCTGTTTTTAGTATAAACACAGTGGTTATTTCCAATAAAAGCTGACTCTCCAAACAGATCAGGGGCTGCATCCTGAGATCCTGAACTCTGGGATGCAGAACTAATGCACTAGCTTTCCTCTTTTTCTCTCTTTTTACCAAATAAAACTGACTCACATTCCGTGAGTTGATGGTCTTGTGCAACACTGGACCCCACAACAGACCATAAGTGTGTATGTGTGACTTGTGCATGTGTTTATGAATGCTTATATGTGCATTGGTACATGTGTATGTTACAGTCAGCTCTCTGTTGCTGGGACAAACATCTAGCCTGACACTGTTTATAGGAGGGAGGAAAGGTGTTTACACTAGGCTTACAGAGTTGGGAGAAACACCATCAGTGGCAGAAGAAGCTGGCTTCCTTCTTTACCTCCAACAGAAATAGCTGTAGCAGGCAAACACCAACAGCGTGCACAAACTGAACTGCCAGAGCTCAAATTGCTCTTTTCACACTTAGTAAGGATGAACGGAAGATCTGCTCCTAAACATAACTTAAGACTGGACTTCACCCTCAATGATATGTCCCCTGTAGAGGAGACTCCTTGCTAGGGATTCACAGTGCAAACTCAATTTTAATAAAACACCTGAGTCTGTGGGGCCATACATTCAAACTATCACATTCTAGCTATCACTGTGTATGTGTATGTGTATGTGAGAGAGAAAGAATGAGAGGTCACATGTTTACCTCTATGTTTCTCCATCTTATTCCTGCTTTAAGACACTGTCACTCACTAGATCCAGAATTTACAAACTTAGCTCTGTAAGCTAGCCTGCAAACCCTGGAATCCCTTGTCTCTGCCTCTCCAGTGCTGAAATGACAGATGTGATCTGTACCCAGCATTTTAGGGTGCATGTCAGGGATCTCCACTTAGGTCCCGATGCTTGTACAGCAAAGACTTTACCCACTGAACCATCTCCCACTAACATCTACTTTTTACCCACTAAACATCTCTTGATGTTTAACTCAGTTAAGGAGCATTATAACTAAACCACAATTTCCTTTTGTCTCTTGACCATATAATGAAATATATTGCCTTACATTCCTTCTTGTTTGTTTGTTTGCTTGTTTGTGTTTTTGTGTTTTGCAAGATAGGATCTCACTCTGGCCAAGGCTGACCTGGCATTCACTATGTGTCTCAGGCCGACCTCAAACTCACAGCAATCCTCCTACTTCTGACTCCTGCATGCTAGGATTAAAGGCATGCATCACCACTCTCGGACTTACATTTATTCTTTAAGTGGGGGGAACACCTAAAAACTTTCCTAAAACTTATGTGTCTATCCATCTGCTATCAAAGCCCTTAAACTAAACCTGGGATTCCAGTCCTTGATCTAAGACTTTATCCACCACTTAAATTGTTCAAATTTCTAACTATGCAAAGTACCTTAAAGGTCTATTCATAAATGAATAAGGAACATAATGAAAACTGGAGGGAAATCAAAATTCTATTTAGCTGGGAGCAAGTAAAATATAGACAATATTGGGCTGGAGAGAAAGCTTAGCAGTTAAGGCATTTGCCTGCAAAGCCAAAGGACCCAGATCGATTCCTCAGTTCCCATGTAAGCCAGATGCAGAAGGTGGCACATGCATCTGTCTTTTGTTTGCAGTGGCTGAAGTCCTTGGTGTATCCATTCTCTCTCTCTTAAAGTAAATAAATAAAAATTTTAAATAATATAGACAATATTGGTCAGTTCCAATTCAGAACTGTAAAAATCAAAGATCTTTATTTGAGATTGGGAATTACAATGTAGGAGACATGGAGTCACAGGTCCTAAAGCTGTGTCCAAAGGATGCAAAAGAGTGGTAACTTATATAGTCAGGTAGTGCCAAATGATTGCAAAACAATATAAAGTTATTTGGAAGGTGGATGGTTGGCTTAGCGGTTAAGGCACTTGCCTGCAAAGCCAAACGACCCAGGTTTGATTCCCCAGGAAACACGTTAGCTAGATGCACAAGGGGGTGCTGACATCTGGAGTTCTTTTGCAATGGCTGGAGGCACTGGTGTGTCCCATTTATGTTCTCTCTCTCTCCCCCTCTCTCTGTCTCTCTCTCTCTTTCTCTGCCAAATAAATTAATAAAAATAAACATATTTTAAAAAGCTATTTTACAGGATGCTTCTAATAGTGAAAAGGAATAGGGGCTAAGTGACAAGGACCACAGACTAATACATGATAGATTTATTTATTTAAAAAAAATTTTTTTTTAACTTATTTATTTGAGAGTGACAGATACAGAGAGAAAGACAGATAGAGGGAGAGAGAGAATGGGCACGCCAGGGCCTCCAGCCTCTGCAAACGAACTCCAGATGCGTGTGCCCCCTTGTGCATCTGGCTAACGTGGGACCTGGGGAACCGAGCCTCAAACCGGGGTCCTTAGGCTTCACAGGCAAGCACTTAACTGCTAAGCCATCTCTCCAGCCCTACATGATAGATTTAAAAAATGTATTTATATAGTAACATATCCATAAGAGAAAAACTTCACTATATATTGATCTGCATTGGAAATCTCAGGGTATACTGTAATTAAATTGTAAGAATAGATCCCTTTAGCTGAAGGGTAATGGTAATCCAAGTTAACATTTTCATCAGCATCATAAACCATAGATTATTCCTACTTCCTTAGTGACCTCCCAACTCCACTTTGAAAGACTAGTTCATTGTTGTTTCCTACGTTATTTTATTTTATTTCAAATTATAATATATAATATTCCCCCTAAAAAGAATAGTTTCAAAATATTTTATGGTATCAGTTAATATTTGAAAATAAGATTTTAAACAGCACAGAGATTCAATGGTTTGAATTTTCCAAAATGTAAATATACCCAAATCATAAAAAATGTTATCATGAACAAGTACACATTTTACCATCATATATTAGCACTTTCTCCTTTCTATAAATTTCACAATGCATTTAGGAAAGTAGATTCAGAAAAATAACCAATACATAGTTTCCATCATGAAAGATGTATAGTAAAATTACTTTGCTTTATACAGCTGTCTTTCTTGGTTTAGCAAAGTCTCGTAGTTTCAGTTAGCATATCTGCACAACTTTTTCAACTAGAATTCTTTATGTTGTTATGGGCACACACATCCTATAACATATTACCTCCAATAATACCAACTAATGTCCCTGGAAGGAAAAGAAGTCTGTTTCATGCATATGCTCTGTAACCAACAGAGTTTCTGAGCACAAGTGTTCCCTAGATCCTCTATGCTGCTGTATATATTCTCTGTTAGGTTCCTCCTCAATCATTCCTCTAGCGTATCATTTCTAGTTATCATAATGTATAGAATGTCCATGAATTTAACAGGACATATGAGTATGTGCATTTAACATGAATCAGGAGCTCAGATATTAAGATGAAATTTACTGAATTCTAATTGCAGTGTTGGTTTGCCAGAAAATTGTATCTTCAGGAATATTATAGATTATCCTTAGACTATGATAATTTTTACTTACTATTCACCTTTAAACATTTATGTTAATTTTATACTTTTAGTAAAACAAATTCTCATTTAGATCCTGATTTATATAACAATGCTTATTTTGTTGTCTTTTCTTGAATGTGTATGCATGTGATGTATATATGCTCATATAGGTGCATTCGCATGCACTTATGTACACACTTCTGTGGAGTCTCTAGGTCAATGATGAGTGACTTTCTCAATTTTTTTCCACCTTAATTTTTGAGACAGTGTCTCATATGAACAATAGACACAAATTGGATTTGACTCAGGAAATACCAGACTTGGTCCTGTCTCCACTTTCACAGCACTGGGATTACAGACACATTTAGATTTCACAAAGGTTGAGGGGATCAAACTAAGGGCTCCTGATTATACTGCAAGCTCTTTGTCTCCTAAATTACCCCCAGGCTTCATGTAACATTGTGCTTGGTGATGGAGCTTCATCATTCTCTCCAATCATCAACCCTTCTCATTCCATGCTTTTCTCTCCAACTGGTGCCTAAGAAAAGTTGGCAACTAATTTTCTACTTTATGGCTTAGCGGTCAAGACATTTGCCTGCAAAGCCAAAGGACCCAGGGTAGTTTCCCCAGGACCTACAATAGTCAGATGCACAAGGGGGCACATGCATCTGGAGTTTGTCTGCAGAGGTTGGAGGCTCTGGTGTGCCTGTTCTCTCTCTCTCCCTCTCTTCCTGTCAAATTAAGTAAGTAAATAGATAAAAATAAAATATGTAAAAAAAAATAAAGAAAGAAATCCCCAGCCTCTTCCATTAATGGATAATTACAATGTCCTACAAGTTATCTACAGAATTGTTAAGAAGAATAAATGTTTGGCACACAGTGGGGAGTGTGGCAGATAGTAACACATGGGTATGACCATAGTGAGGCATCATCTCAATATAATGATGCCTTGAAAATATGCAGTGGAGAAAGTGTTTCAGCTTAGTATAGTAAGAACTTCCAGGTGCATTGTCTTCTGGGTAGTATGAGCACTGGAATGACTACATCCAGCAGTCTTCCTTGCATAACACTAGAAAAGTGTGTAAAACAAAACACAGGCCCAAGAGCAATTACCAAAGGAAGACAACTAATTTCAAAGCACTTGATGATAAAGTTTCTTTAATAGAGAAATGCATCAACATGAAATGTATTAAGTCAATGACAGAAATATTCACTGCTGTGGAATTGAGATACTGTGCTCTGGGTGGATTTAGAACTCCCCACGCTTGTGACACTTAAGTCCCAAGCTCTTGTCTAGTATTAGCAAATGATTGAAAATGAAGACATATAGAAGGGCAAATTATGAAAGATTTATTTTAAGAGTGTAAAACTAAAAAAAAAAAAAAATCTGTAAACCTCTCAAGCTAATGGGACTTCTCCCTCCCAACTGGGAAGGCTCCCAACAGAGAAAGGCAAAGAAATTTACATGGTAATTTGAATCAGATAAGATCTTCTTATAAATAAGACATGCAAATAGCGACAAGCCTTTTGCCAAATGACGCATAGAAATTGGTTCTAATAAAAGGAATAGGGCTGTGCTGGTTGACTATGACTCATTCCATCACCTTCAGCAAATGATTCATGCCTTCAAGATATTGCACTTGGTATTACTGCTTTGTGGCCTCAGAAGCACAGTTTTATTGAGAAAAGATATTGAAATACTGATAAGATAAACTTTATTATCTGTGCTAATAAATAAAGAAAAAAATATGTTACTGTATGTACTGTATATGCAAGTGTCATGTGGGCATGTCATACAGACACTGACATGTTTGCATGTATGTGGCCACAGCCCGATGTGCTGTCTGCTATTCCAACCTAACACTATCTATCTTATTTTTTGAGGCAGGCTTGTTCACTGAACCCAGAACTCACCAATGTGACCACTCTGCTAGCAAGTGAGCCATAGGGAATTTTCTGTCCCTGATTTTCCAGCATTGGGGTCTTAGATGTTCCTCACCGTGATAGATAGATATATTCTGGTGATCCAAACTCAGGCTCTGACAAGAGATTTTCCAATGTAGCCAAGTCCTTAACCCCAAGAAAAAAAGCTTTTAAATTAATAGTTTATCTCTCTGATCAAAAGCTCAATGTGGATGATAGCAACATGCTGGTACTGGGACTTACAGGTCAGTGCCCACTAAGAAAAGGAAGTAAAAAGATAACTAATATACAAGAGTTACAGAGAAGAGAGAGAGAGAGAGAGAGAGAGAGAGAGAGAACGGGAAGGAAGCTGTGGAAGATTAATGTCAGTCTTCATCATACCCTCCTCAGTGTCTTGTGGTTCAGGTGTTCCCTGTAAGGGCCTGGTGAAGGTTCAGCCATTTGATCTGCCTTTTAGGAAGTAGAATTTTATGGTACCATTGCCATTTGGGTCTAGATTTGTGTTTCCTACCACCTCCATTGCTTTTGATCAGAGAGACCTACAAGGTTTCCTAAAAGAAAGACAGACTTCTGTCCAAGTACTTGATGACCCACCAAAGGTTAGTGATAAGACCCTATTGCTGAAGACACCTTATGTGGTTGACACGTAAAATGGATTGGCATGGCTGGAAGCTGGAAGAGAGTCAGTCCCCAGACAGTCAGTGAGTCTAGTGCCAGAAGGTGCTGCATGGACGACTGGGGGAAAATGACCAATATCTGTCCAAGCAACTCATGCTCTAACCTACTTAGCAGCAAATAACCTGTTGTGATGCCCACACAAGTGCAATAGTGGCACACAACCATAGTGGGGAACCAACTGCTCTTGAATAGGCTCACCGATCCCCTCAATGGTACAGGACCCATAGCTGGAGCTGGGAAATAAGTCAGAACCATATCCAAACATAAGCCGACTCTACATTATCAAGCTACCATCAATCATGGGCTACAAGAGGGCCTACACCAATTAAATTCTCTATAAAAAAGTAAGGGTTATCTCATTTATCCTTTTTCAGATAGATGTAAAACTGAAGGAGAGACTACCTCATCATACCTCAAAAGGGCTCAGGCTGAAACTAAGAAAAATTGGAGAAGCAATCAAGGGTGCTGTTTTCCTGGTGAACCTATTACCAGCACAAGGGTGACGGAGATCAACACAGAGAAAAATAGACTCCTACAAAATCAGAGAGCCAGAGCCTCAGTGGACACCAACACCTCATCATTGAAACAGACCAAAAATGAAGCCAACATGGCTCAGGGAAATTTTGTGGAAGAAGGGGCAGAAAGAATGTCAGAGCCACATGTTGGGACATGATATCAGAGACATTTATCCTACCCATAACTGTGAGCTAACTCCACAATGCACGACCCATATACCTCAACAAGGAGGGGCCAAGAGGAGGGGTACATCACAGATGAGCCTAATAATGGTACCAAACTGACTATATTCACTGAATACAAAACTAATTAACTAAAAAAATAGTTTATCTCTCAATGACTCTAGGTTTATTTCATCCATTATTGATATTTTGTTCCCATCTGTAGACAATAGAGTTGTATGTTAACCATTAGGGTTTACAAGTGAGACTTTTATATGTTTAGATCTTATCTCTAAAAACTTATCTGTCTAATCTTGGACTATTTACCAACCTATCTATCTCAGTTTATTCAAATAGGAAATGTGGTTTATTTTGGGGGGAAAAAAAGACCTATTAAAAGAAGTAATACACAAACTTGTCTTCTATGAACTCGATTGTCACCTAGTGTCATTTTTGTTTGTCATCACAATTTCATATCTGACTATACAATCTGTACAACAAATTTGTCCCCCTGCCTTGTTTCACTATTACCTTCAAAATCATATAAATATGATTAACCATCGAAATGTGATACAAGTACCCTCAAACCTAGTTTTGTTCTCCTGGTTTCTGAGATCACATACCTCCAACTTCCTACTTTATAAGGCTTTAAGTATAAGAGAGTTGATGCAAACCTGAGTACAGCAAATTGCATGTGTGCAAGCATTAGAAGTGACCACAGGCTCAAGCAACCAAAGATACCGACAAAACAGGGTCTTGGGAAAATTGAATGTTTTTGTGTACTCTGTCTTTATGCTTAGCAGGAATTCTGCTGTTGTTGGCAAACACTATCCAATGATGTTAGAGGTGGCTTCTTTTGTTGTAGACCAACTTAGAACCACTAAATATTTGTTGCAAAATGGAGTTAGTCTGGCTAGTACTCAGAGAACTATTATTACTAAGGAAGAAAATATTTCAGGGTCTCTAGCCTTCTTTCCTATGCCCCTCTTTAGATACAGTGTACCATACCATAAATTCAAGACCCAGTGTTAGCCCTTGGATTTTTGTTCCATCCCTAATTTTGCTATGCATATTTTCTAATAAGTTCTCATCATTTTCCCATGTTTTTACAGTTTCTTAGCCTTTACTAGGATGTTAAACTTCTTATCAAATCAAATTTTTAAAGTGATCCTGAACAATTTCCTTATATGTCATAGAAGCATTAACATTAATCCAGAGGTTTATTGCACTCCTTAAACAAAGAGGATGGCTCTGTGCACCCTTCCCCTCAAAGAATCTCTAAATAAACAGACTCCATTGGTTGATTTTATAAATATTTTCCTATGGTTCAGTTATAGTTGATAAAATGTTCTAAAATAATGTACAAAGCCTTGATTATTCTATTAAAATGCAATATTTGGCATCTTAATTGCAGCAGTCAAGTTGTAGATAATTCTGGTTTTTTTATTATTACTTTTTTTTAGTGAATCTTTCTTTGGCTTCTTCATGTTGTACTCTCAAGCTCTTTTGTGAGCTGCAGTAGGGGAGAGTAACTGGAGTCTAGCCCTCAAGCTGCACCTGTGGAGCTGTGATCCAGATGAAGACACAAGTGAACACAACATGACATAAAGTGACGTGAGATTGTAATTATTCACACTGCTGAGGTCCCCTTGGGTTTAGAATGATAAATAAGTGATTTCATAACCTCACAACAGCCTGACACTGTAGTAACGAGTGCCTCAGTTTTATAAAGACTGAGATTCAGGTATCTCAGACCCAATTTTCAGGGTCATCCAAGCTGCAAAGCCACACAGTCAGTATCATCTGATTGCAAAGTTGGTGCTATTTCTAGTCAGTGAATTGATTGTTAGCTTTGCATTAGTATTTCAGTATATTTCAATAATAGAAGTGCTGGGACACCCCTTCTGTGATTCTAATTTTTGGTAATACTTTTGAAGGAGTCGCCATGATTAAAATGGGTAACAAAATTGAAACATCTTTGTACTTACTCACATAGCCAATATATTTTCCAAATCGTTAAAGGTGATTATTCTCAGGTGAAAAATATTTAGAATGTAACATTTTAAAGAAGATAAGTTGGATTGAGATGATTTGCCTATAAAAGTTATCTGTCATTCATGAAAACGTAACTTTTACTTAAAACTTGATTTACAAATTTAATTCCATCATTCTTCTCCAGGCTCTGTTCTGTAAAAGGAAGGCAAAGGTGATGGGCACTGCAGACATGTATTTGTATATTTTAGCTTTCTGTAGGCTTCTGCATATGATTTTATTTTGTTTAGCACTGTAAGTATATGAAGATGGGAGAGAGAGTGATATGCAGGAAAGTCACCTCATTGACCAGGGGGAAAACTGAAACCCACAGTGTGTGTACAACGTGGAAGGTCATTCAGTGAGCTAGTGACGCAGACATGTGGTCTTCTAAGTGTACTACCATGATACGGATTTCACGCCTTTGAAATTTTGAGTCACTCAGGCTCCTTCACAAATTGATGCATTTGATCAATAATTCAAGGCACTGCTTATTGGACAGGGCAAAGGGTAGGGATGCTTTTGAATTAATTGCTTCCCTAAGACACACTGTAAAATCTTATCTAACAGATGTAAATCCGCTTCCAATTTCTTAAAGAGCTGTCCAAATGAGTTTAATTATTTAGATAAAGATATCTATGCCCACTAAATTTTGGTGAACTGTTGTGAGACACATTTATTTCTAAATACTTATCATAATTTTGTCTGAGTGACATATGCATATTTAAAGCCAAGTTTGGGTGAAAATATTTTAAAAGTGCATTTAAGCCAAGGGAAAGTATAAAAGTCATTATATATATAGATACATGTTGAATTGTGTTCTCAACATATTGTTTCAGAATTCAGATATATAGAGAGTAAAGAGAGGCTCCACAGTGATGACTACAGAGAAGACCTGCTATAGCCAACTAAAAACACAGATGTGTGCTGAAGCTGAGGTGTGTGGCTAGAAGTCCTAGAGCAACACAGACTTCAATGTTAAATGACTGGTGCTATCAGTAAACCTCTTCAGATAACAGAACACTGCTGAACTAATTAGAAGTAAAAATATTTCTATTCTATGGGATATAGAAGGCATAAACTAAAACCAAATCTCCTTTTGCTTCATTGTTAATAATTTCACGTTAATAAAAAACATGGAAATTGAGAATTCTAATCCCAATGCAAACTAGAACATGTTCCATAAGAAACATATGTTTTTATTATAACTGGGGAAATTGCTATTGGTCTGTGGTAGAGCTTGGGTTTAATTGCTAGTACTATAGAAAGTAAATAATGAATAAAAACAAAGTCAACATCATGGCAGTAGACCAGGCTCTACATATGCTTGCAGTGCATCATCTCATGCGCTGCACCTCTCCATCATGCTGGTCAGGCTCTTTATATCAGCCTTGCAAGAGATGCAGGGTCCTTTAAGTCCCAGCTCTGGAAATTGATATGATCTCACTTCCCCCCAAATTTCTCCTTCATTGCTATAGTAGTTTGAATGGATGTCCTGCAATAGATTCCAGAGTTTATTAAAATGTGTAACTTGGATTTCTAGTCCTGGCTGGAGGAGGTGTCACTGTGGGCACATCTTACAGTCCAGGCCTAAGGTGTGTTTGGGAGTGGATATAGAATTCCAGCCAAAGGTATGCAGAGTTGCTTGAGCTCTGCCTGGGGTTCCTGGAATATACTTTCTTATGGTGCTGGTGGTGATATCTCTCTCTGTGCAGACCCCTAAAATGGGTCCAGCTTCTTTTAACATTATAGAAATTCCTCTAGATTTATAAACTTTAACAATTCCCTTCCTCCCATAAACCATGCCTGGTTTGGAGTTTTATCCCAGCAACATGGAGCTAAGATAAATGCCAATTATGGTTTAGTTCTTAATGGAGCATTTATATCATATTGTAAAGAGGAACAGAAATGTCTTGCTTATCATTACTATGTACCATATATACCATATATGGCCACCATTTGGAGTTGGATTTAGCCAGATGACCAGCAAATATTCTCTGTCTTTCTGTCTTATCTGCTTACTTCTTGATGTTCCCTGCCTCCTTATACACTGATGGCCCTGCTAACCTGAAAAATCAATTAAGCTAGCAACTGAAAGTATTTCAAAGTGAACAAACATTGCTTTTAATCTAACTATGATAATTTCAAAATTATTCAGTTGAGGTTCCAAAATGTATTGTTTTACCAACATGTGTCATCAGAGAGAAGAGTTTTATTGATAAAAGTTAATGGAATATTAATAAACTAAACTTAATCAACTGTTTGTAAAAGTAGAAAATACAGCTCTTTGTATATGTTTGTGTGTGTATGATGTTTATGTGTGTGTATGTACATGTTGGCACAAATATGTTTGCAAGCAAGAGAGAAGTCTGCTAAGAACACAGAAATGGTTGAATTTCCAAAAACTGTGGGTTATAGAAATTTGGAAAAACATGAGATCTCCAAAGTTTAAATACTGTTTTGTTTTGTGTTTTTTTTTTGAGAGGGAGGATGATTTAGATTTCTTTTAGTCTGTTTTGTTACAAGGCTTCATTTATATAAAGAAACTTTAGGTTCACAGAGAAGTTGTAATTAGCAAATACTTCCTGCCTCCAGACTTAGCCTCCCCTACCACTAACCCCAAAACAGTGAGAGATACACTAGCAATAAAAGATTTGCAGAGCTTACTGTTCAACTAAAAGTTAAGGACCAGGTACTCATGTTTATTTAGGTTTTATACATACAGGCTTTGAATTGAGCAGTTCCATTTATTTTATTTTATTTTTTCATCATTCCATAAAATAAGACTTGACAAACTCTTGATGAATCAGGTGTTTATATTAAGATACATTTATAAGAGCAGGAATGGACTGTCTATTTTGCATGGACTCTGGGTGCTTTTACAACACAACAGCAGAGCTGGATATTGGCAGTAGAGGTCATATGACCTTCAAAATCTGCATTTTCTGGCCTTTGTCTAAGGAGAAAATTATGACACCTATTCATGAACAAAGCCTTGTGCTTTGTAATTTTTTTTTTGTTTTTTTTTTGCTGAGACTTGAACCTAGTTAATTGTTCATAGTAAGCATGTAGCCTACTATTCATTACATCTCAAGTAAAGTAATCTCACACCAACATGTGTTGAGAACTTGTAAGGTAAACTCGAATTCTCTCCCTGTACTTACCAAACCAGAAACTCAGAATAGTAGTTAGTAATTATGTTTCATTCAGCAGTCTTGGATAATGTTGATACCTAAAAAGGCCTTACTACCTCTGGGCTGTAGGGGTGACTTAGTGGTAAAAAGTGCTTTCTTACAAAGTCTTATAACCTGGATTTAATTTCCCAATACCCATATAAAGCCAAATACACAAAGTGGCATATACATCTGGAGTTCACTTGCAGTGATGAAAGGCCCTGGTGCGCCCATTCATCTTTTCTTTGTCTCTCTTTCTCTCATTCTCTCTGTGCAAATAAATAATAAATGGACAAATGAGTAAATTATATTTTTAAAAAGAATATTACCACCAGTGGTCTATAGTATTTTTAATGCCTAATTGTCCTTTTCACTATGATCACTACGTTAAAGCCTAGGGAGGTTTATTTTTTGATTCTTACCTACTTGTTCTCGCCTACTTGTAGATTCACTCCTGGTGCCCATGCCTTCATATGTGAAGGTTTTTTAGAAAAATATGGTGTGGTTGCAAGGGAGAAGGAGTCATGTCCTTCAAGTGTTTAGCCACTGATATGTTTCCCATGCCCCAGTAAATAACCCCACTTCCCAAACATGAACATGAAAATGTAAGTAAACATAATTGATATTAGTAAATAATAAGAAATAAAAGACATTAAATTTGGAAAGGGTGAAAAAAATGTAACAAAACAAGTTGAAATAAAAAAGTGTTTAGTAGAAGTAGGAGGAGAAAAAGACTCAGTAATGGTGGGATGAACAAAATCACAATATAGTGTGTACATGTACAAAACTTTCAAAATTAAAATAAATTAAGTGCAGGGTAAAATAATAAAATTTTGTAGAATTCAAGAAATTATGTGAAAATAAAGAAGTTAAACAAACAAAAATGAAAAAAAAGGAATAATTAAGTACAGAAAGACGAAGATAAAATGTTCTCAAAGTATGATAGAGGGAAAATAATCCAGTCAGCTTATGTCAAACAATGAAAACCATAAGAATCTTTTAAGTATTAAAACAAAGCAACTACAAATTCTGTACCAAATAAAAATAGAATGTGTTGAAATTAAGACATTCTGAGATAGCAATTAAGTAGACTTTTACCACTCACAGATATAACCATAAAAATGGGTACATAAAATTAGCTAAGTATATGAAAAACCATAACAGAATAGGAATTGAAAATTTACTAAGCAAGTAAGAAGAGTGAAATTAGAAACAAGGTGACAGAAAAATTGATTCATCAAAACTTTCTTGAAATATATTGTTGAATATATTGCAATACCATTTGATAATATAATCATTCTATGCAAAGGAAATGGAAAACTAAATGGAAAACACTAAGAAAGGGATGATGAAGGACTTGAAAGGCAAGGACACTTCAGTTGACATGTAAAATACTTACATTACCAGTCAACTGTATTATTATATCTAGATCAACATATAAGCAGTGTCTTACATAGACCAAACATTTAGGAAACCACACAAATTGTTATATCCAAAATAAAGTAAATTTAAAGAAAAATCTATAAAATGATTCACAGAAAAGCAAGAAAGAGAAATAGTGTCATGAGATATATATAGTAAGGAAATATAAAACAATAAAATGACAGGCCTAACCCTATGATATCCATGTTTTCTTAAAATCGTATGAATACTCCAATTTACATGATAGATACATAGCTAATTTTTTTTAAATTTTTTTATTTATTTGAGAGCGACAGACACAGAGAGAAAGACAGATAGAGGGAGAAAGAGAGAATGGGCGCGCCAGGGCTTCCAGCCTCTGCAAACGAACTCCAGATGCGTGCGCCCCCTTGTGCATCTGGCTAACGTGGGACCTGGGGAACCGAGCCTCGAACCAGGGTCCTTAGGCTTCACAGGCAAGCGCTTAACCGCTAAGCCATCTCTCCAGCCCCATAGCTAATTTTTGATAACACAACTCAATTATTTGCTGCCTATAAGAAAATTATCTCAAATATAACCATATCAGTTTATACTAAATGAATGGAAAAATATAGCATATAAGCATTAATTAATTAAAATAAACAGTGTAGTTATACTGATAACAGATGTATTAAACTTCAGAGAAAAGAATATTGCTTCACCTATAAGTCATAGCAATCCTAACTATCCTAAATGTACTCACATAAAGGGCAATGAATAACATTACTAAAACCATCTTAGTTAGCTGGGGATGGTGGCACACAGCTTTAATCCCAGCACTTGGGAGGCAGATGTAGGAAGACTGCTGTAAGTTCAAAGCCAACCTGCAACTACATAGTGAATTCCAGGTCACCCTGGAAATTTCTACCTTGAAAAACCAAAGCCAACACAAACAAAACAAAACAAAACAAAAAAATCTCTTAGTTACCATTTAGAAAACAAGCATCTTAAGGGCAGCAAGTCTTAGAATTGGGAAAAGGTACATTTCTTTCTAGTTTTCAGCATTTAAACATTTTACTTTGACTGAAATAAAATTAGGATAAAGTGATAGTATAAAAGTTTATTACATTGAAATTCAATCTATTCTCTAACATTATGCTTTATATACTATTAATGACCAATAACTCCTCTGGGAAGTGTAGGATTTCATGAACCCCTTCCCCATTCATGATAGAATATTGAAGGCCTTGTTTTGTGCAGAAACCACAGCTGCTATGATTTCATGGGTATAATGGTCATATTGTGTCCAGAAGACAACAGGCCACAACATTCACTTGCATCATCTGGATCTTACATTCTTTCTATCCCAAGTTCCATAATATTCTCTGAGTCTTGGAGGGGATGATATAGATGCCTTATTTAGGACTGAGATCACAATAGTCACTTACTCTCATTACTGGGGCAGATATGCATCTTTGCATTAACCCCTGACCACTGCGAAGAGAAGCTTCTCTGACTGACGCTGATAGAAGCATTAATTTACATAAATAAACATAAGAATTTAGAAGCCGCTATGACAAGAGTTCTGTTTCACAAAACACTAGTATGCTCCCCAGGGCTTGTGACCTCCCCAACCATGAGCTCTTGGTCATGTTCACCAGGCATGAAGTCCTTCCTATGGAAGCAGGTTACAAGCCCAATCAGAAAGTGATTGATTCACCTCTAGACCATCCATGCCACTGTTGCGCTTGTGGGCACATCTTGCCAGACAAGCTTGTTGTACAGCAAACAAGGTTCACAGCTGGGTAAGTATTTTGATGACATTTCTCCCCTAGCAGTCTGCATCTTTCTTTCCAGCACTGTGAATGCTAGCTGAGAGTCAGGAAGCTTCCTGCTAAGTTCCCTCTTGACTTCTCAGTGACCTGCAACCAAAGTGCTTTGTGCCTTCAGGGACAGAGGCTTACCATCCAGTAGTGGTGGTCAAGCATGATCAAGCATAATCTGTATAGCTTTAGGGATCTCTGTGGACTCCCTCAATCATAGCAGATGTCTCACCCTTCACACATGGATTTTTTTTTTTTAATTATTTATGGTTTCTGTGTGTAGCTGTATTTACTCATGTAAGATAGCTATAGTGGTTTGGTTCAGGTGTCCCCCATAAGCTTAAGTTTTCTGAATGCTAGGTTCCCAGTAGATGGAGATTTGGAAAAAACTTAATACCTCCTGGAGGCAGTGTGTTGTTGGGGTGGGCTTATGGGTACTGTAGCCAGTTTCACCTTGACAGTGTTTGACACACTCTCCTGTTACTGTTTTCTACCTGATATTGGCAAGGAGTTGATGTCCACCCTGTGCTCATGCCATCATTTCCCCATGCCATCATGGAGTTTCCCCTCAAGTCTGTAAGACAAAATAAACATTTTTTTTTTCCATAAACTGCTCTTCGTCAGGTGTGTTTTTGCCAGCAATGTGAACCTGACTGCAACATAACCTTTGTTCAAATTCTTTGTTTGTTTGTTTGTTTGTTTAACTATATTTCATTCAGCTTACAAAAAGTAAGAAGTTTCCATATGGCTTTCTCACACATTCTTAGTTTTGGTTAACCCTCTCCCATATCTCCTCTCCCCAGTCTGCCTAACTCATCTCTGCTTAAACTTTTCCCCAATATTCCCTCCCTTTACTTTCATGTCGCAGGTGTTCTACCATCTGTTTGTGAGACTGGGGTATTGAAGTCACTGTCTGTCCCATTATGTACAGCATAAAGGGATATATTTTTAAATATATTTTTAAATGAAGTTTTTTATCTATTTGAAAGCAGAGAAAGAAAGAGAAGAAGGGAGAGAGAGAAAGAGAGAATAGAACTCCATGGCCTTAACCCACTGGAAACAAATGCCAGGTGGATGTGCCACTTTGTGCATCTGGCTTCATGTGGGTATTGGAGAATCAAAGTCGGGTCTTTAGGTCTTGCAGGCAAATGCTCTAAGTGCTGACCCATCTAACCAGCCCCTTTTCTGATTAATTTTGTCTTAAACATTTCTGGTTTGTCTGGATATTTGTAGCTACTCTTTTCCATCCCTTGCATTTTAACATGTTTATATCATTCAGTGTCTGCATATTTTCAGTATATATATATTTTTGCTGGTGAAGATAGGATTTTGGAAGTGAGAAACAATGTGTTTTGTATTATAATCCATGCAGCTAGTCTGAAAAATTAAATTAGATAATTATGGTCATTCATATCAATAGTTTAAGTATTTTATATTAATTAATTCTTGTCATTTTGATATATTTATGTAATGTTTTCTTCTTTATTAATTCCATTTGTTTATCTGCTTATGTGAAATTTATTCTTTCTCATCTTGCCTATTTTTAATCTCTGTAGGACTCTTTTCAGTTGCTGTCTTCAATGCTGGTCCATGTTCATAAACTCCTTTAGTTTATGCTTCTCTCAATATGTCTGTATTTTACTTTCAATTGTGAGGGTAACTTTGCTAAATACAATGATCATCTTTGGCATGTTTTCTCTTGGGTCTTGATGTCCCTCATTCCATGGCCTTTAGAGTATCTGCTGAGAACCATGCCATTGCTCTGACAGGTATGCCCTTATAAATACCTTTTTTACTTCTTCTTGCAACTTAAAAAAAAAAAATTCTGTTTTGTGTATTCTTGGCATATTCGCTATAATAAAACACTTCTCTAGTCAGGTTTGTTTGGAGTTCTGTGTGATTCTGTGTCTACACATCTTTCCCAACACGTAATAATTATGCTGATATTATTTCACTGAATATATTTCATATGTTTTTAAGTCAATATGAAAAAAAAAAAATCAGGATTGGAGAGATAGCTTAGCAATTAAGGCACTAGTTTGAAAAGCCAAACAACCAAGGTTCGATTCTTTAGGACCCATGGAAAGCCAGATGCACAAAGTGGCTTGTGCATCTGAAGTTTATTTGCAGTAGCTAGAGGCCCTGACATGCCCATTATCTCTCTATCTCTCTATCTCTTTCTCTCTCTGCCTATTTATCTCCCTCTCAAATAAATTACTTACTTAAATTAAATGAAAATCAATGTAAACTGGACATGGTGGCACATGACTTTAATACCAGTACTCAGGAAGCAGAGGTAGGAGTATTGCCTTGAGTTCTAGGCCACATGAACTACATAGTGAATTCCAGACCAGCCTGTGCTAGAGTGAAATCATACCCTAAAAATTATAATAACAATGAATCATATTAACGAATGTGTATATCTTTGTTTTTAGAGAGATTTTCTACCTTGGTTTTCTTTGAAACAAGGTCTCACTCTATCCCAAAGTTATCAAGAACACACTTTGTTGCCCAGTATGTCCTTGATCCAGAATGTTTTTAATTGCTGGATAAAAGCTTTGGTTATTAATCATTTAAAATGCATGTCTGATATCTGTGCCATCTGAATCTTCCTTGAGTTGGTGTCTCTTGGTTTTGATTCTTTTTTTTTTTTTTTTTTTTTTTTTTTTGTGTGTGTGTGTGTGTGTTAGAGTCTCTCTCTAGTGCAGGCTGACCTGAAATTTTCTCTGTAGTCTCAGGGTGGCCTTGAACTCCTGGCAACCCTCTTACCTCTGCATCCTGAGTGCTGGGATTAAAGGCATGCACCACCACACCCACTTTAGTTTTGATTATTCTTAAGTATAATTATCCTAGCACTGTCAATTAATATTACATGGTATTTTATACATTCCACACTGTACCTCCATCCTTTTGATTGCATTTCATTATTTTTAATAGCATGAAGTCATAACTTATCATATCATGAGGATTTAGATATAAGTGAATCTTCATGAAACCAATAGAAATAAATGGTGCTCTGATTTATATCATCTCATTGAAGATCAGGGCGTTGAAGTTTTTGTTACCATTTTTTCTCCACTAACACTTTTATGGTATAATTTATTCATGACTAGAATTATGGGCTCAAAATATAACCCACAATTAATATGAATTAAAATCTCAATTTATCAACAGCCATTCCTATGTCTACTTCTACTTCTATCTCTTCCTTCTCTGATTTTTTTGTGAAACCCTTTATAAATATTTCTTAGTTTCCGATCTTTACATTGTGATAGTACAACAATCAATTTCTATTTCTATTATACATGGAGCTGTACAAGATTTGTTCTTTTCCTCCCCACCCCATTTGAGGATATGGACTTTGGACTTATCTGAGAAAAAATATATTAGCAAATGGATGTATGAGGAGACTTGCAATAGGACTTGGCTATTTCTACTATCTTCATCATTGGTCATTGTACTGTAAGACTCGAACTAAGCTGTTAGAGGAGGTGTGAAGTGACACGTGGAACAGAGCTTCACTCTTTTTTTCTAAAATGTGCAAAGAATCAGAGCTATATTACCCAACCGTAACACAGACACAACACACACACACACACACACACACACACACACACACACACCACTTACAACTGCTAAGCCAGTCATCATCAGGTAATGCTAACACTGGTAAGGTAAATAAATGTTTGCTTTATTTCTCAGTAAAATGCTGCATATTTGTCTTGCAGACTTATTGTAGCACTCCATATCTTACAAAAGAAATTTGATGACTCTAGGTTTTGATGACATTTAAAGCATATAATTGGTAAAGAGGAAAGAAAAACCAAAAGTTTTCAAACTAAGTAATAGCCTTAAGGAAAGTATAAAATCTAAGTGGAAATGTTGACCTTGTAATAAAGGCCAGAGCAAGAGCTTGGTTGTAAAGCCCTGTGATAGGATGATAAGACTGTGGTGTCTATAAACTCTGCCAAGTAGATAAAGTGATGCTTTTCCGTCTTTGATTTGCGCTTTCCTGACCTTTCAACCTGACTGATAGGAGGGTTGCTAATACTTTTAAGTCTATTTCTCCAGGTAGCCCAGGAAAGTTTGAAATTTTCCAAAACAAGATATATGTAGGTCCTTTTTATAATGGGTAAAGAACTTATCATTACATATGTAGAAGACATTGAAATACTTTGAACAAATTATATCAATGACTTATATGAAACAGAAATATTTCAAAATTAAAAGGGAATATAGGACCTTACTTTTTTTTTTTTCCCCCAAGGTACCGAACTAGACTTCAATCACTGAACTGATGACATTTGCCCCTGATTTGACAATTGTTCTGACTCAATGACTATATTTCGGGCCTAATGTAATTTTCATTTTAATAGAAACATTTATTAGATTTACTGTATGCCTTTTGCTGCTTGCTATTAATACCTACATACAGAAAAGATTCCTTTTTATCTTTAATTCACAGTTACTAAGTACACTCAATGAATTATACCCAAGTGAAGATACTCAAATTGTTTCAGTCATATCTTTGGCCAAATTTAGATCATTTAATTATAGACATACAAGTTAAAACCTACTAATATGATGTTTAGTGCACTTATTGTTCACTGAGTTCATTTGATACCTAAGAGGACTCAGACAATGGCTGTGAGTTCGTAGTTTGCAAAGATGGATTAGATGGTGTAGTACTGTCTCTGCTGCTGCATGGCTTTCTGAAGCATGACCTTGTCAGTCCTCAGCCAGAAAGCATTCACTTTTCTACTTAACAGAGCTAGTGTGCTGCTCTGACCATGCTGCCCAGTGAATTGGGGTGCCAATTTTATTGCATAAGCTCTGAGCTTAGCTTTTCATTCTTTGGGGCAGAAGCCTCTGCTTCTGATGACTTGAAACATCTTCCATGTTGTAAGCTTCCTAAGACCAATAAAGTAAAAATTTCAATCCATATGATCAAGCCTTGTAGGATCACATAGTATAGAGAGATGGAAGCAGAAATCAAGAAGGAGAAATATAATGAAAAATAATGAAAAAGAATTGTAATTTTGGAGGGGTTTCTTATATAAAGATGAATGACCGTGGTAAGAGAGAATGCTGTTTTATAAAAACTGCCTAGTTGATTCTAAATAGCGCTCTTTTCCTGTTTCTTTATCTTATTTTTATTTTTCATTTGAAGGAAGGCTCATTCCAGCCCAGGCTAACCTGGAACATACTCTGTAGCTCCAGGCTGGCCTTGAACTTATGGTGATTCTGCTTCCTCAGCTTTCAAAGTGCTGGGATTAATCAGGTGTGCCACCATACCAAGTATTTTTTTTTTGATGAATATTAATTTAAATGTTTATTTAAACCATATTTACCTGATACTTAAAATTGCTTCATCACACAAAAATCATTCCAATGCATATTAAGAAATATATGAACTTCAGAAAATCCATAGCAGCATAGATGAAAAATATTCATTTATTGCCTAGTTTAACCTCACTAAAGTTTTCAGAAGACAAATTAGCCCTAGGGTTACAAGAGTACTCCCATGGATGTTTTATCATGTTCTCAAGTATAGCAAATAGCTTTGTGAGGTTCTAATGCTATTTAATGAAAACAGAAGCCCACCATTGACTTTTAATTCATAAATTGATAACTAAGTAATAATTTTTGAGAGAATTTACCAATGATATTGGTTATATTTAGCTCAAGATGTTAAAAGCAAGGGAGACACAATCTTCCCTGTCTTTGAACATCTCATGGTCTCCTGATAAGGCAGTAGAGAAGGTAAGTTGGACATTAGGTCAACTATGTCAGAAGGCTAAATATCAGGCACTAAGAACTAAGTGTAATTAGGTAATTTACACTCATAATTATTTGGTAACAGAACATTAGCTACAAATGATATGAGGCTAACCCAGAAACACTGGCTATGTGACCTAAGGACATATCAATATATAAATAGTGAAGTCAGTATTCAAAACAGATATTTCTAGCTGCATTTAGTGCTCTACTGTTCAACCTCTAACTTTATTTAGTTCTTACTCTCTAATAACATCACTTATTTTTAATTTGGCATAGGGGGTAGGTAGACACTAACATTTATGGAAATTTCAACCAGGAATTTTTAAGCTTTAATATATTTTTTAAAAGGGCATAGATACACAAGGGCAAGTTCACCTCAAACTCAAGCCCAACTATAGCAATTATTTCAGCAGAAATATTTATCTTGGTAAACTCTAAACTTTCAATTCAGAAGAAATGAACTCCACTCTATCATGTCTGCAATGAATAGGAGAGAAATAAGGATTAGTAAATCAAATAAATTAACTGTCAGTCTTCAAATTCAAAAGCGTAATGTTGCAGTGGCACTTATCAAAGTAGCCTTGGGGTTGGAAGAGTAGAACAGGGCAAAACACTCAATTAATATACAAGAGACCACAGGTGATCTCTAGTAATGAAAACAAAATCATAAAAAAGAAGCAAATTATTCCTGAAAAGCAGACTATCCCTGTTATGTAGCTATACTTCTAAACAAGCAAGGATGCCGAATTCCTCCTGCCACCATCACAGTGAGAGACATAGATGATTTAGGCTGTGTGGTAATGGTCTGTGTAATCAGGAATTATCCACAGTAACACTGACACCTCCAGAATCCCAGCTGCTTATCAGAGATCATTTGGATTTAGAAAAATATATATATGTGTGTGCATGTGTATATACATACATATGTGTGTGTGTGTGTGTGTATATAATTTATTTGAGAGAAAGAGATAAAGAGATAAATAGAGAAAAAAATATTGGAGTACCAGGACCTGTACTCACTGCAAATGAACTCAAGATGCATGTGCCACTTTGTGCCTGTGGCTTTACCTGGGTACTGGGGAATTGAACCTGGGTCCATTTGCTTTGCTTCCAAGTGCCTTAACAGCTAAGCCATCTCAGCAGGCTTCAGGTTAGTAACTTTTTAATAAGAGATATTCCCTTTTGCAAGAAATAAAATTTTCTCCATTTCAATGTTGAGACCACATTGGTTCTTGGTCCCTGAGAGGAGTAAAATACTGGACTTTGTACTGAAACCTCAGGCAGATTAAAAAGAATCCTGGTAGCTAGGGATGCAATTCATGATAACAGGTGGGAAGAGGAAAAGAGCAAGCTTCTCAGTTGTATGCCTTTAGAATATCAGTTTTCTACATTTCAATTCATTCATAAAATGAAAAGGGTGGAAGATATTAACCCATGCAATATTTTTAAGCCTTTATAATGATATATCAGAATTTGTGCTTAATATTACTAATTCAGAGATGGGATAACAGACATGGCCCATGTCCTCATGGAGTCCACAAGAGGGAGCATAGACATCAAGCCCAAGAGACGGTTACAGGTTGGGAATTCTAAAGAGGCTGGTGGAGATTAACATGCATGTTTGTCTCAAGACAACCACTATGGCAGAAGCTGTCGATGCAAAAGACACCACTCTCACCTCAAAGGGTATAAGGATAGTTCATTCTGGAATCAAATGTGAGTGATCATGGCCCAGGAACACAGATTTAGGTTACCCCAAGTTCCATGTTCCAATGTATTAACAATTTCATGGAGGTTTTATAGTTACAGGGTAAAAGAAAGTCATAAATCAAGGCTCTTTTCAAATACATTGGCTGATCATCAGCTAGGCAGGTTATAGTGAAGTGGGGAAATCTCTACCACAGGCCTCAGATGCTATCTGATGATATTCTTAGCCCTTGGATTGGTGAGACATGGGGGATCTGTCAGTACATTTCAAAAAATCTGTACCTGGTCAACTGATAGTCATGTAGATGTTAGGTCAGGCACAAAGGAGGGTGATAATGACTATTGAAGGGCTAAAGGTAGCCCATGGTAATTAGGCTTTGGTCTTGCAACACTCCATCTCTCTGTGATCACAGGAGCTTTATAAGTCCATTCAACCTTGATGGAGGTAGATACAACAAATATAGCACTTTTCTAGGTACTTTACTTCACAATAGGAATCAGGCTTTAATACAGGACACACAGCTTTAGTTTAGTATTAACAAGACTTTTTTCCCATAAGAAGTTTTGCCTCTGTCAAAGATGCTCAAGTATTCTTGACTTGGACAAGCTAATCATCCATTTCTACCCTTGTAACATCCAGTCATTAGACAGCAGTTCACTTCAGCCAGTACATTTCCAAATATGGTTGTAATTTCAGGGATCCTAAAGAAACACTGTTGTACTTATTGGCAGCTCATCAAGGAGACCAAGACACAGATGCTCTGTGATAAACTGTGATAGGCACTGGGATATGTGATGTCCATAGCTAAGGACATGTATGCTTGTTCTGAGTAGCCAGGGTTCTTTCTTGATTAAGCCATTGTTATTTAAGTTCAAGTTTGAAAACATGAAACTACACAAAGGGCTGAGGAAAGGTGATCCCTAGCAGAGGGTTATCAATACCAAGGTCTTTGGAACATAGATCACTAGAGGGACCACAAGTAAATACAGAAGTGAGACAAGCTACAATGGGAAATGAGGAAAAAGAGAGCTAAGGACACTGGCAATGGCAAAGACCACACAGGAGTTTGCAATCAGTTGAGAATTTCATTGTTAGAGTGCCATGGAATCTTTTAAACATTTTGTGTGATGATGGAGGAGTTGAATCTGAACACAACAGTATTTTGTAAATATTCACTTTGTGCAAAGATTCGTGGAAGTCAAAGCTGTTCTCTAAAACTGAAAATTTCTGAGGCTATGTCTCTGAATGAAAATACTCATTGTGACCCACAAGGTCCAACTTCCAAGATGTTAACATATGACTGTCAGAATATTATTATATCAACTAAGATCTGTAGCAATAACACTAGTATATCCTGTGATATGTTTTCATGGATAAAGAAATTGTTAAATTAATATTAGCTCCAAACCTTCATTTTAACACAGGCTAACTTCAATTTCAAATGGGTTCCTGATTTACATAAATGACTATATAAAAGTGGCTTTGTTCAAGGTCCTGGACATGCAATGAAAATATACTTGTATGTTCCAAATTCAGGTTAAGAAGAAATCACAATATTATCATCGATGATATGGATATACAAGGATACAGGAATGTTAATTAGTAACCATGGCAATGGCCCTGCAAAGGTGGTCTTATATTATCCAAAATTATTTCTAACTCTAACACTTTTCCTCATCTATACATAATCATAATCATATATTATTGTGTCACTGCCCTGTTATTGATTTTTCCCAATACCATCTCTTTTCTGAGCTAACTCCAGACTTCTTTCTCAAGACAGTTAAAGAGAATACTTGAGGTGAACAGCAGGATTCAAGCTCTTAAATTCACACTGACAGGCAGTTGCAATCATTTCCACATAGTCACAGTGCTGAAGAGATAACAAATGCATTTGTTTCTCCAAATAGAAGCCCACAGAACAAGCATTGAATGATTTTTCAAAGCTGAGCCTGAGTTGAGGCTTCAATCTGAGTTAACACTGATAAGAATGAATGAAAATGGAAGTGATAGAAAGGAAAGTAGGGGTGGTTAGATCACAGAACAGAACTTGAATATCAAGCCATGCCATTCAGAGTTCTCTCCCAATTCTCTTTTAACTCTGTGCTTTCCACTTACATAGTGTTTGATTACAAAATCACCAATAAAAGAAAGTCCATGTCATCATCTTTATAAGAAAAAGGATTCATTGACTGACCACTATATTTAAGACCATGTCCCAAACGTTACATACAGTAATTCATTTGATATTTACTATAACCTTGTAACTTTACAAACTGTTATACTCACTAGGCTTGTCCAATTTCAATGAGGAAACTATAGTTCAGCATAGCTTAAGACAAAGAAAGTGAGACAGGAGGGTAGTTTTCACATAAAAATAACAGATCAAAATAACACTAAGGCAACATCCAATCTGCTAAAAATTTGCTTCTTGCTCTGTCTCACTCGCTTTCCTCTCTTTCTCCCCTCTTTCACTCTCCGTCATTGACTTCTTTCCAAACTATAACTCTTTGGTGTGGTATAGATGCTTGTCATCTGGGCGATGAAGAACATTATTTTGGTGATCATATCCTTTTGTTAATTGGTGTCATAATTAGTCTGGGAAGAGAAGTTTTTTTGGCCAATTTTTGTTCTCATCCAATTTGCATTGCTGTATTTAAATCATCTAAAATGATAAATGATAATGATAAATAACCACCTTAGCTACTTTCTATGATTTCTTATTTCATTATATTATGTTAGAAGATACTAGCTTTGAGAAAAATTGTTTGTCAGACATGATTTGCTCTGATTGAACTAAAATCCATGCCTGAAATCTCTAAATAACTAAACTGGATTATTTTTCCCAATAAACATATTGAGACGACTTTCACATTATTAAGGGTGTGTGTGTGTTCTATAGGTTCTTCATTCTAATTTTGTTTCTAATATTTTTTTTTATTTATTTACTTGACAGAGACAGAGGGAGGGAGGGAGGGAGAGAGAGAGAGAGAGAGAGAGAGAGAGAGAGAGAGAGAGAGAGAGGGAGAGAGGGAGAGGGAGAGAATGGGCATGCCATGGCCTCAAGGCACTGCAAACTAATTCCAGATTTGTGTGCACCTTTATGCATCTGGCCAATGTGGGTCCAGGGGAACTGAACCTGGGTCCTTTGGTTTTGCAGGCAAATGCCTTCACATCTAAGCCATCCCTCCAGCCCTTCATTCTAATACTATATTTTTAAAAAGTATATACATTGTATAATACACATCACAAAATATGTTAAGACAATAAATTTCAATGTATCTGAAGAATAATTCAGAATTGTCTAAGAAGAAATGAAATAAATGGTACTTTTACAATATTATTAATATATTTTAAAGCTATTGATTGTTCCTTTGAACTGTTTTGATCGTTGGCATCAAGATAAGAGAGCTTAGACTTAAGGAGATGAAAATTCAAGACCAGGTTCAGTATGTTATATTTGCCTTCATCTGGACTTCATATTCTACCTATTTCACACAATTATCTCCAGATCAAAATTACTGAACAGCAATTAAAGAAACTTGGAAATCTAAAAATACCCTTGGATTGTATGGTTTGTGTTCTTCCTGTTTGCAGAGTTATGTGGATATAGTACTTAGGTGAATTTCTAGAAATGTGAAGGAAAGAATGATCAAGTTAATGGATGATAGTATTTTATAAACCAAAAAATTTTACTATTATAAATATAACTGATTTACTCATAGTTTCTATTTCTTCATTATTACTATCTTCCTCCTACTCTTTATTCTTTGATTTTCTTTCTTAGTACTAAAACATTACATTCTTTTTATTAATGTACCCTCTACATATACAATCATATAGGTGAAATTTTTGGACCAGTGAAAGATGTTTGTTTATATCCCATTTAAAAGATCTTTCCTTCTGAATAGATCTTGTCTGTTATCATGTATGTTCAATTAGCTTGCTCCATTCTAGTCACTCATGTGTATTTTTTGTTTGCTTGTTTGTTATTGACTCTCTTTGGTTATATCTCTGCAACTGATATAGTCCCTTCTGTATTTCTCAAAAGAATCTCCCTTGTCTCCCAACATCTCAAGCCAGCCACAGGGTGACTCTAGATGAAATTTGGGCATTGATTTATAGTAAGACTTCCTCCATTGCCCCAAGGACACAAGGTAATAATGATATATTTTTGAATAATTGGTTTCAAAAATCAACCCCAAGTGCTGCAGAATAAAACAATGGAATTTATGCTGAACATAATTTATTTTGGCACTTGTGATGTTCCAGGTCTGGTTATACATGTTGAAGTGGCTAAGATGCAGAGATGCAAGCAGAGGGCAGAGAAAAGGGAAAGCGTGTTATTGTCAAAGCAAGTCACACAGCATCTCAGAGCATTCATTTACATTTGTCTGAGATTTCTGGTTGTGTAGAATGTGTTATATGACTTTATTTATCTTATAATACAGTGAAAAAAATAAAAATAAAAAGAACAGAATGGCTGACTGATGCCACCCTGTATGTCCTTTTTGCCTGTGCTGCATTACATTTTTTCCTGGGGAGATGCAAGTAGGTGTTGATTCACCCCATATAGGACACAGACTAGAGACCAAAGTACTATTGCACTGAAATCCAATTTTGCTCAGAATTGAGCTTACTGAGATAATGTACCAGCATCAGTTAGAGTTTACTTACAAAAGAATGGATGACTCATCTTAACTAAGATGTGGTATATCTACACAATGGAATTCTATACAGAGGTAAGAAAAAACAACACAATGAAATTTGAAGAAAAATAGTTGAAGTTGAACCTGGAACTGATCATTCTCAGTGAACATACCCAATCACAGAAAGATAATTGCTGCATAGTCTCACTCATCTACAACACCTAAACTGAATCTACCCAAGATGGTGACATACCCAGTAAGCATCTGGAGGACTAGACAAAAGGGTGGGTAGGAAGGCAGGAGAATGGAAGGGAGAAGTTGGGAGACACAAATCTAAACCCAAAAGCAATGGTACCATAAAATTCTACATCCTAAAAGGCAGACCAAATGGTTGAACCTTCACCAGGCCCTTAGAGGGAACACCTGAGCCACAAGGCACTGGAGAGGATACAATGAAGACTGAACTTAATCTTCTAAAGCACTTCTCTCTCTCTCTCTCTCTCTCTCTCTCTCTCTCTCTCTCTCTCTCTTCACTCTCTTTTATATTAATTATTTTTTTTCTTCCTTCTCTTAGTGGGCACTGACCTGTAACTCCCAGTACCAGCATGTGGCTATCATCCACAATGAGCTTTTGATCAGAGAGACCTACAAGGTTTCCTAAAAGAAAGACAGATTTCTGTCAGAGTACTTGATGACCCACCAAAGGTTAGAGGTAAGACCCTACTGCTGAAGACACCATATGCTCTTGACACATAAAATGAAATGACATAGCTGGAAGCTGGAAGAGAGTCAGTCCCCAGACAGTCAGCATGTCTAGTGCCAGAAGGTGATACATGGGTAACTGGGAGAAAATGACAAATATCTGTCCAAGCAACTCATGGTCTAACCTACTTAGCAGCAAATAGCCTGTCAGGATCCTCACACAAGAGCAATAGTGGTGCACATCCATGGTGAGAAACCAACTGCTCTTGATTTAGATAACTGATCCACTCAGTTGAATGGGACCCATAGCTGGAGCTGGGAAACAAGTCAGAACCATATCCAAACATGAGCACGCTCTACATTATCAAGCTACCGCCAATCGTGGGCTACAAGCGGGCCTACACCTATTAAATTTTCTATTTAAAAATGGGTTATCCCTTTTGTCTGGTTCTAACTTTACTGTCCATTGGAGAATCTGCTTCTCTTTTTCAGATAGACAAGATCCTAAGTTGAGAACCACCCCATCATACCTCAAAAGAGCCCCAGCTGAAACTGAGAATAATTGGTGAAACAAGCAAGTGTGCTGTTTTCTTGGTGAACCAGGTACCAGCACAAGGGTGAAGGAGATCAACACAGAACAATCAACTCCCTCCAAATCAGATATCCTGAGATACAGAGGCTCCCAACACCTCATCACTGAAGCAGACCAAAAATGAACCCAACATGACTCAGGGAAATTTTGGGGAAGAGGGAGCAGAAAGAATATCAGAGCCACACATTGGGTCATGATAAGCGGAGACATTTCTCCTACCTATAACTGTGGGCTAACTCCACAATGCATGACCCATATACCTCAACAAGGAGGGGTAAGGGGGAGGAGGTAGGACATGTACGAGCCCAGCAATGATACTAACTTGACTGTATTCAATGAGTGCAAAACTAATTAATAAAGTAAAAATAAAAAAGAATGGATGACTCAAAGGTGCCACATCACCAGAAAGCCCTCTAGCTAAAGACCTGTGGAAGGCTACATCCCTGGAAATGACTGTATGACTTGAAGGCAGCTTAGCTGGTAGGATTTCTCCTCTCCCCAGCAATGGTTTTTATGTTTCTGTATCTATGAAGAGGGCTTTGAGAATCGTGTAAGAGTTAAAAGCTTCCCCAGATGTATCAGTACTCGACTCCCTGAGTCTTCAGAGCCTCCCTCAACCCTCCAAAATGGAAGCCTGAGAAAATAGCCTCCTCCACTGATGTAACTTTTTGACCAGAACCTTGGATGCTTCATTGATTTGTGTGGAAAACAATCCTATTGTTAAAAAAAGAAAATAGAGGTATAAGGTACCACTTCATCTCTTCAAGTTTCTGCCTTTAAGTTCAGTATATAAAGAATAACTAAAAGAGAGAAGAAAATAAAGATAACACATAAATGTTTTAATCAAGCTACAGGTATGAACATATGAAAAGAATTAGGCGTTAACAATGAAAACATAATCAGACATGTTTACTTAGTGGTTATATCTAGTAATGAGATAACAAGTCATTAACTGTAGTACTGAAAACTAATTTTTTTCTCAGTTTCACATATGAGAGAAAATTTGTTTTTCTCAGTTTGGTTTATTTTGAATAGCATGATGAACCCCAGTTCTAAACACAATCCTGCAAAGGACATAATTTCATTTCTTTATGACTGAATAATAGTGCATCATACATTCATGCATACATTGCTGGACATCTAGACTGATTCCATAATGTGGTTATTGTGAATAATGCTATGATAAACATGGTAATGCAGTCATATTTTATGTAGACATTTATTTCTTTCTTTGCGTAATCAAGAGTAGGAGAGCTGCATTATATGGAATGTACATTTTTAGTTACAGGGGATCTCTAAACTGACCTCCATAGGGCTATATGAATTACATTTCCACCATTTTGTTTTGAATACACCCCCTTATATGTATTCAATTTTGATAAAACTAAAAAAGGCATTCTTAAAGACATATCTGCAAACAAGAGCCTAAACAGAGGCCACATAATATTCCTTTGAGGAAACGAGTTAGTTTTGTTGAATAGGTGGGAAAGTATTAAATTCCCTAATAAGTGTTGATCACAGATTAAAATTAAAAAGAAAAAGAAAAAGAAAAAGAAGCAGTGCATATCCCCATAAAACAGACATTGTGAGGAACAAAGTGAAAGTAAAAGCAAAGGGAGAATGGGTACCAAGCAAACACACAGGAAAAATGAAGTGGAAAACAGATGACTGTTCCTCTGGCTATTCTTCTAGTAAAGGTAAGGACTGCAAACAAAGGTTCAGTTTCATTTCCAACCTAAGAATGATACATACCATTATTTGTCAGCATTTACACAGGTAACAGTGTATTTGTGTGTGTGTGTATGTGTGTGTGTGTTTGCAATATTATATAGGTATATTTGTATAGTGTAGATAGTACTGATGAATAACTTTGCAGCCCTCTAGATACCTAGGTACTTAGGTCAAAGCTCAGGTAATTGAGACATATGAAGCTTTCTAACCCTCTCTCTTTCTATTTTTAGGATTATTTATTTATTTAATGGAGGTAGAGAGAAAGAGAGAGAGAGAGAGAGAGAGAGAGAGAGAGAGAGAGACAGACAGACAGACAGACAGACAGACACAGAAAGAGAGAGAGAGAGTGAGAATGGGCATGCCAGGGCCTCTAGCCATTGCAAACAGACTCCAGACACATGTGTCATCATGGGCATCTGGCTTACGTGGGACCTGGAGAATCAAACCATGGTCCTTGAGCTTCCAGGCATGCTCCTTAACCACTAAGCAATCATTCTAACCCTCCTTCTTTTGTATTGAAAAATATGGGATGCCTGCATCAGAACAGTTTAGACCATATTTATGGACTCATTTGTTGTATGAGTCCTATTCAATGTAAACAACAAACAGCAGCAGTGCAGCATGGACATCATGAACTTTCCAGTGATCAGGAGAAACACGTCTCCGGGTGAGAGCACATACAGGAATTGGAATTATTAATAAGGCGCTTTGGTCTCAGTATTGCCTTGGAACTAATGAGATAATATTATTCACCATGACAAAGTTTTGTTTTATACTGTTTTGCTGAGCTGGTGATATCCTAGAGGCTGTTTGTTAGGGTGACTTTCTTCTTTGTGAACTTTATGATGCCTGTAGGTTTGAAATGGAGTTCTAGATGCATTTTAGTGGACATAAGTTGCGATTTTGTTATTATTGTTGTTTATTGACGAGTTCCATAATTGTAATCATTATCCCATAGTAATTACCTCCCTACCCCCACTTTCCCCTTTGAAATTCCACTCTCCATCATATAACCTCCCCCTCTCAATCAGTCTCTCTTTTATTTTGATGTTGTGATCTTTTCCGTATATTATGATGGTCTTGTATAGGTAGTGTCGGGCTCTGTGAGAGCATGGATATCCAGGCCATATTGTGTCTGGAGGAGCACATTGTAAGGAGTCCTACTCTTCCTTTGGCCCTTACAGTCTTTCTGCCACCTCTTCCTCAGTGGACCCTGACCTTTGGAAGGTGTGATAGAGATGTTTCAGTGCTGAGCACTCCTCTGTCACTTCTTCTCAGCACCATGGTGCTATCTGAGTCATCTCAAGGTCACTGCCTTCTGAAAAGAGAAGGCCCTCTAACCAAAAGTGAGAGTAGCATTAATATGTGAGTATGAACATTCAGAGAAGTGCTTACTGGACAGTTTGGTGAGCATAGTGCACAGATTTAGCCAGACACCAGCAGATGTTACAACCCTAGGGCTCATGAATACCCCTGTTGTAGATTTTCAGTATCAGGATGTATTCCCTTCCATGCAGTGGGCCTCCAGTCAAATTAGAGGATGGTTAGTCTCCCCCATAACAGACATGCCACTATTGCACCTGTTGGCTCACTTGTGCTAGTTGGACAAATATAGTAAGGTTTGCAGTGTGCACTGTGGAGTATCTTCACTGGTGATTTCTCTCTTTCCCATTGAACTGCATGCAGCATAGCTTTTTCTAGCTTTCTGTCAGCTGGTCTCAGTGGAGGAGGTTTTCAGCTCAGTACCAGCAGGGTTTCTCAATGACCTTGCAGCCTAAGTATGTGGAGTCTTCAGCAATAGGGTCTTACAATCTATTCCTTGTGGGAAACCAAAGGCCTCAGCAATGGCCTGTAATGTTTTGGGGGCATCAGGGACCTCCATGGCCAACAACTCACAGGAAAGCATCCCATCCTTGGCACTAAAAATTTTCTAATAACAATCTCTGGCTCCTGTGTGTTCCAATGTCCAAAAAAGTAGGTTTCCATATGATTTATTTATATCCTTCTAGATTTTGATTAGCCCTCTGTCTACCTTTCCTCTACTAAATCTCTTCCCCTGACCTCACATAGGTCTTTTCACTCCCATTATTCTGTTCTTCTACTTGTATGCATACTTTATATAGTCTCTTCAGATGAAACTCAGGGAGAACTTGCCTGTTCACTAGTGTGGCATCTTGGATAAACTGTGACTCATTCCATTCATTTTCCCCAGAGCAGTTCTAGACACTGGTGTGGGTGTTGTGGGGGTAAACAAAGGCTGTCAAATGCTTTATCAAGACTGAAAAATATCAGTGCTAGACACAGAATTGTCTTATCCCTATGATCTTCAAAGCTGTGATGATGATGGGCACCAACCAGGTTAGCTGCAAAGTTCTCCCAAGTCACAAGAATAAGAAGAGGGCTGGAGAGATGGCTTAGCGGTTAAGCGCTCGCCTGTGAAGCCTAAGGACCCCGGTTCAAGGCTCAGTTCCCCAGGTCCCACGTTAGCCAGATGCACAAGGGGGCGCACGCATCTGGAGTTCGTTTGCAGAGGCTGGAAGCCCTGGCGCGCCCATTCTCTCTCTCTCCCTCTATCTGTCTTTCTCTCTGTGTCTGTCGCTTCAAATAAATAAATAAAAAATTAAAAAAAAAAAAGAATAAGAAGACTCCTTTAGACAAAACCCCACTGGTTCTGACTCAATGCATCTGAAATAAAACAGAGAAAATACAGGCTTACATATCCTTTATTATGCATCTCTTTATATTCTTGAAAAATAAGATGGTTGACAATATACTTACATTGATCTACTTTGAAGTTATTTTCTATAAGAATTAATAGTGTAATATACTTATGGAGTACAGTGAAGCATTTCCTTCCATGCATATAATGTGTAACGATCACACTAACCTTCATCTGATTGGTGTCATCCAAGTTATGCCATTTATTTCTGCTTGAAACATGAAGTGTCCTCCTTAGTCGCTACTTTGAAACCCTTGACTCATTATTTTCAACTTCAATTGTGACTGAAGAAGCATGGCTAGTACATGCTAATGAAAGAAAGCTTCATTTTCTCACTAATATTCACAACAAAGCATTGGGGAAAAAAGGGTCAGGCTATTTGTTTCTATAGGTGAAGAAAGTAGTGTGCAGAATTCAACCTCCTGGGGCAGGGTCTTGGAGTGAAGAGTAAGAGGGGAAGGGCAAGCAGAGGAACTGTGGAGGAAGAGAGTGCAAGGCTGCTCTCATGAATAGCTAATGTTTGATTTTTATGCCCAGGGTATATATCTATGTAATAATGGGTCAGTTTTAAGTCTAAGTCAGTGGTTCAGTTGTGACTTGGCTGAAGTGCAAGGGGATAGTTTATTCACCTTCTCCTCCAGTTGGGTCTCCTTACCTTTTAAAAAAAGAACAGATTATCCAATAGAGAGTGAAGTCAGCATAGTTTAAATGGAATAAGCATTATTAATTTAGGGAAAATTTGATGTATGTGACCCCTCTTTTAGCCAAAGACTAGTAAAGGCTTGACACTGGGGAGCATAATCTTTGTTAATAATAAAAAATAATAGTAAAAACAGAAAAAAGAAAGTTGCATGATTACATTAATCAATGTAGAAAATGTACATAAAATTACATTTTTGGTCTAAAATTCAGAAAAAAAATGTAAATAAAGGAGAATTTTGTTTTTGTTTTTATTTTTGTTTTTGTTTTTATTTTTGAAGTAGGATCTCACTCTACCCCAAGGTGACCTGGAATTCTCAGGGCAGCCTTGTACTCATGGAGATCCTCCTATCTTTGCTTCCTGAGTGCTGGGATTAAAGGAGTGCACTACCATGCTCTGCTCAGGAGAATTTGCTTAACTGGAAAAAAAATAATGGATCATTAGTCTTGTACAATACTTGCAATAAGTTGACTGACATCAACAACATGAGTGTACACAAAATTAACAAAAAGTTTACATAATCACAAGTAAAAGCCACCTACTTTTATAGAAGTATAAATAATATATAAAAATATATAGAAGTCTATGAATATAAATTTTGAAGATTTTATATTTGCTAGTAGGTTACTTGCATTTTTAATGTATATGTGTGAGTATGTGTGTAAAACAGGAGAGAGGAAGATATCTAGGAAGGGATTTTATCATACTCTCAAGAAATAAAATTCTGAGTTGCAAGTTATGAAATTTGACATGAGACATACAGCCTTAATGATTAAATCCTTTGTCTGTGATCCCATTTGGGCAGGATACAGGTATGTTATGAATTTCTCAGGTCACAAGGTTAAACTCCATGTCATTCTAATTTCAAGTATTGTTCAATCTCCTCATATCCTTTTCTTGCTTCTAGAAACCAATTTTCAATTTTACCCTGTGAGGTCAGCTTACTACTGCATTCAGTGAGATGGAACAATGAAGGCACTTTGTCCAAGACTTTAAGTATAATATATGTTACATTTTAAGATATCAAGATGAATAGAAATACTATTTCAGTTATTTAAACCTTAGCCTATAAATTACTTTGGCCAGTATATAATTCTAACATAGTGGTTTAACCTGCTTGGGTCGAATGCTTTCTTTTTAACCTTAAGTAAACATTTGAAAATATCATTGCTATATTTTATAAACTGAGGTTATTGTATACCCAAATTAAATTTACAATATACTTCAAAATCCAAGGTTCTATGTGGCAGCATAAAATGACTCAGCATTTGTAGATGAAGAGGTGAAAAGGTGCTCTTGGTTTAAAGAGAGGGAGCTTCCATCGAAAGATATGAAAACTTTAAGATTTAATTATTATCTAGTCACTGGGGCTACTTGTGTTGCAAAAATGCCAAGAGGTCAGCAACCTTGAATGTGTAACTGAACCCCAAACATCGGAAAGAATCCCCTTTTTGTGATGACACAATAGAAAAAGGAAATGATAGTTTAGATTCCAGCTACTTGCCTCAGCAGAGGTAGTAAAACCAGCAAAGGAAATTGGGTTCGGGAGCTAGTGTGGTTAGGAAAATGATTGCCAAAGAAGCATGAAGAGCTGAGTTTGATCCCCATAGTTTGCATTAAAAAAAAAAAAAAAATCCAGCAGTGGTGGTGTCACGTGGGTATAATCCTAAAGCTGCAAAGGCAGAGACAGATGGATAAATCCATGGGAATTGTGGGCCAGCCAACTGGTGAGTTCCAGGCCAATGATGAGATCCTGTCTCAAACAATAGATACCATGAACCTGTTCTCTGACCTCTACATACATGTGCACTTGTGCATACATGCACCCTTTCATACACACACACACACACACACACACACACACACACACGCACGCACGCACACACACACATGCACACACAAAGTGAGTGAAATCTGAGTGTGGAGAATAGGGGAAAGTGCAAAAGTTACGATTGCAACCCCCAACTCAGTTGTAGCAACAGTTTAATAGTTGTCACCATAACTTTTTGCTTGAAAATTCCACAGAAAAGATCTCTCCAGGACACCTCCAAAGCGGGGCGGCTGTGGATTCAAGACAGGGTCTCACTCTAGTTCAGGCTGACCTGGAATTCACTATGTAGTCTCAGGGTGGCCTGGAATTCATGGTGATCTTCCTACCTCTGCCTCTCGAGGATTAAAGGAGTGTATCACCATGCCCAGCTGAGAAGCACATTTGGATGGATCTGAGAGGCACAGAGAGGTAGAGTGTAGTGGCCTATATTTACTTCAGAAAAATTCATTCCTCTTCCTCTCTGTTAAGAATGCTGCCTGGGGCTGGAGAGATGGCTTAGCAGTTAAGCGCTTGCCTGTGAAGCCTAAGGACCCTGGTTTGAGGCTTGATTCCCCAGGACCCACGTTAGCCAGATGCACAAGGGGGCACACACGTCTGGAGTTCGTTTACAGTGGCTGGAGGCCCTGGCGCGCCCATTCATTCTCTCTCTCTCTGTCGCTCTCAAATAAATAAATAAAAATAAACAAAAAAATTAAAAAAAAAAATGCTGCCTGGGGCTGGAGGGATGGCTTCAAGGTAAAGGCGTTTACCTGGAAAAGCCAAAAGACCCAGGTTCAACTTCCCAGGACCCACGTTAGCCAGATGCACAAGCAGACACATGCATCTGGAGTTTTTTTTGCAGTGGCTGTAGGCCCTGGTGTGCACCCCCCCCCCTCTCTTCCTCCCTCTCCCTCCCTCTTTCTCTGTTAAATATATATTTAAAGAATGCTGCCTGATGGAAGCTCATGGTTCTCACAGTTGTTTTTCACCATGTTTATCTTGGTGAAGGGAGCTGCCAAGTGAAAAGTAGATTCTTGCCGAGAATTATCTCTGTAAAATGGGCCCACAGTCTTCTTCTCCCTCAGTTTGGGATATCTTTTGGTGGTCTTTAGAGCCTCTGACTCCTTGTAGTGCTCTGTGAAGCCTCTATTGAAACTTTATTCTGCATTTTCTGTCTTTACCATCTTCT